>NC_134355.1:473035608-473365608 GCF_048569485.1 Anomaloglossus baeobatrachus | reverse complement strand
GCTGTGGGGTGAGAGTATCTCCAGTTCTCATGGTGCCCACAGCTTTTAGGAGAGGGCACATCCAGTGCTCATGGTGCCCACTAATATGGGGTAAAAGTATCTCGAGTGCTCATGGTGCCCACTGTTGTAGGGTAAGGGTATCTCTAGTGCTCGTGGTGCCCACCATGCTTTCCATTACTGTGCCCACACTGTGCCATACGGGCTAGTGCAGGAGCTGTACGGATGGAGCAGCCGTGAGGTCCTGAGAGCACCCCCATCCTCCTCTCCTATCAGTCTGATCTATCGGTGTTCTCTCTGGTTACCTGCTATGTTCTTATTATCCTCTTCCCAGCTCTGTCTTCAGTGCTGCTTACATTTTGGCATGTGCCACTGAACAAATGCTGAAATCTTGTATGATGGATTATGCCGTGTGTAGGAGGCGACAGAAGGGAACACAGGGCTTGTGCTCAGCACAGAGCCATAGCACGCTGATCTGGTGGCGTCACTGCCAGGCTACTCTCATAATGCTTTGGGCCCACATCTGCACGAGCGTTAGCCCCATCACCAATCAATAGGGTAATACTCGGTGGTTTTGCCTGAAATAAGTAACCCGATACTTATTTCCACCTGGACAATTTTCTTTGCATGTTAATGGGGCTAAAAAAAAAACCCTATTGACGTGTATGGGACTGTTATGGGACTAGACTCCGATTTTGGGACAGAATCCTTGTCACAATCAGTGTCAAATCCAATGTTTAAAAAGAACATTGCGTCTATGGGAGAATAGCCCAGCATATCACACTGTGTATATATATGGAACAAAGAACCAGTCACCAAGTCAAAATTGGTTCGTTTTTGCTCTTACTTTACTCACACTGCTCCCTGATTATTCTGGGATTTCACCCCCAGGGATTTTCCGTTTTTAATTTTTGATTTTTCTTCTCCTTGTTCTAAAGGCCACTTGACACTAGCGATGTTGCTGCCGATCGCACCCGCCCCCGTCGTTTGTGCGTCAAAATCTCTAGTACCCGTCACACGTACCTTCCTAGTGTCATCACTGTGGCCGGCGAACAGCCTCTTTTCTAAGGGGGAGGTTCGTGTGCCGTCACAGCGACATCACACGGCAGGCGGCCAATAGAAGCGGAGGGGCGGAAAGCAGCCGCAGGAAAGTCACGCCCACCTCGTTGCCGGAGGATGCAGGTACGGTGTTGTTCGGCGTTCCTGGGGTGTCACACGTAGCGATGTGTGCTGCCTCAGGAACGACGAACAACCTGCGTCCAAAATCAGCAACGATATTTGGGAAAGGAACGACGTGTCAACGATCAATGATTAGGTGAGTGTTTTGCATTGTTAGCGGTCGCTCGTACGTGTAACACGCAACGACGTCACTAACGAGGCCGGATGTGCGTCACGAATTCCGTGACCCCCAACAACATCTCGTTAGCAATGTCATTGCGTGTAAAGCGGCCTTTAGAGCCATAACTTTTCTATTTTTCCGTCAATCTTGCCACATGAGGGCTTATCTTTTGCAGACGAATTGTACTTTTGAATCAAACTATTAGTTTTACCATATAATATAATGGAAAGTGGGAAAAAATACCAAGTGCGGGCAAATTGCACAATTATTTTGGGGGTCTTTTATTTATCGTGTTTGATATATGGTAAAACTGATGTGTCAGTATGATGCCTCACATAGGTACTAGTTCGTAGATACTAAACATACTTTTACTTTTATCTAAGGGGTGTAAAAATTCAGAAATATGTGTTTTTTGGCGCCATTTTCTGAAACCCCTAGCATTCTTATTTTTCGGGATCTGGGACTCAGTGACGGCTTAATTTTTGCGCTTGAGCTGACATTTTTAATGATGCTAGGTTTTCATCGCCTGATATTGCATTTTTTTAAAAAGTGTAATTTTGGCGTTTGGAATTTTTTTCTCACCATGCCATGTACCAATCAGAATAATTGATTTTATATTTTGATCAGGCATTTCTGAATGTTTTGTTTTGTTTTTAACGGTTTTATTTTTAATGGGGCAAATAGAGGGTGATTTGAACTTTTAGGTTTTTTTCTATTTTTTTCATATATTTTAAAACTTGTTTTGTTACAATTTTATTTATTTTACTAGTCTCCCTAGGGCACTTTATCACTGCACAGTCCAATCACTTCTTAATTTCTGCTGATCTGACCAGCATCGCACTGATCAGCAGAAATGCAGCGTTCCTGTGAGTGCCAGGGCTCTGTCGGCTCTCACAAGAAGTGAGTCATGGCATCATCAGGGCAGGGCTGTGGAGTCGGTAAGCCAAACCTGCGACTCCGACTCCTCAATTTCCCTTGCACCGATTCCAACTCCCACATATATTGCTTATATTTAAGTGAAAAATGTATTGTAGTATAATGTGAACATCAGACATTTAATCATTTTAATGACACAATAATCAAGATATTTAGATAGAACATAAAATATTTTTATTGGAATACAACTTTAGAACACAAAAAACTGTAATAAATTGTAAATATGTAATACAATACAGTTAGGTCCAGAAATATTTGGACAGTGACACAATTTTCGCGAGTTGGGCTCTGCATGCCACCACATTGGATTTGAAATGAAACCTCTACAACAGAATTCAAGTGCAGATTGTAACGTTTAATTTGAAGGTTTGAACAAAAATATCTGATAGAAATTGTAGGAATTGTACACATTTCTTTACAAACACTCCACATTTTAGGAGGTCAAAAGTAATTGGACAAATAAACCAAACCCAAACAAAATATTTTTATTTTCAATATTTTGTTGCGAATCCTTTGGAGGCAATCACTGCCTTAAGTCTGGAACCCATGGGCATCACCAAACGCTGGGTTTCCTCCTTCTTAATGCTTTGCCAGGCCTTTACAGCCGCAGCCTTCAGGTCTTGCTTGTTTGTGGGTCTTTCCGTCTTAAGTCTGGATTTGAGCAAGTGAAATGCATGCTCAATTGGGTTAAGATCTGGTGATTGACTTGGCCATTGCAGAATGTTCCACTTTTTTGCACTCATGAACTCCTGGGTAGCTTTGGCTGTATGCTTGGGGTCATTGTCCATCTGTACTATGAAGCGCCGTCCGATCAACTTTGCGGCATTTGGCTGAATCTGGGCTGAAAGTATATCCCGGTACACTTCAGAATTCATCCGGCTACTCTTGTCTGCTGTTATGTCATCAATAAACACAAGTGACCCAGTGCCATTGAAAGCCATGCATGCCCATGCCATCACGTTGCCTCCACCATGTTTTACAGAGGATGTGGTGTGCCTTGGATCATGTGCCGTTCCCTTTCTTCTCCAAACTTTTTTCTTCCCATCATTCTGGTACAGGTTGATCTTTGTCTCATCTGTCCATAGAATACTTTTCCAGAACTGAGCTGGCTTCATGAGGTGTTTTTCAGCAAATTTAACTCTGGCCTGTCTATTTTTGGAATTGATGAATGGTTTGCATCTAGATGTGAACCCTTTGTATTTACTTTCATGGAGTCTTCTCTTTACTGTTGACTTAGAGACAGATACACCTACTTCACTGAGAGTGTTCTGGACTTCAGTTGATGTTGTGAACGGGTTCTTCTTCACCAAAGAAAGTATGCGGCGATCATCCACCACTGTTGTCATCCGTGGATGCCCAGGCCTTTTTGAGTTCCCAAGCTCACCAGTCAATTCCTTTTTTCTCAGAATGTACCCGACTGTTGATTTTGCTACTCCAAGCATGTCTGCTATCTCTCTGATGGATTTTTTCTTTTTGTCAGCCTCAGGATGTTCTGCTTCACCTCAATTGAGAGTTCCTTAGACCGCATGTTGTCTGGTCACAGCAACAACTTCCAAATGCAAAACCACACATCTGTAATCAACCCCAGACCTTTTAACTACTTCATTGATTACAGGTTAACGAGGGAGACACCTTCAGAGTTAATTGCAGCCCTTAGAGTCCCTTGTCCAATTACTTTTGGTCCCTTGAAAAAGAGGAGGCTATGCATTACAGAGCTATGATTCCTAAACCCTTTCTCCGATTTGGATGTGAAAACTCTCATATTGCAGCTGGGAGTGTGCACTTTCAGCCCATATTATATATATAATTGTATTTCTGAACATGTTTTTGTAAACAGCTAAAATAACAAAACTTGTGTCACTGTCCAAATATTTCTGGCCCTGACGGTATGTAATATAGATTACATATATATATATACACACACACACACTATGTCATAAACTATGTAAGTGGCAAAAAACAGTTTTCAACAAAAACATAGTAAATAACATTTGTACAGTCTATGAATTTGTTGTAAGAAATAGAATTGCTTCCATCAGATCCTCCTTCACAGATGACCTCAAATCTGACCTCATAATTTTAAGGCTAGAGAACAACCTCTCTACAGTAACTTGGGTTGGAGGAAAAGCCGTAACCACATGGGCAACATCTCTAACAATTTATATATATAAAGGATTGCATCATGCACAGTCAGTTTTGATGAACAGTTGAATTTTTCTATTTCTTTGAGAGCAAGTGAAAAATTTTGCTGCAATCTGGTCAATCTGCTTGTTATAGGAGACTGAGTGAAATCATTTTCCTTGCAGCAACGCTTTGCCTGCTCCATGTCATCCAAATACTTGTCAAAAGTTAAACTCCTCATCTGATGAGGATGAAGATATGGCAGCAGTAGAACTGTCAGGACCCAAGTGTTCTTGCGCCTGGCAGTCCTGTAGGCCGCTCATCCTAACTGCTACCACAGTCAGAGCTTATTTTCCTTTAGTAAGCTGTTGATCATCAAGCAGTATACGATGACTTGGGTTCACATAAACAGCTGCCAGAAGAATTTTATTTTGAAATAGCTGTGTCTCTCTCCATTTCATTGAAGCAGAAATGCCATCTGCGATTAAACCTCCTCTTTGGGACAGGCAAAATAGCAAGTTCTTCCACTCCCTTATGAAAATGCCCGGAGTTAAATCAGCTTGTAATTTTTTAGTCACGGTAAATGGGTGATAAAGCAATTCCTTCCATTCAGCAACCTGTGTCCATTGACCTTCACTTAGGGTTTCCTGAGGGTTCGCCATATCTATAAGAAACTATTTTAGTTCAAGCAGTCGCTCAATCATTAAATAAGTGCTGCCTCACCGAGTGGCTTGATCGATAATTGCCCCTTTCCCACATCCCTGTACAAGAAGCCAATTAACCGTCCAACATAACTGAAATTGGATAGTTTTCATCCAAAACACATAAGAAACTCTATTGTATACAGCCAGGCTATCAGGTACAATCGGATATGTTCCAACTGTACAGATAGAGACAATCACCTTGAGGGCCTCAGAAAGTCCTTTCTGAATCAAGGCTACCACGCAAGAACAATTGAAAACCAGATTATAAGAGCCACCAGAATATCAAGAAACCATCTCCTATATTATAAAACTAAAGAAGAAAACAACTGGGTCCCTCTTGTAATCACCTACTATCCACATCTGGAGGTGTTAAGAGGAACTGCACGGAAACTACAACCATTACTGCAAAAAGATGCCTTAGTTAAAATCTATTTTTCCAGACCCCCACTTCTGTGTTTTAGACAGCCCCCGAATCTAAGAAGCATCATTGTCAGAAGCTCCCTGTCCTCTCCAACACCAACAGGAACATTTCCCTGCAACCAGAAAAAATGTAAGACCTGTCCATTAATATTGACAACGGACAAGATAAAGATTCCCAGATCACATCAGGACTACAAGATCCCAGGTACCTTCAGCTGCACTACAACCAATGTGGTGTACTTAATTATATGTACCAAATGTCCAACTGGGGGTCTGTGTGTAGGGGAGACCGGACAACAGCTCAGGACAAGGATGAATTCTCACCGCCACACAATTAAGGAAAAATAATAGATCTACCTGTGGCCAAACATTTTTGTAACCCAGACCATAGCATCATGAACATGAAATTGCTGGTATTGAAAGGAAACTTCAAGTCCCAGAGAGATAGGAGACTATGGGAGTACAAACTTATGATGACCTTTGACACATTCAGAGCAGGAATGAATGTGTCTCATGGATTCATGCCTTTTTACATCAGTTAAGAGATGTGCTCCTCAGATCATCCGGGAGGGGGGGGCATCACAGCCCTGGACCAGACTCTAATCAGAGGACAATAAAACTTTCACACTGAACTGCAGTAATATTTATGGCCACAACAGTTTGTCCTCTTGCCATAGTGATAGTTCTGCTTCACATAACTTGTCTTATTTACTGCCCCATTCTATGTCCTGTTGTGTATAAATATGTTACTCTTCAGATTTTGTGTTATATTGAGCCTGAAGAAGAGACCTGAGTAGTATCGAAAGCTTGCTATCATTACCATCTTTTCAGTTAGCCATTAAAAGGTATCAACCACCGAGAACTTCAGTTCTTTTAAACAATTTTTTAGGCCTAAAACACACTTCCGCAAAAAAAAGTACGTGTCTCATGGTCCGTTTTTCGGGTCCGTGTTCCGTTTTTTAGGGGCGTTTCTCCGGTACGTATGGCATCCGTGTGATGGCGTATGCGAGCCGTGTGTGCGTGTGGAATGTCCGTATTGACATAAAATACGTACGTGTGCTGTCCGTGTGCCATCCGTTTTTAAAGGCCCGCATTCTTACCCAATTAACGTTGTTAATCATTCATCATGAGATCCTGGTGTTGTTGTTTGCCATCAATTGACATGATAGATTGGTAACAAGTGTTTCAGATTGTGTGATTAAAAACGGACACGGACGATACGTGCTGAACACGGACATACTCCGTGTGCGGTCCATGCAGGCACGGACCCATAGACTAAAGCGGGTCCGTGCCTGCGTGCTGCCGGCCAAAAACGGACATGTCGTCCGTGTAGAAAAGCGCACACACGTACTTACCACACGGACACACGTTCTGTCTGATTGTACGTGTGTGTGCCATCTACCATTGAATAACATGGGTCTCCGTGTCTCCGGTACGTGCAAATACGTACCGCACACGTACAAAAAAAACGGACGTGTGTTGCGGGTCCTATCTCTACTGGCTAACACGGTACAAAGATATATTTTACCTGTATGAAAAAATATTCAGCACATTCTGCATTGAACTACTGTACCCAATTTATTATATATTTTAGGTCCATTTTACACCAACTCCAACTCTGACTCCACAAATATGAGCTCCGACTCCACGACTCAGACTCCACAGCCCTGCATCAGGAGTCATCAGATGACCCCGTGCTACCATGGTAAAACCAAGGCGTCCCGTAATTGCATCAGGGGGCCGCCGATGGCGGTGTGGAAAAGAGCGATCCTTGCCACGGCCATTTAAATTGCGCTGTCAGTATTTGACAGCCCAATCTAAAGGGTTAACAAGTGCGGGCGGATCTCCGATTCACCAGATCAGCAGACAATGCAGGGATTACTGCAGGTTCGCCTTCAGAGCCAGTGGTAACAGGAGATAGGTGACTAAGGAAGGACGTAACGGTACATCCTTGGTTGTAAAGGGGTTAAAGAGAATCTGTCACCAGGTCTTTACTACCTGATGTGAGAACAGCAAAATGAAGGGACAGGACCTTGCTTCCAGTGGTGTGTCACTTACATAGCTGCTTTCTGCAGTTTTAATAAAATCACTCATTTATCAGCAGGATAATATCAGTAGAGGACTAGTAAACCGCCTGCCGTGTATACTGTTATATTCATGAGCTCTGTATAAAAACTCCGCCACCACCACTGATTGGCAGCTTTTTGTGTACACTGTATTTGACCAGAGACCTGCCAATCAGTGATGTAGGCGGGGTTATACAGTGTAAGTGATGATACTTTGCTGCAATTAGGGTCTCTGCCTCTACATCATGTTACTCTCAGACGGGGTAGCAAATCCATGGTGACAGATTCCCTTTAAATCTATCTATATAATTGCCTTATTCTGTCTGTCTGCCTTGCTCCAAAATTGTGTAACGTGACAGTGTCACCGTAAGTGTCATAAAATTGACAACTGTCGGATTGGCCGCTGGGCTCGGCCTGCCCCCCCCCCACGGATTGGCCGCTCGCCTCGGCCTGGCCCCGCCCCCCGCATGGATTAGCCGCTCTGGGCTCGGCCTGGCACCGCCCCCCACGGATTGGCCGCTCACCTCAGCCTGGCCCCGCCCCCCACATGGATTAGCCGCTCGCCCCGGACCTCCGCACGCACCCCCAGAAGAGAGAAGACAGAAGAAAGAAGACCCCGCAGTCATACTCACCAGACGCCGACCGGGAGCAGGTGAGCGCATCAAGGTCCTGCAGCGGTGGAACACACACACACACGCACACACACACACATAAGAACAGACACACACACATCAGATCACACTCACTCTCACACACACCTCACACACACATCAGATCGCATCCACACACAACAACATCCAGTGATATCGCTTACTTCTCGGCGGCGATACTGTGCGTGCAGTGACCTTCCAGGACCTGCCGGAGGATCACATGGCCGGAAGCATGTGGTATCTCCGGATGTTGTGAGTGTGTGAGCGCGTATGTGCGATATCGTCAGTGTGTGTGTGCGTGTATGCGATCGGGTGTGTGCGTATGCGATCGGGTGTTTGCGTGTGTTCTGATGTGTGAGTGTATGCGATCGGATCTGTGAGTGTCGGCAGAGGAGCACGGCGTGCAGCACAGCTGCTGGGACCGCCCACCGGAGGGCACAGGGAGAAGTGGGGTGTGAGTGTATGCGATCAGATGTGTGCGTGTATACTGTCTGATGTGTGACTGTGGAGCACGATGGGGAGTGCGCAGCATGGGGGATGGAGCACGATGGGGAGTGCGCAGCATGGGGGATGGAGCACGATGGGGAGTGCGCAGCATGGGGGATGGAGCACGATGGGGAGTGCACAGCATGGGGGATGGAGCACGATGGGGAGTGCGCAGCATGGGGGATGGAGCACGATGGGGGGTGCACAGAATGGGGGATGGAGCACGATGGGGGGTGCGCAGCATGGGAGATGGAGCACGATGGGGGGTGCGCAGCATGGGGGATGGAGCACGATGGGCAGTGCGCCGCATGGGGGATGGAGCACAATGGGGGGTGCGCAGCATGGGGGATGGAGCACGATGGGGAGTGCGCAGCATGGGGGATGGAGCATGATGTGGGTGCGCAGCATGGGGGATGGAGCACGATGGGGAGTGCGCAGCATGGGGGATGGAGCACGATGGGGGTGCGCAGCATGGGGGATGGAGCACGATGGGGGGTGCGCAGCATGGGGGATGGAGCACGATGGGGGATGGAGCACGATGGGGGGTGTGCAGCATGGGGGATGGAGCACGATGGGGGGTGCGCAGCATGGGGGATGGAGCACGATGGGGGGTGCGCAGCATGGGGGATGGAGCACGATAGGGATGTGCAGCATGGGTGATGGAGCACGATGGGGAGTGTGCAGCATGGGGGATGGAGCACGATGGGGGGTGCGCAGCATGGGGGATGGAGCACGATGGGGGGTGCGCAGCATGGGGGATGGAGCACGATGGGGGGTGCGCAGCATGGGGGATGGAGCACGATGGGGGTGCACACCTCCCCACAAAACACACACAGCGCCACACGCGCACTGCACAACACACCACACACACACTGGGAACCACAAACACCGCCCTACACACTACACAGACACCCACACACACACAGACAACGCCACACACACAACGCAACACACATACAACACCGCTCTCACCCCCCCACACCCAGACAACACTCAGAACATTTACAGTGCCCTACACAAACACTGGCAACTACACACAACAACATCGATATATATAACAAAAAACATACATTAACTACACAATAAATTCTAGAATACCCGATGCGTTAGAATCGGGCCACCTTCTAGTTCATTATATTGTTCTGGATATATGGGCCTTTTTACTTAGTTCTAATTTTTGTGGTCTTTTCCAAGGGGACGAGGTTCATAAGATTGGCCAGGGTTGTGTCTTTAGGATGTTTTGATTTAATACCCTATGAACTACTTCTCCTTAGTAAAAATCATAAAAATTAGTCCTGAAATTTGAAAGGCCCATATCTCTGGGACAATATGGCACATTTAAACAGAAAAAAAATGGAATACTCAGGTAAGCAGCAGGAATATAATAAGGGCAAAGTCTTGCCATTGACCTGATGACAGATCCTCTTTAAATGGATATGTGATTTGCCTCAAGGATAATCTACAGTGGAGATCAAAATTAGAGAACAACACACAATTTCCTAAATGTTAAGGTCATTGTGTAGTCCTATGTGATTATATTCTAGCATGAGGAAACTAGCAGTATTTTAAGCTCATTTCAAAAATTGATTTTTTTCAAAAGCACATAATAAAAATGTAAATGAAATAAATGTAAAAGAACACTGATCAAAATTAGAGAACACTTTCAGATACCTGCAAGTTATTGGTGTTAATCTGGCACCTGGTGCTAATTTCCTTACTTATCTGACAAACCTATGTAACTGACAGCCTAACTTTCCAGTTTCCACTGACATTGCAAAAATGATGTACCGTTCCAAAGTGACTAAAACCCTCCGGTAGCAGGTTGTCCAGATGAAGGCCAAAAGGGTGACCCTATCAGCCATAGCAAGAGAAATTTGTCATTCTAAGGGGGGCTTTGCACACTACAACATCGCAGGTGCGATGTCGGTGGGGTCAAATCGAAAGTGACGCACATCCGGCGTCGCAGTCGATATCGTAGTGTGCAAATCCTTTTTGATACGATAAACGAGCGCAAAAGCGTCGTTATCGTATCATCGGTGTAGGGTCCGACATTTCCATAATGCCGGTGCAGCAACAGGTACGATGTAGTTCCTCGTTCCTGCGGCAGCACACATCGCTGTGTGTGAAACCGCAGGAGCCAGGAACATCTACCTGCGTCCCGGCTGCAATGCGGAAGGAAGGAGGTGGGCGGGTTGTTTACATCCTGGTTATCTCCGCCCCTCCGCTGCTATTGGCCGCTTGCCGTGTGACGTTGCTGTGATGCCGCACGACCCGCCCCCTAAGGGCTGCTTCTCACTTGCGAGTTTCTCGCAGTAGAGCAATGCGAGAAAAACTCACATTGGAATCGGACACATGTTAGTGAATGATTCAGCTCGCATTTGCGATTTTTTTTTCTCAGTCCAAATCGGACCGAGAAAAAAATCGCAGCATGCTGCTTTTTTGCAAGTTTCTACTGCGAGTCTCTCCAATGCAAGTCTATGGGAGCGTGTAAAAAATCGGATGTCACGGGACGGCACTCACACCATCCTAGTGACATCCGATTTTCTAAATACATTTCTCGCATGTTTCCTAAAACACTGGAAACGAGTGATGTCTCACAATGTCTGTCAATCACTATTCTCTGTCAGTCGGTCTCTCCCTCTTGGTCTCTGTTCTCTCTCTGTCGGTCCGTCACTATCTCTGTCCCTCTCTCACAGTCTGTCGGTCATTTTCCCCTCCTCTCTCATACTCACCGTTCCCTGATCCCCGGCGCTGCACGGCATTCACACTGCTGCGGTGGCTTTTACTATTTTGAAAAAGCCGGCCGCTCATTAAACAATCTCGTATTCCCTGCTTTCCCCGCCCACCGGCGCCTATGATTGGTTGCAGTGAGACACGCCCCCACGCTGAGTGACAGGTGTCTCACTGCACCCAATCACAGCAGCCGGTGGGCGTGTCTCTACTGTGCAGTGAAATAAATAATTAAATAATTTAAAAAAACGGCGTGCGGTCCCCCCCAATTTTAATACCAGCCAGATAAAGCCATACGGCTGAAGGCTGGTATTCTCAGGATGGGGAGCCCCACGTTATGGGGAGCCCCCCAGCCTAACAATATCAGTCAGCAGCCGCCCAGAATTGCTGCATACATTAGATGCGACAGTTCTGGGACTGTACCCGGCTCTTCCCGATTTGCCCTAGTGCGTTGGCATATCGGGGTAATAAGGAGTTATTGGCAGCCCATAGCTGACAATAAGTCCTAGATTAATCATGTCAGGCATCTATGAGATACCTTCCATGATTAATCTTTAAGCTACAGTAAATAAACGCACACACACCCGAAAAAATCCTTTATTAGAAATAAAAAACACTAACAAATTCCCTGGTTCAACAATTTAATAAGCCCCAAAAAGCCCTCCATGTCCGGCGTAATCCAGGATGGTCCAGCGTCGCTTCCAGTTCTGCTGCATGAAGGTGACTGGAGCTGCAGAAGACACCGCCGCTCCTGTTAGCTCCATGCAGCAACTGAGGTGAGTATTGCGATCAGCTGAGCTGTCACTGAGGTCACCCGCGGCCACCGCTGGATCCTCCAACAGTGACAGCGGGTAACCTCAGTGACAGCTCAGCTGATCGCGTTACTCACCTCAGTTGCTTCGTGGAGCTGACAGGAGCGGCGGTGTTTTCTGCAGCTCCTGCCACCTCCATGCAGCAGAGCTGGAAGCGACGCTGGACCATCCTGGATTACGCCGGACATGAAGGAGTTTTTGGGGCTTATTAAAGTGGTGAACCAGGGAATTCGTTAGTGTTTTTTATTTCTAATAAAGGATTTTTTCAGGTGTGTGTTTATTTACTGTAACTTACAGATTAATCATGGAAGGTATCTCGGGGAGACGCCTGACATGATTAATCTAGGGTTTAGTGGCAGCTATGGGCTGCCATTAACTCCTTATTACCCCGATTTGCCAACGCACCAGGGCAAATCGGGAAGAGACGGGTACAGTCCCAGAACTGTCGCATCTAATATATGCGGCAATTCTGGGCGGCTGCTGGCTGATATTGTTAGGCTGGGGGGCTCCCCATAACGTGGAGCTCCCCATCCTGAGAATACCAGCCTTCACCGTATGGCTTTATCTGGCTGGTATTGAAATTGGGGGGGACCGCACGCCGTTTTTTTTAATTATTTAATTATTTATTTCACTACACAGTATAGACACGCCCACCGGCTGCTGTGATTGGGTGCAGTGAGACACCTGTCACTCATCGTGGGGGCGTGTCTCACTACAACCAATCATAGGCGCCTGTGGGCGGTTAAAGCAGGGAATACGAGATTGTTTAATGAGCGGCCGGCTTTTTCAAAATAGTAAAAGCCGCCGCAGCAGTGTGAATGCCGTGCAGCGCCGCGGATCGGGGATCGGTGAGTATGAGAGAGGGCTACTAACTTCAGTCACTCGGGGCATTAGCGGTCACCAGTGAGTCCTTCGCTGGTGACCGCTAATCAGGACGCGGCACAGACAGAGCCGCAGCATGACAATGAAGTCGGGTGAATTTAACCCGAGTTCATTGTGATCGTGCGGCTCTTTCTGTGTCTGCTGTCACCGGCCATTCAGCTCTGCTACATGGCTGTCTGTGTCTGCTGTCAGCGGCCATGTAGCAGAGCTGAATGGCAGATAACAAAGTAAAAAATACGCATTACACACGCAATACACACGCATTACACACGCTAGTAAAATAATTAATTTATTCAGAAAAAGCATCGCACTTGCATTGCACTCGGACCTAACGTGAACTAAAATCAGCCGAGTTTTTTTCAGCCCAGTCGGACCGATTTTACTCGCATAGATGTGTTTCCAGCCTTAGGAAGGAGGCGGATTGCCGGCCAGAGCGACGTTGCAGGGCAGGTGAGTGCATGTGAAGCTGGCGTAGTGATGATGTTCGCTACGCCAGCAATCACAAGATATCGCTGCTGCGACAGGGGCGGGGACTATCGCGCTTGACATTGCAGCATCGGCTTGCTATGTCGCAGCGTGCAAAGTACCCCTAAGTCTGTGATTTTAAGAGTATTGCATCTTTACAACATCACAAACTGTTTCAAGACCCCCAAGAAGGCTGGTCACCCTCGCAAGACAGGACAGGACAATGTGGAGATTCACCATGGGTAATTGTTTCAACACTGCAGCTGAAATTGCTCGCCAGTTCAGCACGGAACAGGGTAAGGATCTGTCTCATCACACAGTGTCACGATGGTTAAGAGCATTTAGACTAAAAGCCCACACTGCAGTGACCAAACCTCTCATTAGCAGAAAGAATCAAAAGGCTAGCTTCACATTTGGTGAGGAGCATGTTGTATGGACAGAGTTCATTTTAGTGATGAAAGCAAGTTTAATTTATTTGGGTTTGATAGGAAATATTATGTTTGTTGACAAACTGGAGAAAGATTGAACCCAAAGTGTGTTAAGAAGTCAGTGAAAGGTGGTGGAGGAAGTGTCATGGTTTGGGGAATGTTTTCTGCAGCAGGAGTTGGACCTCTCATACAGCTTCATGGCAGAGTGAATGCAAGTGTGTATCAGAAACTTCTTCAACAACATGTGGTTCCTTACTTGCATTCATCACTCAATCAGCCAGCAATTTTCATGCAGGACAATGCCCCCTGTCACACCGCAAAACAGGTAAAGCAGTTCCTTGAACAGAAAACATTGCAACAATGAAATGGCCACAGCCCATAGTCCTGATCTTAATCCAATAGAAAACCTCTGGAAAATCTTTGGTGACAAAGTTATGGCCAAGGATCCCACAACGGTCAAAGAACTGTGGAAGAGACTTGAAGAAGAGTGGACCAAAATCACACCAGAGTAGTGTTAGAGACTAGGGATCTCCTGTGGCCGCAGATGTGCTAAAGTCAATCAAAGCAAAGGCCTGTACACTTCCTACTGATTGGCGACTGTTGTTACCTTCAGAAAATGTAGTTATAATCTTCCTCTGTTCTACAGTCATTGTTGTTCTCTAATTATGATCCTCACGTTTTGGGCAAAATAAAGATTTTATGTTGATAAACTTTGGATCTTTTGTAGAACACTGTTCTAGTGGCATTGTGTACCCCTTACAAAAAAACCTTCAAATATTGATCAATGTAGATTACATTATTTCTGAAAAAAGCAAGTGATCATACATTGTTCTCTAATTTTGATCTCCAGTGTATCTATAGTGTGTTTAGTAGGATTATGGATAAAGAATGACTCCTAAAGAAGCAGCCCCCATTGTTGATATGCATGAGGGTCATTATTTCCACATGATGCTTTTGCTATGAGAAGTGATGGGCGGATCTGGACTGTAAAAGTCCAGATCCGTGTGGGTTCAAAAGATCCCGAGCACCAACCCCAGAGTTCTCAGGGAACTCCGGGTAACGATCTGGGTCCGGCCACTCAGGCAATAAAAAAATCAAAGAAAAAAGAAAGAAAATAAGAATAAGGCAAGTGCTTTATGCTTACTGTTCTCCATGCAGCTGTAACTCTGCTTCCAGACTGCTCACTCTACTTCCGGGTCACAAATTATCCTTCATACATATTCACTGCTTCACCCCCCCCCACCGGCAGTCCCGGCGTCTCTGGTTGCAGTTATGCAGCGCCCCCAACCTGTGTGACAGCGTGTCTGACTGCAATCAGAGGTGCTTTGTCTGCATCTAGATTGATGTAAAAATAAATAAATAAGAAAATTGGTGTAGGGACCCCCAGCACAGATAAAGCATATGGCTACAGACTGTAGCTCCCAGCTCTGTGCTTATCTTGGCTGTATATCAATATAAGAGGAACCACATGTGGCCCAATTTTGATACCCAACCATGATAAAGCTGACTGCTGGGTGCTGGGGAGACCCATGAGTATTGCCCTCCCCCAGCTTAAAAATAGCAGCCTGCAGCCACTCAGGATTGTTGTATCCTTTAGATGCGACAATCCCAGAATTTTACTTGGCTCATCCCAATTACCCTGTTGTGGTGACAGTCAGGGTAATAAGGGGTTAAAAACAGCTCACAGCTGCCACTAAGCCCTAGATTAGTAATGGGAGGCATCTATGAGACTCTCCCATTACTAATCTGTAAGTGAAAAGAAATAAACACAAACACCGAAAAAATATTTTATTTGAAATAAAATGCAAAAACAAAAGACTCCCTTTCACCCCTTTATTAACTCCAAAAACCGCCAGGTCCAATGTAATCCACACGAGGTCCCACAATAATTCCAGCTCTGGTACATCTGAAGTGAACTTCAGGCAGGAAATGACTGAGCCACAGCAATGAGCGGTGATGTTATAGGTTATTTGCGGTCCTAGCTGGAGGGTCCCACGGTCCTCCACCTGTGATCGCAGGTAACCTAGCCTTAGGTGACCTCAATGAGCTGAGAGACCTCAGTTGAGGTTACGTGCAATCACAGGTGGAGGACTGTGGGAACCTCCAAATGTGACCGCAAATAACCTGAGTGATGACATTGCTCATCGCTGTGGCTCAGTCTTCTCTGCCTCAAGCTCACAGCGGGCAGTCATGTTCTATGACTACGCGCTGTCACTTCAGATGTAGCAGAGCTGTAATCGTCATGGGACCTCATGTGGATTATGTCGAACTTTGGGTGTTTAGGGAGTTAAAAGGGTAAAAGAGGGTAGGAGTTTTTGTATTTTATTTCAAATAAAGGATTTTTTCAGTGTTTGTGTTTATTTCTTTTCCCTTAAAGATTAGTAAAGAGGAGTCTCATAGACGCCTCCCATAACTAATCTAGGGCTTAGTAGCAGCTGTGAGCAGTTATTAACCCCTTATTACCCTGATTGAATTCTCTTAATGGCTCTCACTGGGCATAAAAGTCTGGTGTTCAATAGATGAATTCCGCACACCTGAACGAAACCCCGCCCACTCCACACTTTTAATTGGCCCGTTGTGAGTGGGCGGGGTTTCAGTGGCATTAATATAATCTTAAATATGTGTTCTCCTGGGGTGAACACATTTAATAGGGATCTATTTAGGATCCAAAAGAGACATCTCTTTTTGGTGAATGGAGCCATGTGAGTCGGATCACCAAAAAGAGCTGGACTGCCCATCACTAATAGCAGGAGTTGCAGAGAGAGAGAGAGAGGCATTATGGGAAAATTACAATATGATATATGAAAAACAAATTATAACAAAGGCCAGTAGATGGCAGCACAGTACAACAAACACTGTATACTATACTATATAGAATGAATGCAAGAAACATATCAGATTAAATATATGTCCTTTTCTGAAGAGAATGGCTGGCAGCACACACCCCTTCTGAAATCCTTAGATTTCACTATATTAATGGTCTTAGAGTGGAGGTGTTTTCCTGATGTTCATTGAAAGAAACCCCAACCTGAAAGACAAAAAACATGCATGGCAACAAAATATTAACTGATCAATGAAGTAAACAAATGTTTTTAAGTAAGTTCCTAGAACAATCCAATGGATAACTCATCTTCAGATTGGAGAAGCCGCACTAGGCCAAACTGTCTCCAACCCATGGCAATACAATGGTTCAAGTTCCAATGCAGTGAAATGAGCGTCTCAAGTGGCGCGGAGGCTCCTTTCAAATGCATGGAGAATTACTTCTCAAGTTGCAGTGGTGAACAAGCCTTGTCCATCTGGAGAAGGGTTTAAATCACTGACAGCCCAAATCAACCTTGTTTTCAGGTTTGGTGAAGAGGATGCTGACATCAGGACTAATCTCTGGATCAATGTTAGGATCAAGAAAGCTGAACACGTCTTCATTGATAGCCTCTTTGAACTGGTCGAGTAAGAACTCTGGTCCTGTCAACTAAGAAGAGTTTGCAAAAGCACTAACACACACTGGTCTGGTAGCAAGGTCAGCAGGGTTAAGTTGAGATAGGACATGCTGCCATTGTTCAGGTTTGGAAGATTTTCTGATTCAATGCGGTTTCTGACATAGACATAGAAGCGTTTTGTCTGGTTGCAGGCCCGGACTGACCATAGGGCAATAATGGCAAATGACAGATGGGCCGGTCCCTGTGGTGGGCCGGTGCCTGTAGTGGGCTTCTGTATCTGCAGTCACCGCCACGCTCCTCAGCAGTGTGTGCATTCCAGGCACACTAGCTGCCGCAGGACCAGGAGGCAGCGCTGTGCTGTGCCGACCCGGCATGCACACACTGCTGAGGAGCACGCCGATGCCGGTGCCGGTGACCGCAGCTTCCTCCTTCCTATGCAAATGCATTTGCATCTTTCAGACGTAAATACATTTGAACAGTGCTCCGGGACTGGGCCCCGCCCCGACGTGCAGCAACTTGATGAGATCAGCACCTTGCTGACGTCATCACAATGCTGCGGGTGCCGGCACACAGGAGACATCAGGAAGCGGTAAGCAACAAAGATGCCAGGTTTAATTAATGGGGATGAGTGGGGAGGGGCTGAGGACACAACGGGGAACATTTGTGAAGGAACACAGCTTTGTGAAAGGCAGAGGGGGAGTACTGTATTCCGAGGGAGGGGGAGGCAGGAGTGTGTAGTGATGGGGTAGTGTAATTTGTGTGTGTAGGTGTGATGGGGGGTGCATTGTATTATGTCAGGTGGAGGGTGTAATGGAGGGTGCATTGTATTGTGTGTGGTGGGAGGGGTAATGGGGGTTGCATTGTATTGTATGTGTGTGTGTGTGTAGTGGGTGATGGGGGTGTATTGTATTGTGTGTGTGGGGGGAGGGGTAATGGAGCGTGCATTGTATTGAGTGTGTGTGTGTGTGTGTGTTTGTGTGTGTGAGGCTAATGGGGGTGCATTGTATTGTGTGTGGGGGAGGATGGGGGCACATTGTATTGTATGTGTGTGTGTGTGTGTGTGTGTGTGTGTTTGTGTGGGGAGGGGTAATGGGGGTGCATTGTATTGTATGTGTGTGTGTGTGTGTGGGGAGGGGTAATGGGGGTACATTGTATTGTGTGTGTGTGTGTGTGGGGGGGGGGGGGAGAGTGGTAATGGGGGTGCATTGTATTGTGTGTGTGGGGGAGTAATGGGGGTGCATTGTATTGTGTTGTGTGTGTGGGGAGGGTCTCGAAGTCAATAATCGAGGACAAAATTAGTGTATCAGTGATATTAGTCCTGGACCTGTCCGCACAGCTACAATCCTCTGTAGTGACTGCAGCACTTGTAGAGTGAATAGGGCACAGGTATGTGGCAGAACAATCCACAAATCAGGGAAGCAAAGAGCAGAAAATACATCAAGGTCTGCTACACACTGCAAAAATGTGTCACATAGTGCCATACAGTACTCACATAGTGCCATACAGTACTCACATAATGCCATACAGTACTCACATAATAGCATACAGTACTCACATAATGCCATACAGTACTCACATAGTGCCACACAGTACTCACATAATGCCATACAGTTCTCACATAATGGCATGCAGTACTCACATAATGCCATACAGTACTCACATAATGGCATACAGTACTCACATAGTGCCATACAGTACTCACATAATGGCATACAGTACTCACATAGTGCCATACAGTACTCAGATAATGCCATACAGTACTCACATAGTGCCATACAGTACTAACATAATGCCATACAGTACTCACATAGTGCCATACAGTAGTCACATAATGCCATACAGTACTCATAGTGCCATACAGTGCTCACATAATGCCATACAGTGCTCACATAGTGCCTTACAGTACTCACATAATGCCATACAGTACTCACATAGTGCAATACAGTACTCATATAATGCCATACAGTACTCACATAATGCCATACAGTACTCATAGTGCCATACAGTGCTCACATAATGCCATACAGTGCTCACATAGTGCCATACAGTGTCACATAGCGCCATACAGTGTGACAGAGTGATACACTGTCACATAGTGCCATACACTGTGTGCAGACTTATTAGGCAAGTTGTATTTTAGCGGATTTTTTTTTTATTATTGATCAACAACTATGTTCTCAATCATGCAATCAAATACATCCGGTATATCATGAGGATATTTTTTGCATATGGAAACTCCCAACAATATAGAACCTCAAAAAAAGCGGAGTCATAATCCAAAATTATATTTAAAAAGGTATAATTTTATTCAATACAAAATTCATAAAAATAACACACAGTAAAAGAGGGGGGGGGGGAAGAAAGGTGCAAGTAACAGCAGAATTACCACAATAGGAGTAGTTGGTAAGCATAAGGAGTTCCAAAAATGGCATAAAGTGCAGAAAGGTACAGCCTACATCAAATGTGATAGATAATTACGTAGTAGTAGTACTGATGTCTGGGTCAGCCAGGTCATAAAACACACTGCAGTAGAGCCAGTAAGCCTGGGAAACCTCCTTGCACCATATAACATAAGCTGGCGTCACTGACACAACAGCACATGTAACATTTAAGGTATGTATTTATGATATGGTGGTGCAGACAGGAATCCCAGTACCTGCATGGAGGAATGCTGCCAGGGTGTAGTAAATTGCAGGTGTCCAAGACTCCATACAAATGATGTGATTAGTTAGATCGGCTGTGCATCAAACCTGCACTTCAGCCACCATGTTGCCCGGTTCCATAAGGTTATAAATGCTCACCCATAGTGAAGAATAGCGGTAAGAGCTGTCCAGAGGGCCCCGACGCTGCGTTTCGCATAGGGCTTCCTCGGGGGGCCATGTCTTGATTGTGTGTGCCGGGCTACTTAAAGCCCTGAATGAGCGTGAGATGACCGACATCTGCGGCGCATGCGCAGCGCGAGCGGGCGCCACGGGTGCATAACGTCCGGTCTCAGAGTGACGTCGCGGGTCAGGGAAATCCCTGGTGACGTCACACAGTCCCGCCCACATCACTCAAAGAGACCTTCCGCGATACATCCAAGCTGCCAGCTCCCGGCGCGTATGCGCACCAGCCATCTCACAGACAAACAGTAATCAAAGAATCATGAAACACGTAAGTATAGGAATGGAGATTATACATATAGTCTTAACAAGAGTATAACAAAATTTAATACATGTAATGCAAGCAAACAGAGCAAGGATTGTTCATAGTAATATCCATCACAAATATTTTTGCTCAGGGCGATGATGTCAACAGTTGAAAATAGTATGGATCCCATCAGCCTATACAAGAAATAGATAAAGAACAAGAATAAAAAATTAAAAAACACACATTAAAAACAAAAGGACCCAAAAAGAGAGAGCTCAGCACAGATTACAAGAAAGGAGCAAAGCTCTGTTGCTCATTGAGACCACCTGGTCTAAGTGTACCCAAAATGTGAATCCAGCGACATTAACGTTGTGCCAGAAGGCGCTTCATATCGCCCCCTCTAGCACCTATCCTAACCTGTTCAATGCCACGGACCATGAATCCAACAGGATCACAGTTATGATGGGCAAAAAAATGTCTCGGTATGGGTTTGAGGAGAGACGGCTCCTCAGCGGTGCGTGCTGCCAAAATGTCTCTTACGTGTTCACGAATGCGAACACGCAGTTCCCTAGAGGTGAGGCCCACGTAGATTAAATTGCAGGTTCATGTGGCGTAATACACCACGTATGTACTGCTGCATGATATAAAATTTAGTATTTTAAATTCTCTCGATCCATCCGCCGAAGAGAATGCTGTAGATCTCACCATATTGGAGCACGCACGGCAGTCACTGCAAGGATAAAAACCGACCCTCCTCCCACCCACAGCCCAGGGACTCTTCACCTTTGCCACATAGTGGCTTTTGACCAGATGGTCCTTCAGGTTCATGCTCTTCCTTGCTGTCATCAAGGGAGATGTAGGTAAAACGTCAGCCAAGGTTGGCTCAGTAAGCAAAATGGACCAATGCTTCTGTAGAATTTGATGCATCAGCTCCCACCGGTGGTTATACGTGGAGATAAACCGGATGACCCAAGGAGACAACTGCCTGGAAATAGGTGTTAAAAGATCATTCCTATTGCTGGATTTGGCCCTAAGATAACCTCTCCTAATGCACCTCCTGCTGTAGCCTCTCTCAGTAAATCTATCTCTCAAATCATTGGCCTGTTCCTCAAACAATACGCCAGTGGAACAAATCCTTCTAGCTCTGAGGAACTGGCCCATGGGAATTGCCCTGATGGTAGATGGTGTGTGGGCGGAAGAGGCGTGCAGGAGGGCATTAACAGAGGTCTCTTTTCTATATAGGTCAGTGTGTACAACCCCATCAGCCTGTACCAGGATTTTTATATCCAGGAAGTCAATCTCCTGTTTGTCAGCCTTATAGGTGAGTCTGATGTTGGAGTCGTTGCAGTTCAATCCCATCATAAACGTGTTTAAATCATAAACCGAACCCTGCCAGATGAACAATACATCATCAATGTACCTATACCATCCTTGTACCTGGGGAGCAGCATCTGCCCCGCCGAAAATGCCACTCTCCCAGAGTCCCAGGAAAAGGTTGGCATACGACGGGGCACATGCCGCTCCCATGGCTGTACCCTGTTGCTGTAAAAAATACCTATCCTTAAAAATAAAAAAATTATGTGTAAGTATGAACCGCAACAACTCCAGCACCAGACTGACCAAATCCCCATCAAGGTTACTCATGGTAAGAAAGAATTGTGATGCCTCCAAACCATCAGCCTGTTTTATACTTGTGTAGAGGCTTTCAACATCAGCAACCACTAGAAGCATGTCTGGCTCCAAGGTCATGCCATCAAGACGTTGAAGGACGTCCATAGTGTCTCTGACATAGGAGGGCAGCGTTTCCACTAAAGGGTGCAAATAATGCTCTATAAATTTACAGACTGGATCGCATAGCCCTCCTATGCCAGAAACAATTGGATGTCCAGGTGGATTCTGAGGATCTTTGTGAATTTTTGGCAGCAGGTAAAATGTAGGAATGATGGGATTTTTTACCATGAGACCATCAAAGACTTTTTTGGTGATAGTACCTGCATTTAGTGCCTGCTCCAAAATTTTAAGTAGGATGGAAGAAAAACTTCCCACGGGGTTATGCGTCAGAGTAGTATAAACCTCCTTGTTACGGAGCTGCCTAAACACCTCACGCTCATATTTCTCCACAGGCCAAATAACCACATTCCCCCCCTTGTCCGCAGGTTTAAAAAGTACGTCATCCCAAGATTTCAATTCACACAGGGCCAGTCTTTGATCCGAAGTAAGATTATCTTTTTATTATTGATTTGTTTCAGATCATTAGCCACCAACTGTGTGAAGATCTCAACCTGGGGACAGATGGACAGTGAGGGGAATGTGGTAGACCTGGGGAGAATAGAGCGGGGAAACTTGTCAGGTATATCAGGGGTGGACTCACTTGCCAATTCCTCCAGTACACAACCGCCTCCCGTTCAGCACGACTGTTGAGGCCCAATTCAGAAAGATTGTTCTTGGAGTGTAATTTTTTTAAAATAATTTTCTTTGAAAAAAGGTGCAAGTCTTTTAAGGCTGTAAAATAATCAAAATTAGATGGTACAAATGTGAGACCCATACATTTGATGTAGGTTGTACCTTTCTGCACCTTATGCCATTTTTGGAACTCCTTATGCTTACCAACTACTCCTATTGTGGTAATTCTGCTGTTCCTTGCACCTTTCTTTTCCCCCCCTCTTTTACTGTGTGTTATTTTTACGAATTTTGTATTGAATAAAATTATACCTTTTTAAATATAATTTTGGATTATGACTCCGCTTTTTTTGAGGTTCTATATGTTCTCAATCAACCCAAAAGACTCATAAATATGAAAGCTTAATATTTTTGGAAGTTGGAGTGGGGTTTTTTTTAGATTTGGAGGAGGATATCTGTTTTTGCAGGTAACTACTACTGTGCAAACTTATCAGGCA
The DNA here is from genome assembly GCF_048569485.1 of Anomaloglossus baeobatrachus. Taxonomy (NCBI): domain Eukaryota; kingdom Metazoa; phylum Chordata; class Amphibia; order Anura; family Aromobatidae; genus Anomaloglossus; species Anomaloglossus baeobatrachus. The sequence goes on along the minus strand of NC_134355.1, from coordinate 473,342,109 downwards.
ACTTAATAAAAACCAAATATATTCCCATCTCACTTGCTTATTTTCACCAGGTAAACCAATATAACTGCACAAAATTTGGAAATAAACATTTCTGACATGCAAAAACAAAGCCCCAAAAACTTAGTGACTAATATAGCTACCTTTCTTTCTGATGACACTCAACAGCCTACCATCCATAGATTCTGTCAGTTGCTTGATCTGTTTACGATCAACATTGCATGCAGCAGCCACCACAGCCTCCAGACACTGTTCCGAGAGGTGTACTGTTTTCCCTCCCTGTAGATCTACATTTTATGAGGGACCACAGGTTCTCTATGGGGTTCATATCAGATGAACAAGGGGACCATGTCATTATTTTTTCATCTTTTAGACCTATACTGGCCAGCCATGCTGTGGAGTAGTTGGATGCATGTGGTGGAGCATTGTCCTGCATGAAAATCATGTTTTTTTTAATGATACCGACTTCTTCCTGTACCACTGCTTGAAGAAGTTGTCTTCCAGAAACTGAAAGTAGGTCTGGGAGTTGAGCTTCATTCCATCCTCAACCCGAAAAGGTCCCACAAGTTCATCTTTGATGATACCAGCCCATACCAGTACCCACCTCCACCTTGCTGGTGACTGAGTCAGAGTAAAAACTCACAGACTAATGGCAGAAGATGTAAACTGCCCTGGCCAAAAAGACTAATGCACTACCAGGATGCAGCAAGACCTCCATTAAATGGAGACATCACAGGTGCAAAGGAAGATGGTAAAATTGCACACTTGTGGCTTGCATAGGTCACTGTTCACACATGCAGATTCACAGTATCTGGTATACAGCCTATTAGTTACACCCATCACAATAGATGCAAGCGGGCTGCACCAGTACTAAATATGTGCTCTATGCAGGGACAGTGAGTATAGTATGCAAGGCCTAACATAAAGAGGCCTGGCTGAGTCGGAGTGGAACTCTATGCCCTTTACTGATCCAGCCTCTGGCCCATCCATCTGGCCCATCAAGAGTCACTCTCATTTCATCAGTCCATAAAACCTTTGAAAAATCAGTCTTAGGCCCTGTGCTCACTTACTGTTTTTCCCGCGGATTTCCTGCGGATTTGCTGCATGTTTCGCTGCAGAAAATGTTCATAACATTTCTGCAGTGAATTACCAGCAAAACCTATGGAAAAAAAAATTCTGTGTGCACTAGGCGGAATTTATATGCATGTTTTGCTGCGGGATTCCCGCAGCAAAAACAATTGCATGTGACTTCTTTTCCGCACGTCGCTGCGGGATTTCACTCCATTGACTGTAATGTAATCGTGAAATCCCGCAGGGAATAACACAGGCAGCAAATTTTGTGCGGTTCATTGCGTTTTCCTGCGTTATTCCCTGCGGTATTTCGCGATTTACCTGCGGTAATGTACATCGCTGCCTGCGGTTTGCAGGGAAGTGATGTCATTACAGGAAGAGGAAGCGGAGCAGAGTAAACACACAGACATCACACACACACACAGACATCACAGACATAGAACACAGACACAAACATATAGAATACACATAGAAAGCAAACGGAAATATAGAAAACAAAACACGTGGGCTCCGCTGTATTTTTACCTTCCAGCCGAGGTAAGCACACAGCGGCGGCCCGGTATTCTCAGGCTGGGGAGGGCGAGGGGCAGGGTTAATGTCCCCCGCCTCCCTCCCCCCTCCCGCAGCCGAGAATATCAGCCGCAGCTGCCCCGGGTCTGTCGCATGCATTATGCGGCAGTACTGGAGTGTCCCCAGCTCTTCTAGATGCTGCCGTGATGCAGTGGCGATCCAGGTAATAAGGAGTTAATGGCGGTAGATCGCCCCCACTAAGTCCAGGCTTGATCATGGCAGCGTCTATGAGACAGCTGACATGATCAACCCGTAAGTAAAGTGAAAAAACACACACACCGAAAAATCCTTTATTTTAAATAAAACACAAAAAAGCTCCTGGTTCACCTGTTTATTAACCCCCCCGAAACACACCGCTCCGGCGTAAGCCACAAGCTCCGGCGTAATCCACGTCCTGCGATGCTGGCATCCAGCCGCGACTGACACACAGCGCTGAATGCAGCCTCGCAGCGAGACAGCAGAGGTAACCACAGGGCATTTCCCATGGCCGGTAATTTGAACTCACTGCCGACCGTGAGAAATGCAGCGTGTGCCCACAGGGACTCTGTCTATCTATCCCTCTATCTTACTATCTAGCTATCTCTCTATCTATTCTTCTATCTATCTATTTATCTATCTGCTATCTAAGGAAATGACTTTTTTTTTTTTTTCAATGTGCTTTATTGCATTGAATGCATTAAAGCACATGTACCAACCCTCACGCAGCAATACCGCGAACAATACTGCGGTAAAACCGCGGCAAACCGCATGCGGTTTTCGAGTGCGGTTTGCCGCGTTTTTTTTTTACCGCGGATGCGGTAATCTTTCAGACCCTGCAGAATTTTCTTGAGAAAATTCCATTTTCCAGTGCGCAAAAGATATTTCTTGGCCCAGTCTTGACGTTTGATCTTATAGTCATATGAAAAAGTTTGGGCACCCCTATTAATGTTAACCTTTTTTCTTAATAACAATTTGGGTTTTTGTAACAGCTATTTCAGTTTCATATATCTAATAACTGATGGATTGAGTAATCTTTCTAGATTGAAATGAGGTTTATTGTACTAACAGAAAATGTGCAATCCGTATTTAAACAAAATTTGACCGGTGCAAAAGTATGGGCACCCTTATCAATTTCTTGATTTGAACACTCCTAACTACTTTTTACTGACTTGCTAAAGCACTAAATTGGTTTTGTAACCTCATTGAGCTTTGAGCTTCATAGGCAGGTGTATCCAATCATGAGAAAAGGTATTTAATGTGGCCACTTGCAAGTTGTTCTCCTATTTGAATCTCCTATGAAGAGTGGCATCATGGGCTCCTCAAAACAACTCTCAAATGATCTGAAAACAAAGATTATTCAACATAGTTGTTCAGGGGAAGGATTCAAAAAGTTGTCTCAGAGATTTAAACTGTCAGTTTCCACTGTGAGGAACATAGAAAGGAAATGGAAGTACACTGGTACAGTTCTTGTTAAGCCCAGAAGTGGCAGGCCAAGAAAAATATCAGAAAGGCAGAGAAGAAGAATGGTGAGAACAGTCAAGGACAATCCACAGACCACCTCCAAAGACCTGCAGCATCATCTTGCTGCAGATGGTGTCAATGTGCATCGGTCAACAATACAGCGCACGTTGCACAAGGAGAAGCTGTATGGGAGAGTGATGCGAAAGAAGCCGTTTCTGCAAGCACGCTACAAACAGAATCGCCTGAGGTATGCAAAAGCATATTTGGACAAGCCAGTTACATTTTGAGAGAAGATCCTGTGGACTGATGAAACAAAGATTGAGTTGTTTGGTCATACAAAAAGGCGATATGCATGGAGGCAAAAAAAAACGGCATTCCAAGAAAAGCACTTGCTACCCACAGTAAAATTTAGTAGAGGTTCCATCATGCTTTGGGGCTGTGTGGCCAATGCCGGCATCGGGAACCTTGTTAAAGTTGAGGGTCGCATGGATTCAACTCAGTATCAGCAGATTCTTGACAATAATGGGCAAGAATCAGTGACGAAGTTGAAGTTACGCAGGGGAAGGATATTTTAGCAAGACAATGATCCAAAACACCGCTCCAAATCTACTCAGGCATTCATGCAGAGGAACAATTACAATGTTCTGGAATGGCCATTCCAGTGCCCAGACCTGAATATCATTGAAAATCTGTGGGATGATTTGAAGCGTGCTGTCCATGCTCGGTGACCATCAAACTTAACTGAACTGGAATTGTTTTGTAAACAGGAATGGTCAAAAATATCTTCATCCAGGATCCAGGAACTCATTAAAAGCTACAGGAAGCGACTAGAGGCTGTGATTTTTGTAAAAGGAGGATCTACAAAATATTAATGTCACTTTTATGTTGAGGTGCCCATACTTTTGCACCAGTCAAATTTTGTTTAAATGCAGATTGCACATTTTCTGTTAGTACAATAAACCTCATTTCAATTCAGAAATATTACTCAGTCCATCAGTTATTAGATATATGAAACTGAAATAACTGTTGCAAAACCCCAAATTGTTATAAAGAAAAAAGGTTAACATTAATAGGGGTGCCCAAACTTTTTCATATGACTGTATGTTTCTTGTTCAGAGGTGGTGGTTTTTCAGCCTGCCTTACCTTGGCCATGCCCCTGAGTATGGCACACCTTGTGCTTTTTGATACTCCAGTAACGTTGCAGCTCTGAAATATGGCCAAACTGGTGGCAAATGGCATCTTGGCAGCTTCACGCTTGATTTTCCTCAATTCATGGACAGTTATTTTGCGCCTTTTTTGCCCAACACGCTTCTTGCGACCCTGTTGGCTATTTGCCATGAAACGCTTGATTGTTTGGTGATCATGCTTCAAAGGTTTGGCAATTTCAAGACTGCTGCATCACTCTGCAAGACATCACACAATTTTGGACTTTTCAGAGCCCGTCAAATCTCTCTTCTGACACATTTTGCCAAAGGAAAGGAAGTTGCCTAATAAGTATGCACCCCTTATATAGGCTGTTGATGTCATTACACCACACCCCTCCTCATTACAGAGATGCACATCACCTGATTTACTTAATTGGTAGTTGGCTCTCAAGCCTATACAGCTTGGAGTAGGACAACATGTATACAAATTATCATGTGATCAAAATACTAATTTGCCTAATAAGTCTGCACGCAGTGTACAGTGTCACACAGTGCCATACAGTGTTACATAGCGCCATATAGTGTGACATAGAGTGATACAGTGTCACATAATGCCATACAGTACTCACATATACAAGTGCGGAAATATATAGCACATTTACCACGCGAAAAGTGGGCCTGTGTACCCCAAAATGCCAGGGCTGAATTTTAGTCCCAGTCCGGCCCTGTCTGGTTGTATATGTAAACCAGAACAACCTTGCTGTGTAAAATCTTGTGTCATCCACAGAATAGCTAGTTCACTCTGTATGAAGTCTGCAATCTCTACAGCTAGTACAAGCCCCACACAGTTCAAGTCTGGGTATGGTGTGATTAGGTTTAGGAGGCAATTTAGCCTTTTCAAATAGAAATCCAACATGAGCTTCATTGTTAGAGTCTATAAACTTCAAATAGGCAACAGCTACAATAGCTTCAGTAGAGGCGGCATAGAATATATGGATCTCTTTGCTTTCGATCACAGCGAGGGAAGCTACAGTGTAAGGCTATGTCCGCAAGTAGCGTTTGTCCCTGCAGAAATTTCTGCAGTGATTTGAACAGCACACGTGCGCTTCAAATCACTGCAGAAAGAGTCCGTAATAGATTCCATGCGCTCTAAGTGCAGCCCCTCCCATACAGAGCGGGGACTGCATGCAGAGCGCAGGAAAGAAGTGACATGTCACTTCTTAGAACGCGCGCTTCGGGCAGCAGCTCTAATACGCCACGTGCGCACATCTCCTGCATAATCTTCATACATTGTGCTGAGGACGCAGGATGCATGCAGTTACGCTGCGGTGCAGATCGCAGCGTAACTGCATGCAAATATGCAACGTGCGCACATAGCCTAACAGCGCAGTATGTGGATCCTATCCAAGGCACAAAGATTCCCTCCAAGACTTCCACTTTGTGTGTCAGAGGGCAGTGGTGCTTACCAGTTCTTAACCCCTTAATGACCGCGGGCCGTAAAATCGCCACGTTCAGAAATGTCCAATCAATTAAAATATAAAATCAATTCATCTGATCGGTAAATGGCGTAGCGACAAAAAAAATCCAAACGCCAAAATTAAATTTTTTGGTTGCCACAAATTTTGCGCAAAATGCAATAACAGGCGATCAAAACAGAGCATCGGCACAAAAATGGTTCCATTAAAAACATCAGCTTGAGACGCAAAAAAAAGCCATCACTAAACTATAGATCCCAAAAAATGAGAATGCTACGGGTTGCGGAAAATGGTGCAAAACGGCGCAAAACGTACGCCACTTTTTTTGGACAAACGCCTGATTTTTTTTAACCCCTTAGATTAAAGTAAACCTATTCATGTTTGGTGTCTACGAACTCGCACTGACCTGAGCCATCACACCCACACATCAGTTTTACCATATAGTGAACACGGTGAATAAAGTATCTCAAAAACAATTGTGCAATCACACTTTTTTTGCTATTTTTCTGCATTTGGAATTTGTTTGCTGTTTTCCAGTACATTATATGGCAAAACTCATGACTTCAGTTAAAAGTACAACTCCTTCCTTAAAAAATGAGCCCTCACATGCCTATATTGACAGAAAAATAAAAACGTTACGGCTCTCAGAAGAAGGGTGGCGAGAAAAAAAAAGGAAAGCACAAAATCGGCTGGTCGTTAAGGGGTTAATAGACTCTTAGAGCTGTCTTAGCAGAAGGTTGCCATGTATAATCAAGGGTGCGACATCCAAGTAGATCACACAGACTCTTCACCACTGACAGAACCCCACGTACTAAATGGTTTTTCTGCGCAGCTAACCTGAAAGCCGAAGGAGTCTTTCAACAAGTTCCATCTCAAGCCCAGACTTCTCTGTACTGGTGGTGGATTGTCTGAGCCTAGATTCAAGTCTCTGAATTCTGCAGCGTGATCGTTAGGGTGAAAGGCCTTCATGACGACAGCACTGTTGTAGGCGAGTTTATGTAATTTCAGAGGAGCTTTAGAAAGCATACCTTGTGTCTATTTAAGTACATCTATGGTCTCCTCCGCTGTGGGCAGGGATTTGAGTCCATCGTCCACATAGAAGTCCTTTTCATCAAATTGGCGTCCTTTCTGTACTCTGATTTGCCATCACAGGCAGTTTTACGTAAGCCATATGTACCGTGTTTTTCCAAAAATAAGCCCTCCCCCAAAAATAAGCCCTAGCAGGGATTTTCAGCATTTTCGGAGCAAGGCTTAAATATAAGCCCTCCCCCCGAAAATAAGCCCTAGTCGTGGTTCAATAATGAAGTGTCCGTGCAGCTAAAAGAGGTTACAGATACTGCAAGACACTTCATTGTAGACAGCGATTACACTCACCTGATGCTGAGCGGCAGGACCTGCAGTGATCGCACACCCGCACACATCAGATCTCACACACACACACACGCACATGTGTCGCCCTGGGCAAGCCAGGGGACACAGGTCACACACCACCACACCCTACATCCCAGGTAGGAACATCTAAGCTAACCAAAAATCCTTGTTGCCTTCCTCCAGAGACTGATGATACACACCAGGGGGTGGGCCAGGCGGTTGGCTCCGCCCACCGAGGAGATCACAGCTCTGGAGGCGGGAGAAACCAGGCAGTCAGCTCAGGGACGAGCTTGAGTAAACAACAGAGTTGAGTCAGGGAGGAGGAAGTGGAAGGAGTGGAGGAGTAGCCCAGACAGGGCTAAAGGACAGAGCTAAGTGAAAGTGAAGGAAGAAAAGTAGTGAAGGAGGACAGCAAGAGTGGTGACAGAACAGAAAGAGTGTGCAAAGCCTGAAGAGTCCAGCTGAGTGCAGGGCAGGTCAGCAAGGTCAGCAACGGCGGTGACTGTCTGAAGGGGGACCGTTTGGAAGTTCCTGGAAGGACCCCGTAGGCTGTGTGCCCGGTGGTCTGGAGCAGTGTTCCGAAGGACAGTCAGCACCAGGGCAGGGGCCTCTCGGACCCCGGCAAGGCTTGGAGTCGCCGTAATTTGCCGAATCCGTCAGTGAAGGGGACGTAGATCCCCCAACAACCAAGTCCCGATTGAAGGCAACAGTCCAGCCAGTGTAAGAGAGACACCGCCACCGCCAAGGCACCAGTTTCTTAGGGCCAGCGCCTGCGGGCAAAGAGTAGAGCTCCTCCGGTCCAGCTTGAAGCCGGGGAGCGGGTTACCGGTGGGGACCCATCGCAACCAACAAGTACACCAAGGTGCTAGGAAAAGGGACATCACCGTCACCTACCGGGAGAGCAAGTGCAGCCGTCCGTGGGACCGTCTTACCAGCCGTTTGGTTTACCGTAAAAACTGTGTCAACGTCTCAGGCTGAGTGAGTACCACAGTGCCGCAAGGCACAGCGCTGCCCCCGCGTCCCTGCGCCCACCAGGCCCTGCACCCCCCAAGCCATCACCGGGCCCCGGGATCACCAACCCCTACCCACGGAGGGGCAACACAACACCTGGCTGCTCCGCATCACCATCCCCGGGATCCCCATATAGAGCAGCGGTGGTGAAATCACCACAACCGTGGGTGGCGTCACGGACAATAAACAATTCCCACACCCAACAAACCCCCTTTCACTCACGGGCGAGGAGTGCCGCTCGAGAAACCCCCGGGATCCGGCCTACAGCTCGAGCCACCAAAGAGCAGCGACCGCCGGACCCGAGCAGAAGGGGTGAGCGTAGTGTGCTGACACCCTCCTCCCCGCCCGCGACAACTTGGCGTCACGAACAGGATCTTACCGCTCTGCCGTCTGGTAGAGGTGCGCCTTGTTACCGCCGGAGGTATCCGGCAGAAAAATTTCAGAAGCCGCCATCTTTGGCGCGAAAAGTTCCCGCTCGAGCGTCTTCTCGAGCAGTAGAGGCGCGAAGGCCAAAACCCCGCCCCGAGATAGGAGGGGCCGGAAAGAGCTAAGGGGGACGGAAACAAGATGTCTGCGCCCGACGGAGCCGCTGGAGGAGCGGTGGTCGCAGCCGCAGCGGCACCCGCGGATGGGAATGGACCTGCCCAGGTCCCGGCCGTACCGGCGGGAGGTGCCGCGGCCCCCACGCTCGCTCAGGTCATGCCGTTCTCCTTGCCCTATGCGCCCGGAGCTGCCTGGCTACCGCAGTATGACGGGAAACCGGATGCCCTACAGGCCTTCCGGAAAAAGCTTAACCCGTTGCTAGAGCTGTACCCCCTGACTGATAAGCAACGTGCAGCGATAGTGCTAGGCCAGTTAACCGGTGCGGCGGAGCAGGAAGCGGAGACCTGGGCCGAGGGGGACCGGCTCTCTGTAGCCACCATCTTTGAGAAGCTACAGACTGCCTTCGAGACCCGGACTGAAGCTGAGCTGAGGATGCAGTTTTACCAGTGCCGGCAACGAGCTGGGGATAGCATTCGGGACTATGCTCTACGTCTGCAGACCGCCCTCCGCACGCTGAAGCGGGCGAACCCTATTAATGAGGCGGATAGCAACAAGATGTTAGTGGAGCAATTTGCGCAGGGGATGAGGTCCCCTGAGGATCGTAAACAACTCCGACTGTGGGCCCTGGAACACCCTGATGTGGACTTTGCTGTGTTAAAGGAGCGGGCCATTAAAGCACTACAGCCCCCAGCAACCGAAGTTCTGGAACCCGCCCCGTGGCCCATCGAGACGGCTCCCGTTGTGGCGGCCTCAGCCAAATCAACCTCTCCAACACCTGCAGCCCCGAGCAGCACAGTGGAAGAACTGGCAGCCCAGGTCCGTCGCATGGACGGAGACCTTGCCAAAATCCTGGCTGCACTACAACCTCTGACCAGACCTCAGCCTCCGGCGCAGATACAGCTTGCTGACAGTCCCGAGGATGTTCCCTGGATGCAGCGGAAAAGTGCTAACAACCCGCGGAGCAGACCCCCAATCTGCTACAAGTGCCGTAAGCCGGGTCATTACTACCGACAGTGCCCGTTAAACGAGCAACCCCTGGGGCCCCGGGCCAATCCTCAGGAGTAGAACATCGTGGCCCCCCGGACTGGCGGGACCGATATATCGGGGCCCGCCCTATCATCCCCGTGGCTGTGGACGGCATACCAGTGATGGCTCTCTTGGACACTGGATCACAGGTAACTACCATACCGTACACGTTGTACCAGCGGTATTGGGCCGTAGACGAACTGGCGCCCCCAGACAATAGTATAACATTGATTGCCGCTAATGGACTCCCATTGACCCAGGTGGGGTATAAACAAGTGGCTATGACAGTGGGGCAAGCCGAACTGCAACACCAGGGTATGATTGTGATCATGAATGAGCCCAGTGATCATAACCCGAAAATAGTGCTGGGAACCAATGTGATGGAGCACTGCATGGCTGATGTGTTAACCCTATTACAACAGCTAGCCGCCACAGCGGCAGGGAGCCGGCAGAGGGCTGTGCAGCGTGAGATCCGAGCCCTGATGTACCGCCAGCATGTAAGCTCAACAGGAGGGGAGATTGGTGGAGTGAGAGTGATGGATGTTGCTCCATTGACTGTGCCCCCTAGGAGTGAGATGATGATCTGGTGTAGGGCAGCAGTAGGGCCTCAGGGGCGTGACTACCCTGCGATGATGGAGCCCATGCCTTCCGAGCACTGGCCCACTGTAACGGCTGCCCGAGGGGTGGTGGATGTGAAGAAAGGGAGAGTGCCTGTGAGAGTGCTGAACTGTGGAGAGGAAGAAGTCAGGCTTCCCCGGTATGCCACCATTGCCAAGCTGCTCACCATGGACCCTCACACTATCCATGAAGCCAGTCCATCCACACTCCCACCTACCACCGGCACTTCCCCACCCCAGGGGGAGACAAAGGAGTGGCATCAACAGCTACATGTAGGCACTGATGATACCCCTACACATCACAGGGCAGGGGTATACAGGGTGGTGCAGGAGTACGAACAGGTTTTTAGTAAGCACCCCCTAGACTTTGGGCAGATCAAGGGGGTCCAACACCACATCCCCACCGGTGAACATCCCCCTATCAAAGAGAGGTATAGACCTATTCCCCCTGCACATTACCAGTGTGCCAAGGATATGTTGAGGAATATGAAGGAGGCAGGGGTTATTCGGGACAGCTGTAGTCCCTGGGCCGCTCCGTTGGTACTGGTCAAGAAGAAGGATGGTACCATGCGGATGTGTGTGGACTACCGGAAGATCAACCAGATAACCCATAAAGACGCCTATCCATTACCTCGTATTGAAGAGTCTTTGGCTGCACTGAGAACTGCAAACTACTTCTCGACCCTTGACCTCACCAGCGGATACTGGCAAGTGGCCGTGGCCCCAGAGGACCGGGAGAAGACCGCCTTCACCACCCCGATGGGGCTTTGCGAATTCAATAGCATGCCGTTTGGGCTGTACAATGCCCCCGGAACCTTCCAACGGCTGATGGAGTGCTGTCTGGGACATTAAAACTTCGAGACTGTCCTGCTGTACTTGGATGATGTGATTGTTTATTCCCAGACGTATGAGGCCCATCTGGAGCACAAGGCCGAGGTGTTCGCGTCCCTTGCCAAGTACGGGATGAAATTGAAGCCCTCTAAATGCCACCTGCTGAAATCCAGGGTGCAGTATCTAGGGCATGTGGTGAGTGCGGATGGTGTCGCCCCCGACCCTGAGAAGATTACTGCCATCCAGAGCTGGCCGAGACCAACTACAGTAAGGGAAGTAAGGCAGTTTCTGGGTCTGGTGGGGTACTATCGGCGCTTCATAAAGGGGTATACGAAGATGGCTGCCCCCATGCAAGACCTCCTTGTGGGACAGACCAAAGGTGGTAGACCCATTGGAGCCCCACTGTCGTGGGAGGACAAGCATGAAGAGTCCTTTTGTCAGTTGAAGGCGGCCTTGACCAGAGAAGAGGTCCTGGCGTACCCTGATTATGGGCGCCCGTTCATCCTCCACACGGACGCTAGTAACGTGGGGCTAGGAGCGGTCCTATCCCAGGTCCAGGATGGAAGGGAGAAGGTGATTGCCTATGCTAGCCGAAAACTCCGGCCGACTGAAAGGAACCCTGAGAACTATAGCTCCTTCAAGCTCGAGCTATTGGCGTTGGTGTGGGCTATCATGGAGCGGTTCCGCCACTACTTGGCGGCAGCAACATTCACCGCGTTTACGGACAACAATCCGCTGACTCACCTGAACACGGCCAAGTTGGGCGCGTTGGAGCAGCGGTGGGTAGCCCGGCTAGCCAACTATGATTTCACCATAAAGTACCGAGCCGGTCGCGTCAACATAAATACGGATGCACTCTCCCGAATGCCCCATTTGTCAGAAGAGGAGTGCGAGGACGACGACCTCGAGGTGATTGAGTTGCCTGCGTTTCACCAGCCGCCCACTGAGAGGGTAAAAGTACATCAGCAACGAGTGGATCTGGACCCACGGCCCAGTCAAGAGTGGCAGGAAGCTCAGGACCAAGCGCCGGCTGTTCGCCTCGTCAAGACTCTGGTGGAACAAGGTGCTACGGGAATAGACCCTGCCGCCCCAGCCGAAGCCCAACGCTTGTGGAAGGAACGGAAACGGCTTTACCTACACCAAGGGAGGCTGTACCGTGAGCTGATCAACCCGAAGACCCATGAGAAAATATGCCAGTTGGTCATTCCTCAAGCTGACGTCGCTACTGTCCTGCGGGCATACCATGATGGTGCTGGCCACTTCGGGTGGAAGAAGCTGGAGATGCTGTTGAGGGAGCGGTTCTATTGGAGTGGGATGCGTGAATCAGTGGAAGCCTGGTGCCGAGAGTGCGGTCCTTGTACGCTGAGGAGAAAGGACGAGACTAGCCAGAGGGCACCCTTACATCCAATAGTCACCCATCAGCCGCTGGAGTTGGTAGCCCTAGACCATGTCAAGCTCACCCCTAGCCGAAGTGGGTACACCTACGCATTGACCATTGTAGACCACTACTCAAGATTTATGGTGGTAGTCCCCGTTAAGGACCTGACTGGTCGAACTGCTGCTCGAGCGTTCCAGGCTTATTTTTGCCGACCTCATGGGTACCCCGAAAAGGTGCTGACTGACCAAGGCCCGGCCTTTGAGGCAGAGGTGTTCCACGAATTCTGCCAGTTGTACGGCTGCAAGAAAATCCGGACCACTTCGTACCACGCCCAAACCAACGGCATGTGCGAGAAGATGAACCACTTGGTCCTGGGGCTTCTCAAGACGCTACCGCTGGAAGAACGGAACCTGTGGCCGGAAAAGTTACCCGACTTGGTCGACATGTACAATAATATTCCCTCTAGCTCGACGAAGTGCACCCCAGCGTATCTGATGAGGGCTCGGCCTGGCCGCCTGCCGGTGGACCTGGAGATGGGGTTGGAGGTCCCAGAAGCACTCCCTTCGACGGCGGAGTGGGAAAGTCGGAGGAGAGCACAATACCGGCAAATCCAGGAGTATGTGGAGAAAAACCGAAGTCGAGAACAGCAGGAGCACCGGTTCAATCAGAAGGCGTCCGCGGGTCCTTTCCAGCCAGGAGATGTAGTGTTGAAACGGAAGAGGAAGGCCCACAAGCTGGATGATCAGTGGGAGCAAGTCCCTTACGTCATACAACCCACAGAATGGGAAGATGGGAAGGCCTACCAGATCAGTTGTGACCAAGGGGGCACCCTGGCCACAGTTTCCCGGGACCATCTAAAAAGGTGCCCCCCAGCGTTGAAGGCAGAGGCTGAAGTACCGGTTCCTCCACCAGCGGAAAAGGCAGCAGAGGTAATCCACACGGTAATGGGTGACTTCCCAGCAAACTGGCCTACACAGAACGGCGCGGTGATTCTTCCAGTGATACTGTTCCCACAACCCGTGGATGAAGAAGTAGTGGAAGCGGTTAACCGTGAGCCAGAACCAGTGCCAGAGCCCAGGGATGAACCTGTACCCAGCTCCCCTACGCCTCCGCCTGCCCCACACTATAGCCGGGAGGAGGAGCCGATTGTTCCCTCTACCCCACTGTCTAGCACCACTGACACCGGTCCCCGAAGGTCCACCCGTTCCAACCTAGGTAGACCTCCACTTAGGTACAGGGAGACCGTTCTGTGAGTACAAGGGGTCAGGGAATGTAAAGAGTGTTTGTTTGTTTGAAAGTTTGAAAGTTCTGCCAATGATGAAAATGATTACCGAACAGTAACCTGATTTGCTTTGTTGATTTGCAACCGGCAGGAGCCGGCACCGTTGTCCCCGTGGGGACCGTTTAAAGAGTTATTTTGCATGGAGGACTTTCCATGGACAAGCCCGTGAACTTGCAGGGCACCCACAAACGTTAAGTGGCTTGTAAATATGTTGTTTGCCGTTACCGTTTCCGCAATGCCGCCTCCGGAGAGGCAGGTTGGAGGGAGGGCCCTCAGCAGAGCAGGCTGGGGCCCAGCCACCAAAGGAACCGGTGGCTACCCTCTGGAGGGAAGGACAGATCCCGCTCGGGTACCGTGTGCTGGACTGTGGGTCAAGGGGTGCTGCCTGGGTTTTAGGGGCAGCATCAGGGCCAGGTTGCTTGGGTGGGAGAGAGTGGAAACTGTAACCGTAAACCGTTATGCAACGTTAAAGAAATGTGCCTCCCGTTTTGGGAAGAGTTATTAAAAATGTACATATGTTATTTTACCATGTTATCTTTTGCAGAAAAATAAAACCGGTGTTGGACGGCAGCCCGCGGACGGTCTGCATTTTGCTAAGGGGGAATGTGTCGCCCTGGGCAAGCCAGGGGACACAGGTCACACACCACCACACCCTACATCCCAGGTAGGAACATCTAAGCTAACCAAAAATCCTTGTTGCCTTCCTCCAGAGACTGATGATACACACCAGGGGGTGGGCCAGGCGGTTGGCTCCGCCCACCGAGGAGATCACAGCTCTGGAGGCGGGAGAAACCAGGCAGTCAGCTCAGGGACGAGCTTGAGTAAACAACAGAGTTGAGTCAGGGAGGAGGAAGTGGAAGGAGTGGAGGAGTAGCCCAGACAGGGCTAAAGGACAGAGCTAAGTGAAAGTGAAGGAAGAAAAGTAGTGAAGGAGGACAGCAAGAGTGGTGACAGAACAGAAAGAGTGTACAAAGCCTGAAGAGTCCAGCTGAGTGCAGGGCAGGTCAGCAAGGTCAGCAACGGCGGTGACTGTCTGAAGGGGGACCGTTTGGAAGTTCCTGGAAGGACCCCGTAGGCTGTGTGCCCGGTGGTCTGGAGCAGTGTTCCGAAGGACAGTCAGCACCAGGGCAGGGGCCTCTCGGACCCCGGCAAGGCTTGGAGTCGCCGTAATTTGCCGAATCCGTCAGTGAAGGGGACGTAGATCCCCCAACAACCAAGTCCCGATTGAAGGCAACAGTCCAGCCAGTGTAAGAGAGACACCGCCACCGCCAAGGCACCAGTTTCTTAGGGCCAGTGCCTGCGGGCAAAGAGTAGAGCTCCTCCGGTCCAGCTTGAAGCCGGGGAGCGGGTTACCGGTGGGGACCCATCGCAACCAACAAGTACACCAAGGTGCTAGGAAAAGGGACATCACCGTCACCTACCAGGAGAGCAAGTGCAGCCGTCCGTGGGACCGTCTTACCAGCCGTTTGGTTTACCGTAAAAACTGTGTCAACGTCTCAGGCTGAGTGAGTACCACAGTGCCGCAAGGCACAGCGCTGCCCCCGCGTCCCTGCGCCCACCAGGCCCTGCACCCCCAAGCCATCACCAGGCCCCGGGATCACCAACCCCTACCCACGGAGGGGCAACACAACACCTGGCTGCTCCGCATCACCATCCCCGGGATCCCCATATAGAGCAGCGGTGGTGAAATCACCACAACCGTGGGTGGCGTCACGGACAATAAACAATTCCCACACCCAACAAACCCCCTTTCACTCACGGGCAAGGAGTGCCGCTCGAGAAACCCCCGGGATCCGGCCTACAGATCGAGCCACCAAAGAGCAGCGACCGCCGGACCCGAGCAGAAGGGGTGAGCGTAGTGTGCTGACACCCTCCTCCCCGCCCGCGACACACACACACAATCCGATCTCACTCACACACCAGATCTCACACACAAACATCGGATCGCACACACAGCCAGATCGCACACACAAACCGGATCACACGCAAACATCAAATCACACACACAAACATCGGATCGCACACACATCGGATCGCATACACACTCACCTCATCCAGCGACACCGATGTCTTCTCGCCGGCAGAATCCTGAGAGGCTGTGCGGTGGAGCGCAATGAACAGGACCTGTGGCGTGACACGTGACTTGCTCTCATCGTTCCCTGTGGCCGTAAGCGCTGGATGTGATGTGTGCAATCGGCTGTGTGTGTGTGTGTGTGCGATCGGCTGTGTGTGTCTGCGTTCGGCTGTATGTATCTGTGATCGGCTGTGTGTGTCTGTGATCGGCTGTGTATCTGTGATTGGCTGTGTGTGCCTGCGATCGGCTGTGTATCTGTGATCGGCTGTGTGTGCCTGCGATCGGCTGTGTGTATCTGTGATCGGCTGTGTGTGCCTGCAATCGGCTGTGTGTATCTGTGATCGTCTGTGTGTGCCTGCGATCGGCTGTGTGTGTCTGCTATCTGCTGTGTGTGTGATTTGCTGTGTGTGTTATTTGCTGTGTGTGATTTGCTGTGTGTGATTCGCTGTGTGTGTGATCTGCTGTGTGTGTGTGTGATTTGCTGTGTGTGATCTGCTGTGTGTGTGATTTGCTGTGTGTGTGATCTGCTGTGTGTGATTTGCTGTGTGTGTGTGTGTGATTTGCTGTGTGTGATTTGCTGTGTGTGTGATCTGCTGTGTGTGTGATCTGCTGTGTGTGTGATTTGCTGTGTGTGTGTGTGTGTGTGTGTGTGTGTGTGTGATTTGCTGTGTGTGTGATTTGCTGTGTGTGTGATTTGCTGTGTGTGTGATTGGCTGTGTTTGTGATTTGCTGTGTGTGTGTTTCTGTGTGTGATTTGCTGTGTGTGTGATTTGCTGTGTGTGTGATCTCCTGTGTGTGTGATTTGCTGTGTGTGTGATCTCCTGTGTGTGTGTGATCTGCTGTGTGTGTGTGTGTTTTGCTGTGTGTGTGATCTGCTGTGTGTGTGTGTGTGTGTGTGTGTTTTGCTGTGTGTGTGATCTGCTGTGTGTGTGTGTGTGTGATTTGCTGTGTGTGTGTGATTTGCTGTGTGTGTGTGATTTGCTGTGTGTGATTTTGACTCGCCCACCCCAGGGCTATGGGACACCCGGTGCCGGGCTGGACTAGTCCGGTGGTAGTCAGTGGTGGCTGGGCCCGGCTCCGTGGCCCTGGTGGGTGTCAGTAGAATATGTGGCTTGCTTGTTAATGGTTGTGTTCGTGACGCCACCTGTGGTATGCGGCTAATAAGCCGCCGCTGCCGTGTGAGGCCTCCGGGATGATATTATGGCAGCTATGATGGTACTGCTCCCCACAGGTGGAGCAATGCCCGGGGCACAGTTGGTGCTTGTGAAAGTCTATGGTGCTGTGTGACTAACACGGTGCAGGGCCGACAGGCGAGGAAAGAACCAGGCACAAACAACAGTCTCTTTACCTTTTCCTCTTTTACTCTGGGAACAGTCCAGTCCTGGGAGACCGTTACAGGTGGTGATGGGGATCCGGTCGGCCTGGAAGTACTTGGGGTGATCTTTCTGGCCAGATGAGTATGAGGCCTACTCCTGTACCTTTCTTGGTGATGATAGGACCCTGCTTCTCTGAATCCAGCAATGGCCCTCTTCGCTGCTGGGACCAATAGCACGTCCCTTCCCTCTGTAGGTGGCTGCGCAGGCCCACTCCCTGGTGCTTCTCCTCTGGGGTCCACACCGGGCCCTGATGCTGCCGCTGTACCTTGGATGTGTCTGGGCCAGGGGCTTGCAGCTCCCCTGCCCTTCGGATTCGGCTACCAGGGACGGATTTTATACCCTGGCAACCACAGACTCCGATGTCCGAGTCTCTCTGCTGCCTCTCAGCTACTCCTGCTTCTCTGGGCCAAACTGCTCCAGCTCTAGGCCCCAGATTCACAGGACAGCTCACTCTGTGTCTGTTCACTTCTGCTGCTCCCTACAGACTAACTAACTCCTCCCCCAGGTCAGGCTTAAGGAAGCTCCCTGAAACTTCAGGTTCAGAGCTCCCCCTACTGGCCTGAGGGAGAAACTGCGGTGGATGTTAACTTACTGGCCAGTAGATTTCCCCATTACCTCCAGGCTCAGCATTAACCCTCAGGAGGGCAATGCCGTTGTGGCGACCAGGTCCTAGGGCGCCACACTCCCCCTTAGTTAAATTCAGTACTCCCGGACTGTAGAAACAAAACATAACATGTCATACATTTCATCCCAATATGGGAGGCACATTCTCTTTAACGTTACAATCTTAAACATTTCTATATGAGTCCAGTGTGGCTCCCTGCCGGGTGTCCATTACACTGCTCCATGGGGGACCCGCCGCGATCAAACCCCCAACGTAGGCTCTGGGCGTGCGTCAGAGCATTGATGACCCCACTCTATGCACGCCGGACGGGTTTTTCTTCAGGGGTGTTTGAGCACACTGGTGCTAACTATGAACAATTTAGGTGTTGGCCACCCATAGTCCAGTGGCCCAATTGTCCATTTTCGCAATCAAAGAAAAAGAAAACATTTTGTGCACAACATGACAGACATTTTGCATAACTATTTACACTCTAATAAGTACTCTTTACTTTATACAGTAGACTCCCTATACCTTAAAGGGGGTTGTCCCCGAGTGCTGCGCTGGGACCTACGTAGCTCTGGTGTTTGCCCCTGACTACGTGGTACGTCTTCTATCTCAGCACTACAGGTGGGCCTAACCCCCATAGGTAAGCGTGATGGTTGCCTTTGTGATCTAAGAGTCGCCAAGGGTATGACAGGTTCACCACTGACAGGGGGTTGATCCTCCTGTTCCACTGCTGGCGTGTCATCTCGTGCTGGAGCGGACGATTCTTTAGGTGGATCCGGAACCTTTTCCGTTTCTGGCTCGACCAACTGCGGAAACGTCAAAACTGGTACCACTATGGCATTGTTTATTCGGGTCCAAGTTTTGGGGAACTTTCCAAGGATGGTTTGAATCATCTCCCCTTCTTTCTCTTGACTTTGGGGACTTCCTTGTACTCCTTCCATTTCTCTTTGGATTCTGCACCGTTCAGGGCACGCTTTCAGGCGGTCTCGGGAAATTGCTTGATAGGTCTTGCCTTCATCTTTGCTTATGAGGCATACCTTACTATTGTCAAAGTTGGAGGGGATAATGGTGTAGGGCTCGCTTTCCCACTGATCATCCAATTTATGCGCCTTCCGCTTCTTCTTGAGGACTTGTTCTCCAGGTGCTAAGGGAGTTGCTGGGGCTGTTTGATTGTAATGCTGTTCTTGTCTCGTTCTTGCTTGAGACAGGCTCCTCTCTACGCACTCCTGGACCTTACGGTACCGCTGCTGCCGTTCTGTGTCCCAATCCTCTATTTCTTGAACCGCCTCAGGCGACACAGTCCCCATCTCAAAGTCTACAGGCAACTTGCCTGGTCTGGCTCGCATCAGGTAAGCGGGGCTGCAGTTGGTCGAATTCACTGGGATGTGGTTGTACAAGTCTACCAGATCTGGCAACTTTTCTGGCCATTGGTTCCTCTCTTCCAGCGGTAGGGTCTTCAGCATATCAATAACCACATGGTTCATTTTCTCGCACAGTCCATTGGTCTGGGGGTGGTACGGTGTGGTTCGAATTTTCTTACAACCGAACATGTTACAGAACTCTTGGAACACTTCAGCCTCGAATGCAGGACCCTGATCCGTCAGTACCCTTTCCGGATAGCCGTGCGGTCGACAAAAGGATGCCTGGAACGCTCTAGCTGCCGTCCTGGCTGTCTGGTCCTTCACAGGCACTACTACCAGGAAACGAGAGTAATGGTCCACAATGGTGAGGGCGTACACATAGCCTGACCGGCTTGGTGTTAACTTCACGTGGTCCAGGGCCACCAACTCCAGGGGCTGTTTCGTGACAATTGGCTGTAGGGGAGACCTTTGGCTGGCATCATCCTTCCGCCTCAAGTTACACGGGCCACAGTCTCGGCACCATTTCTCGATCATCTTTCTCATGTGCACCCAGTAGAACCGATCACGGAGTAAGGCCTCCAACTTCTTCCACCCGAAGTGCCCGGCGTTATCATGATACGCTGCTAGGACCATTGGAGCATCCCTCTGCGGAACCACTATCTGCCAGACAAGTTCATTTGTTCGATAGTTGACATATCTCTTGCAGAGCTTGCCCTGGTAGGTGAACAGTCGTCCCCTCTCCTTCCACAGCTGCTGGGCTTCCTCTGGAGCGTCTGGGCCAAGATGGGTCTCAGCTTGCGCTAGCTTCTCTTTGACCAATCGCACGGCCGGGTCACCGTTCTGTGTTTCTTCCCAATTATGGTGGAGTAAGGGGTTGACCGAGACCCCGTGCTGGCTTGAGCGCTTCACTCCCACAGCATGCTCACACTGGGACACACCTTGGTGATGGAAAGCCGGTAACTCTATCTCTTCGAGTTCATCCATGTCTTCTCCAGACTCGGGCAAGTGAGGCATTCTGGACAGCGCATCAGCATTGTTATTCTTCTTGCCAGCCCGATACTTGATGGTAAAGTCAAAGTTAGACAGCCGGGCCATCCATCGCTGTTCCATCGCACCTAACTTGGCTGTTGCCAGGTGTGTCAACGGATTGTTGTCCGTGAAGATGGTGAACTTGGCCGATGCCAGATAGTGCTTGAAGCATTCAGTCACTGCCCAAACAATAGCGAGGAACTCCAGCTTGAAGGAACTGTAGTTTTCTGGATTCCTTTCTGTGGGCCGAAGCTTCCTACTGGCGTACGCTATCACCCTCTCTCTGCCTCCCTGTACCTGGGACAGAACTGCTCCCAGTCCCACGTTGCTGGCGTCTGTATACAGTACAAACGGTTGGCTGTAGTCAGGGTAGGCCAGAATTTCTTCTCCCGTGAGAGCCCCTTTCAGCCGGACAAAGGATGTTTCCAGTTGGCTGCTCCATTCAAATGGAGGGCTCTGCTTCTTAGCCTGCTTTGGCTGGCCCACCAGGAGATCTTGAAGGGGCGCTGCTATCTTGGTGAAACCATCAATGAACCTTCGGTAGTAGCCCACCAGTCCAAGGAACTGCCGCACCTCCTTCACTGTGGTGGGTCTTGGCCAGTCCTTGATTACAGTGACTTTCTCCGGATCAGGTGCCACACCTTCTGCGCTGACCACATGACCCAGGTACTGTACCTTTGGCTTCAAGAGGTGACATTTGGACGGCTTGATCTTCAGGCCATATTTCGACAAGGATTCAAACACTTCTGCTAAGTGCTTCAGGTGGTCCTCATAAGTCTTGGAGTAGACTATTACGTCATCCAGGTACAACAGCACGGTTTCAAAGTTGTGGTGGCCCAAGCAGCACTCCATCAACCTTTGGAATGTCCCTGGGGCGTTGCAGAGCCCGAATGGCATACAATTGAACTCACAGAGGCCCATTGGTGTCGTGAATGCAGTCTTCTCCTTGTCCGCCTCTGCCACGGGAACCTGCCAATACCCACTGGTGAGATCCAAGGTGGAGAAATAGTTAGCTGACTTTAAGGCTGTGAGTGACTCCTCTATTCTGGGCAGTGGATAAGCATCTTTATGTGTAATGCGGTTAATTTGCCTGTAATCTACACACATTCTCATTGTACCATCTTTTTTCTTTACGAGCACTAGTGGAGCTGCCCAGGGGCTACAACTATCTCTGATAACCCCAGCCTCCTTCATTTCCCGTAACATTTCCTTGGCACACTGATACTGTGCGGGGGGTACAGGGCGGTATCTCTCTTTAATGGGATGATGATCACCCGTGGGGATTTGATGTTTAACCCCTTTCACCTGCCCAAAATCTAGGGGGTGTTTGCTGAAGACCCGCTCGTACTCCTGTACCACCCGGTAAACCCCATGCTTTTGGTGCGAGGGGGTGGAGTCGGTGCCTACATGTAATTTTTGGCACCAGTCTTCCGGCTGCCCCTTGGAGCCATTGTCTTCCGCCTGGTCGGACGGGATCAAGGGTTCCACTGCTTTAATGGTATTGTTACTGACAGTGTACAGTTTTGCTACAGTGGCGTACCGGGGCAATTTGGCCTCCTCCTCCCCACAATTCAGGACACGGACGGGCACTCTCCCCTTGCGGACGTCCGCTACCCCTCTGGCTATCAGGACTCCAGGCCTACTGTCTGAATACACTGGTTCTACCAAGGCATGGTAATCCTGACCCTTGAGGCCTATTGCTGCCCGACACCATATCAACATTTCACTTCTTGGGGGTATTACAATGGGGAGGGGGTCACTTACCCTCACACTGCCAATTTCTCCTCCGGCCAGCTCTACCTGCTGCCTCCTCATCAGGGCTCTGATCTCCCTCTGTAGGACACGCTGCTGCCCGGAGCTGGCAGTTTCAGACGCCTGTTGCAACAAAATTATCACTTCGGCAATACAATTTTCTATCACATTTGTACCAAGGGTTAGCAGTGGGTCAGATTCTTTGCGATCTATATCTACAATTATCATCCCCTGACATGGCAATTCCACCCGCCCCACTTTAATGGTTACTTCTTTGTACCCAATTTGAGGTAAGGGCTGACCATTACTGGCCACAATCGTTAAATCATCATCTGGGCCATGGTCAATGTCTGAATCAGCCCAATATCTTTTGTACAGTTTGTGGGGGATGGTTGTTACCTGGGACCCCGTATCCAGGAGGGCATTCAAAGGGATCCCATCCAGCACAATGGGAAGGACCGGGCGTCCTCCCACATACTTGCTGCGGCTGGGGTTTGAGCCGGGCTTCCTCACACCTGGGGGTTGGCTCCTGGCCCCAGGCTCGGCCCGTTTAAAGGACAGCGTCGTGCAATGTGGCCCGCCTGGTTGCAGTGGCGGCAGATCGGTTGTCCAGTTGAATCATACCGGTCTGTGTCTCTGCCTCGGGTCGGCGGAATCCTCCTCTGTCGCATCCATGGGACGTCATCTGGGCTGGAGGCCAACTCGATTCTTGCAGGCGAGGGGGTCACTTGTAGAGACTGCACGGTCTTGGCAAGGGCAGCCACAGTCTTGGTCAGCTCCTGGAACTGCTGTCTGAGCTCTGCAGTGGGATCCTTATCCAGGGACTGCGCCTCAGCCCCTGCAGTGGCTCGTGTTGCAGGCACCACCCCAGGGTACGTGATAGCAAGAGGCCGGAGGGGTACTGGGTCATTCGGTGTAGATTCTCTCAGTACCCTGATGGCCTGGTCCTTAAACTTGGCAAAGTCCAGAGCAGGGTTCTGCAGGACCATGATACGCAGCTGGGTCCTGTGGGCATCTGACAGGAGCCCCTCTATGAACTGCTCAGTTAGGAGTTTGTCTTCTTCACGTACACTCTCTGGATCCACCTGTTTAACTGCTTTCAGGGCCTCCTGCAAGTTTAAGGCATAGTCCCTTATGCTGTCTGTGGCCCGCTGCTTGCACCCAAAGAATCTCATCTTTATCTCTGCTGCGGTGCGGGTGTCAAACGTACTCTTTAGCTTGGCCAGTATCTGGGCTGCTGTCCCTTTATCTGTATCAGGCCAGGACTTCGCTTCACGCTGGGCTGCGCCGGCTAGCTGTCCCATTACTATGCCCACCTTCTGGCTCTCAGTCAGAGGATACACCCGGAACAAGCTGTGCAGGCTTTCTCTGAAGTCACTCAAGGTATGGGACTCCCCGGAGTACTGCGGCAGCCATTCTGCTCCTGGTATGTACGGCATGGTGATCGGCATTACCGGCGCTACAGTGGGGGCTGGGGCGACGGCGACTGGGACTACTTCGGCCGGTGCTGCGGCGCCCTGGGCGATGGCAGCCACCTGCTCTCCCTCGGAGTCGGACATCTTCCTCCCCCTTAGTGAACCTTACCAGGCTCCGTTCACTTTTCAAATTTTCTTCCGGGTCGCGCGGGGTTAACAGCGCTCTGCTCTGATGGCGCGCTCCCTTCGCGCTCTTTGTCAGGCACGCCCCCCTTCTTCCTGCGCTCGGCGCGGCTAATGGCGGCGGCAATTTACAACCAGTACACAGTCTTTTACACAGTTCTTCAGGCGCACAGTACCCGGTGTGACCGGGCACGAAATCCTGTTCGTGACGCCAAAAGTTGACTCGCCCACCCCAGGGCTATGGGACACCCGGTGCCGGGCTGGACTAGTCCGGTGGTAGTCAGTGGTGGCTGGGCCCGGCTCCGTGGCCCTGGTGGGTGTCAGTAGAATATGTGGCTTGCTTGTTAATGGTTGTGTTCGTGACGCCACCTGTGGTATGCGGCTAATAAGCCGCCGCTGCCGTGTGAGGCCTCCGGGATGATATTATGGCAGCTATGATGGTACTGCTCCCCACAGGTGGAGCAATGCCCGGGGCACAGTTGGTGCTTGTGAAAGTCTATGGTGCTGTGTGACTAACACGGTGCAGGGCCGACAGGCGAGGAAAGAACCAGGCACAAACAACAGTCTCTTTACCTTTTCCTCTTTTACTCTGGGAACAGTCCAGTCCTGGGAGACCGTTACAGGTGGTGATGGGGATCCGGTCGGCCTGGAAGTACTTGGGGTGATCTTTCTGGCCAGATGAGTATGAGGCCTACTCCTGTACCTTTCTTGGTGATGATAGGACCCTGCTTCTCTGAATCCAGCAATGGCCCTCTTCGCTGCTGGGACCAATAGCACGTCCCTTCCCTCTGTAGGTGGCTGCGCAGGCCCACTCCCTGGTGCTTCTCCGCTGGGGTCCACACCGGGCCCTGATGCTGCCGCTGTACCTTGGATGTGTCTGGGCCAGGGGCTTGCAGCTCCCCTGCCCTTCGGATTCGGCTACCAGGGACGGATTTTATACCCTGGCAACCACAGACTCCGATGTCCGAGTCTCTCTGCTGCCTCTCAGCTACTCCTGCTTCTCTGGGCCAAACTGCTCCAGCTCTAGGCCCCAGATTCACAGGACAGCTCACTCTGTGTCTGTTCACTTCTGCTGCTCCCTACAGACTAACTAACTCCTCCCCCAGGTCAGGCTTAAGGAAGCTCCCTGAAACTTCAGGTTCAGAGCTCCCCCTACTGGCCTGAGGGAGAAACTGCGGTGGATGTTAACTTACTGGCCAGTAGATTTCCCCATTACCTCCAGGCTCAGCATTAACCCTCAGGAGGGCAATGCCGTTGTGGCGACCAGGTCCTAGGGCGCCACAATTTGCTGTGTGAGTGTGTGATTTGCTGTGTGTGTCTGGGATCGGCTGTGTGTGTCAGTGTGTCAGCCAGCAGCAGGGGAGAACAGCGTGCAGCAACCACCGGAGATCACAGAGAGGACCTGGGAACCATGCAGACGTCCGGGTCTGGGGAGTATGAGTCTCCTGGGAAGTGGGGGGGTCTGTTTTTTGGGGGGATAAACTTACCCCCAACCGTGTTTCTCCAAGAATAAGACCTCCTCCAAAAATAAGCCCTAGAGCTTTTTTCGGGGGGCAAAAAAAATATAAGATAGTGTCTTATTTTTGGAAAAACACGGTAGTGACTGCAAGAGAAAGACTGTTCTTGAACACGTGCACCTTCCTGCGGTATTCAACCATTTCCTTGTTGGTGTTGTTGTCTTGGTGCCACAGAAACCTGATATAATTTCTGTGATCTTGTCGTATGTTGAAACAATGGAACATTTGTTCGATGTCAGCAATAATAGTGACTGGCACTTTTCTAAATCTGATGAGCACTCCCACCAAGTTATTAGTTAGGTTGGGATCAGTGAGGAGAACATCATTCAGAGATACATAATGAAGCTTTGCACTTGAATCGAACACCACTCTGATTTGTTTAGGGTTTCTTGGGTGATAGACTCCAATAAAAAGAGATTCAAGCACCCTTCAATCTCTTGCAAGGGTGGAGCTGGTTCTGCATAGTCGTTTTGAAATATCTTGTCCATAAAGGCCAAAAAAGTTCCTTCATTTCAGGCTTGTTTCTCAATCTTCTCTGCAGTGAGATTAATGTGGATTAAACCTGTTTTCATTGTTTGGGACCTTGGCTTTTCCAGCCTTGAAGGGTAAGGGAACAACCCAGCGGTCAAATTCGCTCTTGAAGAATACACTGTCCATTATTTTAATAAATTCCTTGTCTTCTATGGATAAGGCCATTTTATTGTTGTCATCTAACATTTATTGTCATCTTACATTGCGCAAAACACAGTTCTCCATAAGTTGTCATCATATTGAGTGGGAATGATGTCAGGCTCTTGGATGAGGTCAGGAAACCTTTCTTTCACTTCATAGTAATGAAAACATGACTTAATGTGAGTTGACCATTATGAAGCACATAATTTTTAATGGAGTCGACTTTTGATGCCTTATGACTCTTATCCAAACATACATCGCCGACGATTACCCAGGTCTTTGAACATATGGAGAATTATTTGGGCCATTGCATTGTTGATGTACCTTGTGGACCTTCAGAATATCCCTCCCAAGTAGGATTAGAATATCAGCATTTGTGTCCAGAGGAGGAATTTCGTTAGTTAGGTGCCTTAAGTGGGGATGATGAAGCGCAGCTTCCGAAGTAGGAATTTTTTTCCCAATATCAGGTATATGCTCACACTCAATTAAGGTTGGCAAGGCTTTGGGCATATTCCCCTTGTTTGAAATCTCCATAGAGAGCAGAGCAGGTGTTAAGGGTGTATGGAGCCGCGTATCCCTTTACCTTGAAGATCTCAAAGAATTTGAGTTTTGCTAGAGACCAGTTACTTGGCTCATCTATTATGGCATACACCCTGGAGGCCTTGTTGGGTTGTCTTTTTGGATACACTTTGACAAGACATACAAGTGCATCTCAATAAATTAGAATATCATCAAAAAGTTAATTTATTTTAGTAATTCAATACAAAAAGGAAGCGCATATTTTATAGAGTCACGTTGTCACACTGCACAAAGGGGTAGTAAGACGTAGTACAGCATATTCCCCAGTATGTGGCAGTAGAGTAGTGAAGGAGAGACAAAGTCATACTGTAACAGAAAGGCAGCTGAAGTACAGCAGAGTACCTTCAGCTGCCAGTTAACAGGCGAACCACCAGGGGGCAATAGAGTAGTCAAACAGTCAGGGTCTAGCCAGAAACGTCAAGTCACTGCAAGAGGAGTATCAAAATCAAGTTAGAAAACAGAACTGAGTCGGAAGCCGGGAGATCAGGTATGCAGAGGGAAACACAAACAACAGACAGGAGCGGGAAGTCAGGGACCGGCACAGGCAGACGAACGGGAAATGGTACAAGTCAGGATTCATTGACAGGGAGGCAGAACAGAGCAGGAACACTCACCAGAGCCAGTATATATGCGGCAAGTCTGAAATATCACTAGCACTGAACGATAGGTAAAGAGGCAAGATATAGTGTCCTGACATGACCAGGCTAGAGCTGGGTGTAACCACAGAAGGGAAAAGCCGGCCTGGATCATAACGCAAGTGTTTATTTTTGTTAATCTTGATGATTATGACTTAAAGCCAATGAAAACCCAAAAGTCATTATCTCAGAAAATTAGAATAATTACCACAAAACAAATGCAAAGGATTCCTAAGAATTTAAAATAGTCTCTTAGTCTGGTTCAGTAGGTTAAACAATCATGGGGAAGACTGCTGATTTGATAGATGTCCAGAAGGTAGTCATTGACACACTGCACAAGGAGGGTAAGCCACAAAAGGTCATTGCTAAAGAAGCTGGCTGTTCACATAGTGCTGTATCCAAGCATCTTAATGGAAAGTTGAGTGGAAGGAAAAGGCGTGGTAGAAAAATGTGCACATGCAACCGGGATAACCACTGCCTTGATAGGATTAAGAAAATGCCATTCAAAAATTTGGGGGAGATTCACAAGGAGTGGGCTGCTGCTGGAGTCAGTGCTTCAAGAGCCACCACACACAGACATATCCAAGACATGGGTTACAACTGTCGCATTCCTTGTGTCAAGCTGCTCATGACCAATAGACAACGCTAGAAGTGTCTTACCTGGGTCAAGGAGAAAAAGAACTTGCTATTGCTCAGTGGTCCAAGGTGTTGTTTTTAGGTTAAAGTAAATTTTGCATTTCATTTGGAAATCAAGGTCCCAGAGTCTGGAGGAAGAGTGGAGAGGCCACAATCCAAGCTGCTTGAGGTCTAGTGTGAAGTTTCCACAATCAGTGATGGTTTGGGGAGCTATGTCATCTGCTGGTGTAGGTCCACTGTGTTTTATCAAGACCAAAGTCAACGCAGCCGTCTACCAGGAAATTTTAGAGTACTTCATGCTTCCCTCTGCCGACAAGCTTTTTGGAGATGAAAATTTCATTTTCTAGCAGGACTTAGCACCTGTCCACCTTGCCAAAAGTACCAATACCTTCTTTAATAACCACATCAGTGTGCTTGATTGGCCAGCAAACTCGCCTGACCTAAACCCCATAGAGAATCTATGGGGTAATGTCAAGAGGAACATGAGAGACATCAGACCCAACAATGCAGCCGAGCTGAAGGCTGCTATCAAAGCAACCTGGGCTCTCATAACAGGTAAGCAGTGCCACAGGCTTATCACCTTCCTGCCATGCCGCATTGATGCAGTAATTCATGCAAAAGTATCCCCGACCACGTATTGAGTGCATTTACCGTACATACTTTTCAGTAGGCCAACATTTCTGAGTTACTGGCTGTAAGCCATAATCATCAACATTAACAGAAATAAACACCTGAAATAGATGACTCTGTAATGACTCTATATAATATACAGTACAGCCCAAAAGTTTGGACACACCTTCTCATTCAAAGAGTTTTCTTTATTTTCATGACTCTAAAAATTGCAGATTCACATTGAAGGCATCAAAACTATGAATTAAAAAATGTGGAATGAAATACTTAAAAAAGTGTGAAACAACTGAAAATGTGTCTTATATTGTAGGTTCTTCAAAGTAGCCACCTTTTGCTTTGATTACTTCTTTGCACACTCTTGGCATTCTCTTGATGAGCTTCAAGAGGTTGTCAGCGGAAATGTCTTCCAACAGTCTTGAAGGAGTTCCCAGAGATGCTTAGCACTTGTTTGCCCTTTTGCCTTCACTCTGCGGTCCAGCTCACTCCAAACCATCTCGATTGGGTTCAGGTCTGGTGACTGTGGAGACCAGGTCATCTGGCGTAGCACCCCATCACTCTCCTTCTTAGTCAAATAGCCCTTACACAGCCTGGAGGTGTGTTTTGGGGTCATTGTCCTGTTGAAAAATAAACGATAGTTCAACTAAATGCAAACCGGATGGAATAGCACGCCACTGCAAGATGCTGTGGTAGCCATGCTGGTTCAGTATGCTTTCCATTTTGAATAAATCCCCAACAGTGTCACCAGCAAAGCACCCCCACACCATCACACCTCCTCCTCCATGCTTTATGGTGGGAACCAGGCATGTGGAGTCCATCCGTTCACCTTTTCTACCAAGACATGGTGGTTGGATGCAAAGATCTCAAATTTGGACTCATCAGACCATAGCACAGATTTCCACTGGTCTAATGTCCATTCCTTGTGTTCTTTAGCCCAAACAAGTCTCTTCTGCTTGTTGCCTGTCCTTAGCAGTGGTTTCTTATCAGCTATTTTACCATGAAGGCCTGTTGCACAAAGTCTCCTCTTAACAGTTGTTCTAGAGATGAGAAGGTGTGTCCAAACGTTTGGTCTGTACTGTATGTGTTTTCCTTTTTGTATTGAAGTACTGAAATAAATTAACTTTTTTAAGGATATTCTAATTTATTGAGATGCACTTATATCACATCTTGTAAACACTTTTTGTAGCCAGCCAAGAGTCTTTCAATTCTTGTTTGGCAGAGTATTTAGGACAAGTTCCTTCTCCACATACTTCAATACATGAAACAGCAGTAAGAGTTGGATCCATAGCTTGTGGCTCCCCGCCATGCTTTGGAGCAGGGTTGGATGCTAGAGAAGGTTGTGAATTGTGTGGAGCTGGTGTGGGATGCATAGCCATAATGTGTTTATCACTACTGCATTCAGTGCATTTGATAACAGCTTTACAGTCCTTATTAATGTGCTCTCAAGATGTGCAACATTTATAACATATCCCCAGCCTTTTGAGAGTATCTCTATGCTCCGACAAATTGTCTTTGAATTTAGCCTATGACATTCTTTAAGCGGGTGAGGCCTTTTGTGGATAGGGCACGTATGGTTGCTGTCCATAACTTTAGGAGCAAAAGCATTGGGTTTAGTGATATAGAGTAGAGTGAGTGGAACATCGATCTTCCTCACAGATACTGTGACCCGTAACTCTCTACGTTTGGTGGTAGTGTTGTCATACCTTGTGGATGATGACGATGATGCTGCTGGAGTAGGTTCAGTGAGGTTGAAGCTGGGATCATTCTTCTTACGAGCTTAATCACTGACATACCTAGAAGAATGTGAAAAGGGTGGAAAGGACACATTATGCTCTCTTTTGCATCTTGTTCTTCCCATTTTTCCTGAATGTTGAATGGCAAGTTGGACACCACTGGATTCATACCATGAGAAGTATTAAGGTAACTCAGTCCTGAAAGACCTGGGTCTAATTTTGCTAATTGTATTTCCTTTAGCAGGTCACGAAGATCTTGGGCTTCAGAGCTGTCGTAGGTTTGTTCCAGTCTCTTCCATGCTGCAATTAGACCTGCATCTCAATAGTCCACATGAACTGCTCTTATAGTCTCAATGCATTCTGCTGATTCCAGGCTTAACCAGTTAACAAGAAAATCCAGTTGTTCAGGCATTAAGCATCAACCTTCCTTTGGGTGTGGTCTCGCAGTTGTGGGGAGCCTTTGATTTTCACTGGGCCTCGCATTCTTTGTGATACCTGGGACTTAAGTTGGCTGCCAATGTTGGCTCCTTATTCAGGTTGAACTATATCCCTCTTCTTCAAAAAATTAAAGAAGACTGTAAAACTTGGTCAAAAAGCACGTTCACTTGGTTTAAAAGGTGCGCAATCCTTAAGATGAATATTTTTCCGCATCTGCTGTACCTCCTCCAGACCTTGCCCATCAAGATCCGAGTGTCAAGGGCCAAGGTGTTGTTATTTCCATATGCAAAAGTCGGAATGATGTTAACTTGACCTATCCTGGTGGTAAAATGTCATATGTAATTTTTCAGAGTGGACTGTTTCCTTGTTTGCTGTTAAATAAAGAATTAAAAAAAAATGCAGTGAATGTCGCAAAATTAAAAATTGGAAATAGGCCCTTTAGTACTCAGTACATTGTAGTTCCCGTACATTGTGCCCAGCTCATGCTTCTGGAAATACACACCTCGTAAATTAAGCGGGCTCTCCTCACTACAACAATGTTGTGTGGTTTAGGCACATTGTGGGGTTCAGGAGGGAGGGGGCATTTGGATTTGGGAGCACAGGTTTTGCTGGATTTCTGTTTGGGGGTAGCCATAGCGCTTTTGCTCTTTTGCACGACCAGTAACTTAGAAGCCCCCTATATTTCTGTTAACAGATGATGGTCCTTTGTGGGGACTTGTTTTTTGTGGGGACCGATGAATGCTATTGGTGGCAATTTAAGGTACAGAACATTTTGGATCAGTTCATATTTATCCTGTGCTCTATGCTAAACGCTTACAATCAGGGTTTTATCATCTACATCTCTGAAATACGTGATTTGGGTGAAATCTAAGACAGATTCATTCACTAATGAGGCAGCTGAGTTACTCCGGGCAAAACTGTGGTTGACCGCACTTTTATTCAATATTTAGGATGTTAAACAGCCAGGGCTGGTGCGGGATTAGCCCTGGCTGTAACAGCCAGAGCTCAGCTATCACTTAAGTCGAGCTCCTGGCAACAATCGTAAGGGCACAGTTCCTGTGCATGCATGAATGCCATGACATAAGTTTACGTCATTTGCAGGAACCTTTTCCCGACCATTAGATAAACGTACATCAATAGTCATCAAACGGTTAAAGAATAACCGTCACAGGGGGCGTGGCTAGACATGGCCGTGTAGAGACGTGCAGCTCCTGAGCTCCGCTGCAGAATTCCACGATCCACCGGCATCCCCACACCAAAATGGTGCGTACCGCTGCCAAGAAGGCCCGGTCCCGCTCTGCTGCCCGCCCGACGTCCCCACAGCCTACTATGGAGGCTTACCTCACCAGTCCGGGGAGTGAAAAATCTGAGGCCTCCATGCGTCCGGCCCAGGGATCAGGTTATCCAGCTGAATCCGCCGCGGCGGCGAGCGGGACCCGGGCACCAGAGGAAACGGGAAGCACCCCAGCGCAGACCCGGAGGAATGGGACCGGAGCAATCGGGACCCCCACACCGGAGGTGGAGAGGCCTGGCGCGGCGGCGGCGCCATTCCAAGATGGCCGCCACAGCAGCTCCCCAGCCAAGACGGACCGGGTAAGCAGGCCACAGACCCTGCAGCTGCAGCAGCTGACAAGCGGCGGCCAGGCCACACAAGAGGGAGGGGGAGGACTATGCCTGAAACACCAGTTGCCTCTGCCCCTGATTGAAAATCCGGAGCCACAGATGGGAATAGCTGGAGTCTGTCCAGGCCCCCCCTCCACCACAGACTGCGATCCCAATAGGGGTGGAAACACAGAGGCCGGGGTCTCACAGAGAGCTGGGGACACTTGCCCCCAACATATGGGAGAGGAAGATGGGGAGTCCACCACGCAGAAAGAGGATGCTGTCATGCGAGAAGTGTTACAGAGGGAGGAGGCAGCATCAAGCTGCCCAGCTAGATGGTCCACTGGCTCATCATGGGCAGACAGCCCCCCCGCCAAGCACCCGGCCACACCTGAGAGGCATCCCACCTTGCTTCTAGAGGGCCCTGACACTCAAATGGTACCTCACGCCCCAATCATGATCGCAACTCCGAGAGAGGGGAGACCACAAATATAAAGGCCACAATCAAGCTTCCATACCTCCCATGTGACCTTCTCGCCGACTGCAGGGGGTGAGGATAGGCCGGCCTCCCTGGCGGACCTCCGAGCATTCATGCAGGCGATACTTACCAAAAGTGACATCGCGGCTCTAGCAAACCAAGTTGTTGCAGAATGCAAACTGGAATTTGCCCAATTCAGAGCGGAACTCTCATCTCTAACAGATAGAGTGGATACAGTTTCCACGATACAAGAAAATAATTCTACCTCTATCCATGCCTTGCAAGCTACAGTGACAGAACACGCCAAACAATTGTTCTCCTTGCAGCAAAATATGGACGATCTAGAGAACCGCAATAGGAGAAACAATCTCCGTGTCAGAGGATTGCCAGAATCTATTGCTTCCGTGGATGTACCATCGGTGCTCACCACAATTTTCAACAAGCTGCTCGGGCGCCCGCCAGGGGTCAGAATAGAATTGGACAGAGCTCATAGAGCACTTCGCCCTTTCAATCCGGAGGACCCCCACCCAAGGGATGTTATCTGCCGGGTCCATTTCTACGCTCTCAAGGAGGCAATCCTACTGGCGAGTAGGAAAAAAGCTGACCTCTCCTATAATGGGACCCCTATTAGAATCTTACCGGACCTTTCTCGCCATACACTAGCTCAAAGAGCGGCCCTCAAACCTCTATTAGATGTTTTAAAGGATAAAGAGATCCAGTTCCGATGGGGATTCCCTTTCTCCCTTTCGGTCCGCCAGGGCTCGAAATACTTCACCCTCCGTACGCCCGAGGACTTGCCCTCTTTTACTTCGGGCCTTGGCTTGCCGCCGATTCTTCTCCCCCAGTGGCCTAACACGCTGCTCCGCCCATGGGGTATGGGGCTACGCGCGGGTCCTCTCGAGAGCCCCTCCACAAATCGGCAACCTGTGGGACTCCCGCGGAGAGAGGAGAGATCCCGGGGCAAGAGACGCCCACATCTGAGCCGCTGTAGTCCGGACCGCGCCTGAAGGAACCTCTCTAAGATATCTATAGTACATGATATTGATTCACATGGGATGCCGATGGTTTCGTACCATGCTAATGTTATTTGTCTCGCTATATTCATGCTCAATTGGAAAGGAGTGGTCTTTTGGCTATGTCTGATCAGATTCTCCCCCCAATAGGTTGGAAGCCCCTGCCCCGCCGGTGTGCGGCGGACATGCTCCCGTTGTGTGTATTAACTTGCTTAGTGTTAAGTGCGGAGGCTTTCCCTCTGCTTTTGTTTTGTTCCTCTGAATCGTCTCCCTTCCTCTTTTCTCTCTTTTTCCTAATCTTCTTTTTCTGTACTAGACCTCGCCATGGGGACCGTCCACCAAAACTGCAAACCTGCCCTCCTTCCATTGCAACATCCGGATTCCCTTCTAAATGGCAGACCTGAATATTACATCCTTCAACGTGAAGGGTTTCAACACCCCAGAGAAACGGGCCCTGATCCTTTATCACTTGCACAAGCGTAAGGTACACCTGATCTGCCTCCAGGAGACGCACTTTAAAACTAACCACACCCCAAAGATCAAAAACAAATACTACACCACATGGTTCTTTGCCAACAATCCAGAGACACGCTCAAAGGGGGTGGCGATAGGGATACACAAATCACTCCCTCACCAAGTATTGGACGTTAAAATAGATGAGGCAGCACGTTATATTGTCTTATCATTATCTCTTAGTGGACAGGATTTTACTATAATTAATGCGTACGCACCCAATCAGAACCAAGACTGCTTTGTCGCCGGATTAGTACGTTCGGCCCTCCCTTTGGTTAGGGGCTCAGTGGTTCTTTGTGGGGACCTGAACATCATGCTCGATCCGGCTATGGATAACTCCAAGGGTCGATCAAGCCTCTCCTATACACTAATTAAACGAGTAAAAAAATCTTTATTACAGCTCCAACTGTATGATGCGTGGCGCATACAGCACCCCTCAGACAGGGATTACAGCTTTTACTCGCACTCGCAGGACTCGTACAGCCGCTTAGATTATATCCTGGTTCAGCATAAGGTATTATCTTGGCTGTCCCATACCGGGATTGGAAACATCCTATGGTCGGATCACGCTCCAGTGTTCTGTTCCATACAGGTTCCATCCATGGCAAAGACGGCAGGATCCTGGTGGCTTAACGAGTCACTGCTTTTGGATGAAGGCTGCACTTCAGACATTTGCACCTCTATCACAAATTTTGTGGGGGACCACGCATCAGACACCACTGCGCCTGTGTTTAAGTGGGAGGCCCTGAAATATGTCCTTCGTGGGACTCTCATTAAACACGGCTCTCGAATTAAAAAAAGTAGGGCACAAGCCATCAAAGACGCTCTTCAAAAAGTCACAACACTTGAACTCCTCCATAAACGTGCTCTGGCGGCCTCGACACTCCAAGCACTTCTGAGAGCGAGGTTGGAGGTTAGGAAATTACTGGACTCCTCATATAGACACATTATCCAATTGGGCAGGAGCAAATTTTACGAGTTCGGCGACAAACCAGGCAAAATGCTAGCCAACGCGTTACGTGCCAAAAGGGCAACAAACCTGATCTCACATATTCAGGAATCATCGGGTGGCCTGGTGCATACTACCCCTGAGATTTCAAATGCCTTTCATAAATACTATTCTAGGTTGTACAATCTACCCCCTCCTAGGGTGTCCCCCAACGCCTCAACGGATGCCCCCCCTTCCCCCTTTAAAAAACTGAATAGCACCATATTAGAAAACCTTGAGGCCCCGTTCACGATAGAAGAACTATTGCAGGTTATCCAGAGCGCTCCTGGCAATAAAAGTCCAGGTCCGGACGGGCTAACAGCAAAATTCTATAAATCCTTTTCGACCCTACTTGCGCCTCTGATGTTGGAGTCTTTTAATTCAATTTCAGACACCACCTTCTTTCCAACAGACTCTACAGCGGCGCACATTACAGTCATTCCCAAAGTGGGCAAGGACCCGGGCGTCTGCGGTAGCTATAGACCGATTTCCCTGCTCAATGTAGATATTAAGTGCTATGCTAAACTTATTGCCAACAGGCTCAATCCTCTCCTTCCGGATCTGATCCACCTAGACCAGGTTGGGTTTGTCCCGGGACGAGAGGCTAGAGACAATACCCTTAAAACTCTAGATATTATTCAATTTGCTCGCAATCGAGGGATACCATTGATGATCCTGTCCTTAGATGCCGAGAAGGCCTTCGACAGGATTTCATGGGAGTCACTCGCCCAAACATTAAATCATCTGCAGCTGGGCCCAAACCTAACGGCTAAAATACTTGCACTGTACCACACCCCGTCGGCACGTATAAAAATCAATGGCACCTTATCGGACACTGTCACCATCCGTAACGGGACGAGACAGGGATGCCCCTTATCCCCTCTTCTATACATCCTAGTGATGGAGCATCTCATGACGGCCCTGCGAGCCAACCCGGACATCCACGGGATCAAGATAGCGAACCATGAATATAAATGCTCGGCTTTCGCCGATGACCTCTTAGTTTATCTCACTAACCCGCTTGAGGCACTCCCATCCCTGATGTCGGAGTTGGATAGCTTTGGGAGATGGTCCAATTTCCGGATAAACCTCGACAAATCAGAGGCTTTGAATATCTCCCTTCCTCCAAATCTAGTTTCTTGCCTACAATCCAAACACCTTTTTAAGTGGCCACAAAACAATAGTATCCGATATCTGGGTATCACCATTCCATCTGACCTGTCCAAACTGTTTTCACTTAACTTCCAACAATTTCTTACCAAATTAGAGAGGGATCTAGCCACCTGGCATCCGGCGGTGGTGTCCTGGTTTGGTAGGGTTGGCGCCCTCAAAATGACAGTCCTGCCTCGCTTATTATACCTCCTGCAGACGGTACCCGTCCACATCCCTGCGTCATACTGGTACAAAATTCAACAATTATTTATCCAGTTTGTCTGGGCCAAGGGCCGACCCAGATTACGAGGTAGTGTTCTGACCAGACCAAAGGATGCGGGAGGGTTGGGACTGCCGGACTGCCGAAAGTATCACCTAGCAGTGGCCCATGCCCGTGTCCTGGACCTGTTGCATGATGAGGTGTCTAAAGTATGGGTGCGTTTGGCCCATGATCTATGCTCTCTGTCGGCGTCAACTCTGCCTTGGACGTGGCCACGGCTGAACCGTCGCAAACTGGTGGTGGGGTACTGTGTCGAGCAGACTCTGCGCACCATACACGCCCCTGGTAGGAAATGCGATTTGATTCGTGCATATGGACCGCTGATGCCGGTGACCGATAGTCCGGATTTTCTTCCAGGTACCTCTGTTACTCACCTCCTGGAAGGAACTAAACGGACGCCTCTTCGGCTCATCCATATTGCCCCACAGGGACGGACACTACCACTCTCTATAATTTTGGGGGAGAGACCCCAAAAACTACGCCACAATTTTGAGTACGCCCAACTCTAGCATTTTATTACATCACTTACACAGACGCACGAGCTTTCACTCTCTCCATCCCCTTATGAGGCCATGTGTACAACAACGACTGCCCCGAATCACAACATTTCAGTTATATACAAATTGCTGGTCTCCGGGGGCTTGGATGATCTCCCCCCCTTTTGCGGAGCATGGGAGAGGGAGCTCAACCAAACATTCTCTAGAGAACAATGGGGGCGGTGCTTCCATTTGTCACACAAGTCGGTGACTGCTACTAAGTCCCAGGAGACCAGTTATAAAGTTATATCACGATGGTATCGGGTCCCTTCCCTCCTGCATCGGTGGTGGCCTGAGACCCCGGATAAATGTTGGAGGTGCGGAAGCCAGGGGGGCACCATGACGCATATATGGTGGTCGTGTTTAGCCTTGCAGTCCTTTTGGGGGGGGTGCTAGAGGCGATCATAGAGGTTTCAGGAGTGATCGTGCCTAGACGCCCTGAGGCAGTTCTGCTCTACATGTTCCCTATGCCGCAGGCTGCGTGCAAAAAATCTGTTCTGCGACACCTCCTACAGGCGGCCAAGACGGTTATACCCCGTCACTGGAAGAAGGCAGACTCTCCAACCTTGGAAGAGTGGATTGACGAGGTGAATGCAATATATCGGATGGAGAGGGTTCTGGCCCAGTCGCGGGGGGATGCAGAGTCTGTAATCACAAAATGGTCCCACTGGGAGTCTTATTTGGCAGGGTCTGGCTCAAACCCATGACATGACCCAAATCCCCTTGTTGATCGGTACCTTTTACCTCCTTACATAAACATGGCGGGCAGGTGAAGGCCCCATGGCACCCTCTTTCGATACTCTTTCTCCCTTTCTGTCTTCCTTCCTTTCTCTTTCCACTCTCTGACCTTTCTTATTAGGAGTTTCTTTTATGGTAAGTTTCCTTTAGGGGAATGAGAGAGGGGTGGAAGGGGGAGTCTGTGCGCCAGGAGTTCTTTTAGGTTGTGTAGTGGATGATTTTCACAATATCGCCTGTGTGCAGTGCCCTCCAGACCCCTCTCTCCCCTTCTTTCCTTTACTTGTTGGACCTCATGGTCCTGGTACTCATAATTGTTATGCAACATGTATCTGTATGACCTGACCCGTTTTGTTGCCTTTTTTCATGAAAACCAATAAAACACTTAATTTTCAAAGAATTACCGTCATTTTAAAATGTCTTTATAAATCAATAGTGCACATGACAATAAGCAACTTTGTAATGTATCTTATCAACAAATTTGCTTCTTTCTCTGCCAGAATTCATCACTCATTATCAAAATTCTCAATTATATCAAAACTGTATTCAGTGAAGACTAGTGATGGGCAAACTCGCAGATATTTGGGATCGGTGGGAATCCAGAATTGATCCCAGATATCTGGCCGGATGCTGGTCCCCATATAAGTTTTTTCCCAAAAAAGAACACGATTTTCTGCCAAGAGATGCAAGTCTGTTAACTCAGTGATCTCTACTGAGGTGAGGTCATTGACTTTACTGAGGTCAACCGAGGTCAGCTAATCAGAGATCACAGGTGGAGGACTGTGGTAACCTGAGTTACGTCACCACTCATCGCGTGGCTCATTCATTCTCTGCCTGGCACTCACAGCGGGCAGTCATGTTCTGTGGCCACCCCCTGTCACTTTAGATGTAGCAGAACTGGAATCGTCATGGGACCTTGTCTGGATTACATTGGACCTGGGTGTTTTGGGGGTTAATAAATTGATAAAAGAGAGTGGGTTTTCTTTTGTATTTTATTTCAACTAAAGGATTTTTTCTGTTTTTGTGATTATTTCTTGTCACTTATAGATTAGTAATAGGGGGGTCTCATAGAGGTCTTCCATTACTAATCTAGGGCTTAGTGGCAGTTGTGAGCTGTTATTAACCTCTCATTACCCAAATTGCCACCACACCAGGGCCATCAGGAAGAGCTGAGTATAGTTCCAGGATTGTCACATCTAATGGATGCGAAAATCCTGGGCAGCTGCAGGCTGCTATTTTTAGGCTGGGAGGGCCCAATAAGCATGGATCTCCCCAATCTGAGAATTCCATTCTTCAGCTGTCGAGCTTTATCATGGCTGGGTATTACAATTGGGGGGGGACCACACACCAGTTTTTTAAATTATTTGTTTAAATATTTTTTAAAAAAATCCACGTGGTTCCTCTTATTTTGATACACAGCCAAGATAAGCGTATGGCTGGGGACTGCAGCCTTTAGTCATATGTTTTATCTGTGCTGGGTATCATAATATGGGGGGACTCTACGCCAATTTATTTTTATACCAAGATAGTGACAAGCAGATAGGTTCTGCGATTGCAAGCAGTCAGACGCTTTCACACAGGCTGGGGGCACATCTGACTACAATTAATCACAATTTAAGAAATAACGTCTGGAACACCATTCTAAAGGCCCTGTCACACACAGAGATAAATCTGCGGCAGATCTGTGGTTGCTGTGAAATTGTGGACAATCAGTGCCAGGTTTGTGGCTGTGTATGAATGGAACAATATGTCCATGATTTCCCTGCAACCACAGATCTGCAAAAGATTTATCTCTGTGTGTGTGATGGGGCCTTAAGTCTGTACTGGATGCAAAAACCTAAATAAAACTTCACTATATAGAGAGAAGGTATGCACACCAGTGACTATGCAAGGGGAATACATGTAAAGCAGAAACTGCTGTGTGAATACTGGCATGAAAAATACAATAGCTATATGTGCAAATGAAAATGTGACAATGGAATCTGCATAACTGCCATCAACATATGAATAAAGAGAAATGCAGCTATTGAATTGATCAATGCAACAGAGCCCCAAACCCTCGTCACGGTATTCTCTTACATTGGGGCCCTTAGCTAATGTGTGTCCTCTCATGCAGTTAAAAAACTTACCGTGTATGGGAAGCTGAGACCCAGGCTATATATGTATAATGTGGACCGGCAATAGGTAAGGGTGGGGTCGGGTTCACAAACGAAAACCTACAAAGAATTTAAGAAATAACATCTGGAACACCATTCGTAAGCGGGCTTTACACGCTACGATATCGTTAATTAATTATCATCGGGGTCACGTTGTTTGTGACGCACATCCGGCGTCATTAACGATATCGTAGCGTGTAACAGTTATGTGCGACCTAAAACGATCGCAAAAGTGGCAAAAAGCGTTTGCCGCGGAGAGGTCGTGCTAAACCAAAAAATCGTTTTCTTCTAATTAGCGATGTTGTTCCTCGTTCCTGCGGCAGCACACATCGCTATGTGTGACACCACAGGAGCGAGGAACATCTACTTACCTGCCTCCACCGGCTATGCGGAAAAAAGGTGGGCGGGATGTTATGTCCCGCTCATCCCCGCCCCTCCGCTTCTATTGGACGGCTGCCATGTGGCGTCGCTGTGACGCCGCATGACCCGCCCCCTCAGAAAGGAGGCGGATCGCCGACTAGAGCGACGTCGCAGGACAGGTAAGTCCATGTGACGGGGTAAGCGAGGTTGTGCGCGACGGGCAGCGATTTGCTTGTGTCGCACAACCGACGGGGGCGGGTACAATCGCTTGCGATCTCGCTAGCGAGATCGCAGGGTGTAAAGCCCGCTTAAGTCTGAACTGGGTGCAAAAAAATAAAAAAACTTCACTATATAGAGAGAAGGTATACACACCAGTGACTATGCAAGGGGAATACATGTAAAGCAGAAACTGCTGTGTGAATACTGGCACGAAAAATACAATAGCTCCATGTGAAAATTGCCGGTCCACATTATACATATATAGCCTGGGTCTCAGCTTCCCATACACGGTAAGATTTTTAACTGCATGAGAGGACACACATTAGCTAGGGACCCAAATGTAAGAGAATACCATGACGAGGTTTGGGGCTCTGTTGCATTGATCAATTCAATAGCTAAATTTCTCTCTATTCATATGTTCATGGCAGTAATGCAGATTCCATTTTCATATTTTCATTCTTACATATAGCTATTGTATTTTTCATGCCAGTATTCACACAGCAGTTTCTGCTTTACATGTATTCCCCTTGCATAGTCACTGGTGTGCATACCTTCTCTCTATATACAACTAATCACAGACACCAGGACTGCTGGTGGGCAGGGGAAGCAGTGAATATGTATGAGGCTAATAAGCTGCCCTGGAAGAAGAGTGAGCGGCCCGGAAGTAGTTACAGCTGCGTTGGAGACTTGTTAAGTATAGTGTGCTTGCATTATTTTATTTTTCCTTTATTTATTTCTTATTTCCTGAATTGCCAGATTCGGAGCATTGGGCCCTGGTCTGGCACCCGGATACTTTTGAAACCACGTGGATCTGGACTTTTACAGACCAGGTCCTCCCATCACTAGGACATTCCCATTATGGAGATAGGAGATGGCAGTTGTTATTGATGAGATTCTATAGCCCAAGCAAGGAGCTCTAGACAGAGGGAGGAGCTAGAGGTAGAGGGAGGCACTAGCAGCAGAGGGAAGAGCTATAGACAGAGGGAGGGGATAGATGCAGAGTTGGGAAGCTAGAGTCAGAGAGGGGAGCTAGAGATAGATGGGGAACCTAGAGTCAGAAGAAGGAACTAGAGGCATCAGGTGGAAGCTAGAGGCAGAGGGAGGAGCTAGACACTGAGCTCCTCCTCCTTCTATCTACATAGAATCTCATCAGCACCATCTGCCATCTCCTATCTCAGTAATGGGAAAGTCTTCACTGAATACAGATTTTACCTCAGAATTGAGAATTTTGATAATGACTGATCAATTCTGGCAGAAAAAGTAGTAAATTTGTCTAATAAGATATATTACAAAGTTGTTTATTTTCATGTGTACTAATGATCTATAACATAAAAATTAAAACAACATTTATGCTTTGAATAAAAAAAGGTGTATATATCATGCAGACTGTTGCCGATCCTACAATTGGAGCACTGTGTCCCCAGGAAGACACAATGTCATGTGAGAGCCGCATCCTACACTGTTTTGTCAGACTAGACTTCCGCTCACGGAATAAAAAAGTCTGCAGGTGATCAGTAACTGCTGATTGACTGTAGTGGTCACATGATCATTAGTGGATATAACTTTGCAATCCGGTGACAGGACCAACGTCAAATCAGGAGTTAAGTACACCTTTTATTATTTTATGATGCACTTTGGATCTGTTAAAGGGAACCTGTCAGCAGACATTTCGGCTAAAACCTAACAGATTCCCCCTCTGCAGCTCCTGGGCTGCATTCTAGAAAGGTCCCTGTTAGTATTGTGCCCCCTTTCTGACCAAAAAAAAGAGTTTATATAGAGGTACCTTTTTGGCTTCGGATTCTCTAAATGGGACACGGGGGCGGGCTGCCTGATGGCCGTTATTCTGCCCCCTGGTCCTGTATGCCGCCCCCATCGCTGATTTCCATACTTCTGGACGCCGCCCACTGCTCCAGCCATCCCCGCGCATGCCCAGTGCTCATCTCTCGTAGATGAGCACTGTGCCCAGTGTCACCGCTGGTGACGTGCACGCAGGGTTTAGATTATGGGCGGTGCTGTGATGTTTATTAACAAGCAACCGCCCATAATTGCGGGACCGCTCTTCCCATCTATTTCCTGCCTCAGGGCAAGATGGGAAGGAGGTGACGTGAGGTCAGCAGCAGCGCGCTTGCGCAGAAAGAAGCAGGCTGAGGGGGAAAGCGCGGTCCCGCGATTATGGGCGGTTGCTTGTTAATAAACATCACAGCACCGCCCATAATCTAAACCCTGCGTGCACGTCACCAGCGGTGACACTGGGCACAGTGCTCATCCACGAGAGATGAGCACTGGGCATGCGCGGGGATGGCTGGAGCAGTGGGCGGCGTCCAGAAGTATGGAAATCAGCGATGGGGGCGGCATACAGGACCAGGGGGCAGAATAACGGCCATCAGGCAGCCCGCCCCCGTGTCCCATTTAGAGAATCCGAAGCCAAAAAGGTACCTCTATATAAACTCTTTTTTTTGGTCAGAAAGGGGGCACAATACTAACAGGGACCTTTCTAGAATGCAGCCCAGGAGCTGCAGAGGGGGAATCTGTTAGGTTTTAGCAGAAATTTCTGCTGACAGGTTCCCTTTAAAAAGAGGTTTCCAATAGAGGAACTTATATGCCAGAGTCCTTCAGCTTTTATCACTAAGAGCCTACAAATTAAATGTATCCTTTCACCTACACACTTGTCATTTTAACCTGCTCCATAAGGGCCATTTTATCTTGCACATAATAATAGCCTTTTTAATAATTTTGATAGGTGCAGTAATATACTGGTTATAATATTGTCTATAGATGGCAGTATTACATCAGTTATTTTCTTGAACATGGAGCACAACATTTTAGTAATTACTAATTACTGCGGCTGCCGCTCACT
The DNA here is from genome assembly GCF_048569485.1 of Anomaloglossus baeobatrachus. NCBI lineage: Eukaryota > Metazoa > Chordata > Amphibia > Anura > Aromobatidae > Anomaloglossus > Anomaloglossus baeobatrachus. The sequence goes on along the minus strand of NC_134355.1, from coordinate 473,298,826 downwards.
TTCTGTTAATTACTTAACAATATGAAAGCTGGGAGAAGGAAGCCAGTGCTGATTGGTCATGGGGCGCGCGTGTCATAACAATGCCACGTGAGCTCTGGGAACGCAAATTACAACATTGCTGAAACCGCACCATATAGGCTTTATTATTTTTATGGGGGTGCAAATGGAGAATGAGAAGGAATTGTCCAAGTAATGGACAACCCCTTTAAAGGGAATCTGTCACCACATTTTCTCCCCTATAAGCTGCGGCCACCACCAGTGAGTCATTATATACAGTATTCTAAAATGCTGTATATAAGGCCACTCTGTATAACATAACAAACATTTTGTATTATACTCACCTGCGTGGCGGTCAGGTCTGATGGGCGTTGCTGCTCTCAGTCAGTCACCTCCTATCTTCTTGTGATCACCGTCTTGCTTCCCAGCTTTGTGTGGATGACACGTCCTACGTCATCCACATGGAGTCCTCCTGTAACGCCTGTACTGGCGTCCCCACAATGTCCTGCCTCCCTCCCATGGCAGGGACGGAGGCGTTCTCACCTTCCTGGCCACCCAGCATTGTCTGCCCCATCCCCGATCTCTATTGCTGGCTCCCAGGGCCTGCACACACTGCACAGGCCTCCCGGGATCGCCCATAGGGTGTGCACACGGACACGCTCCGTTTCTTAAAGGGTCAGTATACCCTGACCCAGAAGTGTATCTCAGTATGACTGAGAGGCAGCAGGAATTTAAGGCACCCTACCCTTAAAGGAGGTGCCTGGGCAATGACTTCTATACGTCGCTAGTTCTCATGTCCCTTTGTGCTGCCGCTGCTCTTACTGTGCTGTTGCTGATTCCTGTGTTTCAGAACATGTCAAGTCCACTGCTGCAACTACCCACACCAGCCACTCCTATGATATCTGCTGCCACTGCTGTGAATATCCTCTGAAACCGCCCCTACGATATACGCTGCTGATGCTGTAACTATACACACTGGCCACTCCTACGAGAACCGCTGCTGGGTGGTAAAGGAGTTAAAAATGACACATTTCCTTTTTATTTTGGGGGGGGGGATATGTGTTAAGAGGATGGTGTCTACAAATGGATAATGATCCTAAACACATGTCAAAATCTACAATAGACTGCCTCAAAAGGATCAAGCTGACGGTTTTACAATGGTCCTCACAGTCCCCTGATCTGAACATCATTGAAAATCTGTGGCTAGACCTGAAAAGAGCAGTACATGCAATGTGACCCAGGAATCTCACAGAACTGAAAGACTTTTCCAAGGAAGATTGGATGAAAATCCCTCAAACAAGAATTGAAAGACTCATTGCTGGCTACAAAAAGTGTTTACAAGATGTAATATAAGTGCATCAATAAATGAGAATATCCTCAAAAAGTTAATTTATTTTAGTAATTCAATACAAAAAGTGAAATGCATATATTATATAGAGTCATTACAAACAAAGTGATCTATTTCAAGTGTTTATTTCTGTTAATGTTGATGATTATGGCTTACAGTCATGAAAACCCAAAAGTCATTATCTCAGAAAATTTGAGTAATTACCACAAAACACCTGCAAAGTCTTCTAAGCGTTTAAAATTGTCCCTTAGTCTGGTTCAGTAGGCTACACAATCATGGGAAAGACTGCTGACTTGACAGATGTCCAGAAGGAAGTCATTGACACTCTCCACAAGGAGAGTAATCCACAAAAGGTCATTGCTAAAAAAGCTGGCTGTTCACAGAGTGCTGTATCCAAGCACATTAATGGAAGGTTGAGTGGAAGGAAAAAGTGTGGTAGAAAAAGGTGCACAAGCAACCGGGATAACTGCAGCCTTGATAGGATTGTTAAGAAAAGCACATTCAAAAATTTGGGGGAAATTCACAAGGAGTGGACTGCTGCTGGAGTCAGTGCTTCAAGAGCCACCACACACAGACGAATCCAGGACATGGGCTAGAAGTCTCGCATTCCTTGTGTCAAGCCACTCATGACCAATAGACAACACCAGAAGCATCTTACCTGGGCCAAGGAGAAAAAGAATTGGACAGTTGCTCAGTGGTCCAAGGTGTTGTTTTCAGATTATTATTTATTATTATAGCGCCATTTATTCCATGGCACTTTACATGTGAAAGGGGTATACATAATAGGGACAAGTACAATAATCATAAACAATACAAGGCACAGACTGGTACAGGAGGAGAGAGGTCCCTGCCCACGAGGGTTCACAGTCTACAATGAAAGTAAATGATAACATTTTACTTTTATAATTTTTTCTCATTTCTTTATAGTAGTATAATAGGAACAAAAGAATCTGACTTTTCCCTTCACCTACAAAGAGATGTAGTGTATATCCTTCTATATCTCTATATAGCTGAATAATTGTTAGGGCCAGATGGACGGGCAGACCCGGGAGGTGGATCCACTGGGCCGAACTCCCCGATGAGGGAAAGGAGTCCGGTAGCCGGAGCACTTTAGGTAGCAGAACAGTCCGTGCACTGGAAGACAATGGAGAAGTCCCTGGGACCACAAGGTCACTGATGGTGGTCCGGGTGACGGAGCTCAGGTTCGGAAGCCGTGATGATGTCAGGCGGGGTCCGGAACCGTTGGAGCGAGATGACGGGTCACCGCAGGGAACCGAGATGGTGCGGACTGTCAGGATGGCAGATGGGCAGCGTTCGGGGTTCGAGACACAGCAGGACCAGATGGCGATGCAGGATCGGCTCTAGAAGACAGAGAGGTAAGTATCTCACAGAACACAAGGAGACCTGACTCCTAGCTTGGGAAAACACGAAGAACAGGCCCCGCTCCCTTGGACATTAACCCCCTATATACCCTGTACCTGTGTGCATCATTTCCTGTTCGTGGACACTGGCCCTTTAAGAAAGGGTCAGTGACCGCGCGCGCGCCCTAATGCGCATGCGCGCGGCCCGGGTGCCAGAAGCCAACACAGGAAGCTGAGAGGAGGACGCAGCAGAGCCGGCCATGGACTGGGAAGCCGACGGGCGCCGGGAGCGGGGACCAGGGGGCCTGGGAAGCGCTGGGACTGGAGGCTGGAGAGCGGGGAGCGTGGCAGGTGAGCCGGGGAGCGGAGCAGAGGACCCGGGGAGCGTGACAGTACCCACCCCCCCACGCCCCCCTCCCCGCAACCGGGACAGGAAGGCACGGATCAGAGGAGTGCCCACGTTCTCCCTGGGCTCCCAGGACCTATCCTCAGGACCATACCCTTCCCAGTCCACCAGGAAGAACTGTCGACCTCGTACGGTCTTCATGGCCACGATATCCCTTACCGCATAGATGTCGTCCTCAGCAATAGGGGGAGGAGCCGGACTGGCGGCAGCGGAGAAGGGACCAAGGACAACCGGCTTGAGCAGAGAGACGTGGAAGGAGTTGGGTATCCTCATCGTGGCCGGGAGCTGCAGTTTGTAGGAGACCTCATTGATCTTGCTGAGGACTTTAAATGGTCCGATGTAGCGAGGTCCCAGCTTGTAGGATGGTATCTTCAGTCGGATGTACTTGGAAGCAAGCCAGACGAGATCTCCCGGAGAGAAACACGGAGGATCCAGACGTCTCTTGTCCGCGTGTCTCTTCATCCGCAGGGATGCACGTGCAAGGGACGCCTTAACTGAGTCCCAAATGGTAGCAAAGTCACGGAGCACTGCATCAGCAGCAGGGATGTCCGAGGAAGAGGATACCGGCAATGGGACAGACGGCTGAAGTCCGTAGACGACATGGAAGGGAGAACTGGAGGAGGACTCACTGACGTGGTGATTATGGGAGAATTCAGCCCAAGGAAGAAGCGTGGACCAATCGTCATGATGGGCGTTGACGTAGTGACGTAAGAAAGAGGTCAATATCTGATTGACCCGTTCCACTTGGCCGTTCGACTGAGGATGGTAGGCCGAAGAAAAGTCCAAAGTCACTCCCAGATGTTTACAGAGAGCCCTCCAGAAGCGGGAGGTGAACTGAGTTCCTCTATCGGACACGATGTGTGATGGAAAGCCATGCAAGCGGAAGATGTGATGTATATAAGCGTCCGCGAGTTCCTGGGCAGAGGGCAATCCAGCCATAGGAACGAAATGGGCCATTTTAGAGAACCGATCCACCACGACCCATATGACTGTGTGTCCGGAGGACAATGGCAAGTCCGTAATAAAGTCCATCGCTATGTGTTGCCAGGGAACTGAGGGTATGGGCAGAGGCAGAAGACGGCCATATGGCAGGTGTTTGGGAGTCTTGTTCCTGGCACAGGAGGAGCAGGCAGAGACAAAAGAGGCGACGTCCGTGCGAAGGGATGGCCACCAGTAATGACGCACAATCGCAGTCCATGTTTTCTTCTGACCTGCATGACCGGCTGTTTTCGAGGCATGGCCCCAGTGTAACACTTTTTGCCTGTCAGTCTCAGAGACATAGGTCTTCCCAGGCGGTATCTGGGCCAGGGTGACAGGAGCCACTGGAATAATCTTACTTGGACAGATGATGGGTTGAGATGTCTCTTCCTCCTGCTCCATGGGCATGAAAGACCTAGACAAGGCATCAGCGCGTACATTCTTGTTCGCGGGTCGGAAATGAAGCTGGAAGTCGAACCGGGCAAAGAACAAGGACCACCTGGCTTGCCGTGGGTTCAGTCGCTGAGCAGTCCGCAGGTATTCCAGGTTTTTGTGGTCCGTGTAAATAATGACGGGGTACACTGCTCCTTCCAGAAGATAGCGCCATTCTTCCAGAGCCAGTTTGACCGCCAATAGCTCTCGGTCACCGATGGTGTAATTGCGTTCAGGCGCGGAGAAGCTCTTGGAGAAGAAACCGCAAGTCACCATCTTCCCGGAGGAGGACTTCTGCATGAGTACTGCTCCGGCTCCCGAGGAGGAGGCATCCACCTCCAAGGTGAACTGGCGGTTTAACTCTGGACGGTGGAGTACAGGAGAGGAGGCAAAGGCTCGCTTTAGAGAGCCAAACGCGGCGTCGGCCGCAGGTGACCAGTCCTTTGGATTAGCCCCCTTCTTGGTCAAGGCGGAGAGAGAAGCAGTCAGAGCCGAGAAGTGAGGAATAAACTGGCGGTAATAGTTGGCGAATCCCAGGAAGCGCTGGATTGCCTTCAGTCCAGAAAGGGGAGGCCAGTTGAGAACGGAAGAGACCTTCTTTGGATCCATCTGCAGTCCGGTGTCGGTGATGAGGTACCCCAGGAAGGGGAGAGAAGACTGTTCGAAGACACACTTCTCGTACTTGGCGTACAGACGATTCTCTCTCAGTCTTTGTAGGACCAGTTGCACGTTTTCTCGGTGGGTCTGGAGGTCCGGAGAGAAGACAAGGATGTCATCCAGATATACCACCACACAAACGTAGAGAAGGTCCCGGAACACGTCGTTCACTAATTCTTGGAAGACTGCTGGTGCGTTACACAGGCCGAAGGGCATCACGCAGTATTCATAATGCCCATCGCGAGTGTTGAACGCGGTCTTCCATTCATCCCCTGAGCGGATACGGACCAGGTTGTAGGCACCCCGAAGATCCAACTTGGTGAACACACGAGCTCCTCTGAGTCGATCAAACAATTCGGGGATGAGCGGCAGGGGGTACTTGTTCTTTACGGTGATTAGGTTCAATCCCCGGTAGTCTATACATGGGCGTAGGTCGCCCTCTTTCTTCTTTACGAAGAAGAAGCCTGCTCCAGCAGGAGAGGAGGATCTCCGAATGAATCCCTTAGCCAGGCTCTCTGTGATGTACGTAGACATGGCTCTTGTTTCGGCTGGAGACAGTGGATATATCCGTCCTTGAGGTGGTGTAGTTCCCGGGAGCAGGTCAATGGCACAATCGTAAGGACGATGTGGCGGAAGTACTTCGGACTCCTTCTTATCAAAGACGTCCACGAAGGACCAATAGGCTGAAGGCAGTCCCGGTAGGGACTCGGGAACCGGAGGTCGCCGGATAGGTTGTATGGTCTTCAGACACTTCTCATGGCAAGAAGACCCCCATCGAGTGATATCGCCCGTGCCCCAGCTGACTGAAGGCTCGTGTGTCCGCAACCAGGGAAGGCCCAGCAGGATTTGATGTGACATATGTGGGAGGACGTAGAGAGCGATGTTCTCGGTGTGCAGAGCACCGATACGCAGTTCAAGCGGCTTGGTGATCCAGGAGATGGTGTCAGAGAGGGGTCTCCCATCCACAGAGGCAATCACAAGAGGTTTGGCGAGTGGAGTAACAGGCACCTGGTACTTGTCCACCGTGGCCTGCTGGATGAAATTGCCTGCTGCCCCAGAATCGAGGTACGCCTCAGCCGTAAACCGCGTCTCTCCCGTTGTCACTTGCACAGTCCATGTAACCGGGTCTGAGAGAGTCCCAGCACCTAGGGTGGCCTCTCCTACCAACCCTAGGCTTTGGAGTTTCCCGGCATCTCAGGACAGGCGCGTAGCAGGTGTGTGCTTTCTCCGCAGTAGAAGCAGAGACCCTTGGCGAGCCGCTCTGCTCGACGTTGTTCCGACTGTCGCACACGGTCGATCTGCATGGGCTCATGGACGGAGACGCCTGAGGCCGTTGACTGGAGTACGGCGGGCTTCTGTGGAGGAGAGGAATGCCGTACCGGACGTCTCTCACGGGACACCTCTTTGGACCGCTCCTGGAAGCGTATGTCCACTCGAGTCGCTAGGGTAATCAGGGCGTCCAGGGTGGACGGTACGTCACGTCCAGCCAGCTCATCCTTGATTCGACCCGAGAGTCCTTCCCAGAAGGCGGCGGTTAGGGCCTCGTTATTCCACCCGAGTTCTGAAGCCAAGGTGCGGAAACGGATGGCGTATTGACCCACCGTCAGAGTTCCGTGACGTAACCGGAGAAGAGATGAAGCAGACGCGGAGGCGCGTCCGGGTTCGTCAAAGGTGCTGCGAAAGGCCTGTAGGAAGTCCTGGAGGTTCTTGGTCATAGGGTCCTCCTTCTCCCACAAGGGGATCATCCACGCCAGTGCCTCGCCCTCTAGGTGAGACATGATGAAGGCGACCTTGGCTTGGTCGGAGGCAAACAAATGTGGCAGCTGCGTGAAATGGAGGGAGCATTGGTTTATAAACCCCCTGCAGGTCTTGGGATCTCCGGCGTACCGGGGTGGTGAGGCCAAACGCAGTCTGGAAGCATCCGAGGAGGCTGCCACGGGAGCGGGGGCCGTGGATTGACTAGTGGAGGCCCGGGACGCTGAAGATGTGACCGAGGCTTGTAGCGTGTTCAAGCGGGCGTCCACGGAAGTCATAAAGTTCAGCATGCGGGTCTGGACTTCACGCTGGCGTTGGAGTTCCTCATGCAAGGCCGCTAGTGCTTCGGCGGGATCCATGGCCTGTTCTTACTGTTAGGGCCAGATGGACGGGCAGACCCGGGAGGTGGATCCACTGGGCCGAACTCCCCGATGAGGGAAAGGAGTCCGGTAGCCGGAGCACTTTAGGTAGCAGAACAGTCCGTGCACTGGAAGACAATGGAGAAGTCCCTGGGACCACAAGGTCACTGATGGTGGTCCGGGTGACGGAGCTCAGGTTCGGAAGCCGTGATGATGTCAGGCGGGGTCCGGAACCGTTGGAGCGAGATGACGGGTCACCGCAGGGAACCGAGATGGTGCGGACTGTCAGGATGGCAGATGGGCAGCGTTCGGGGTTCGAGACACAGCAGGACCAGATGGCGATGCAGGATCGGCTCTAGAAGACAGAGAGGTAAGTATCTCACAGAACACAAGGAGACCTGACTCCTAGCTTGGGAAAACACGAAGAACAGGCCCCGCTCCCTTGGACATTAACCCCCTATATACCCTGTACCTGTGTGCATCATTTCCTGTTCGTGGACACTGGCCCTTTAAGAAAGGGTCAGTGACCGCGCGCGCGCCCTAATGCGCATGCGCGCGGCCCGGGTGCCAGAAGCCAACACAGGAAGCTGAGAGGAGGACGCAGCAGAGCCGGCCATGGACTGGGAAGCCGACGGGCGCCGGGAGCGGGGACCAGGGGGCCTGGGAAGCGCTGGGACTGGAGGCTGGAGAGCGGGGAGCGTGGCAGGTGAGCCGGGGAGCGGAGCAGAGGACCCGGGGAGCGTGACAATAATCTGCTTCTAGCTTCTCTGCCTGCAATACAGGTCAAGATTACCAAATCCTCCTCAATCACAAAGTGTAGGCAGTAGCTCAGTGGTAGAGTTGCTGCCTACAGACAAGGAGCTCACCACAAAGTCATGAGTTCTTCCCTGGCCTGGGAAACCAGAGCAGATGAGAATTTAATTTATGCACTGCACTCAGTTAATTTATTCACTGAACTGAGAGAAGCCAGGACAAAAGCAATGAACAGCGGGACTGCAGGAGCGAGCCCTCAAATCGGGACAGTCCCGCTGAATCCGGGATGGTTTGGAGGTGTAGAGATGATAAACTGACAATAATAGGGAGTCCAAGCACATATGTGCATTCTGCATGGCAGAGGTCTCCAATCCTTCTGACCTTGAGAGCCAGATTCAGCTCTGAGAGGTCACAAGCCACATACAGCCCTGACAGAAGGTCGAGAGCCACATCCAGATCCCACCCCATCACAGTAGTGACATTATCGCTATAGTGACAGTCATAGCTGTTCAACAGAAAACACAAAGAGGCAATATACCAAGATCCAGGGGTTTCTAACTCCATTCACATCTGCTTTCTATGTGGGGCTACTAACATAATTCACCATTTGGAAACCTGCTCTTTATAGATGTCTGCTAGACCTAGTACTAATGCACCAAGCTGGAAGACATTCACGAGCCACACATCACATGCCCTCAAGCCACTTGTGGTCCCTGAACTACAGGTTGGGGACCCCTTATGTATTGGATAGTCAGAAACACTAATACTCTGTAGTCAGTTATGTCCGACTACGCCTTAGTTCTAACAGGGCATTGCAGAGCCTAAGACTATGTTCTTGCCATGAGCTTTTGGCGAGATTTTAATATAGCAGAATTTATAAACTACTAGCTGTAGTACCCAGCATTGCCTGGGATAGTAACTGTCTCTGTCTCTCTCCCAGTCTCGGTCTGTCTGTCTGTCTGTGTCTATGTCTCTGTCTGTCTCTGTATCAGTCTCTCTGTCTCTCTCTATCTCTGTCTCTCTCTATCTATGTGTCTGTCTGTCTCTCTCTCCAGGTCTGTCTCTCTCCAGGTCTGTCTCTTTCCAGGTCTCTTTCCTCGTCTGTCTCTTTCGAGGTCTGTCTCTTCCCAGGTCAGTGCATGGTCTTAAAAGACACTTCACCTTCAGCCATTTTATAGAAAAAAGTCTCTCTAGTATAAAATTTGGTATAAAGATTCCTCCAGATATAGATTAAAATTATTGTATTTTCTTAACTAGTGGTTTTAAGGAGCAAGACAAAAAAAACGGCTACAAATAGAAGAAAAACAAATATTTTTTTTTGTCAGCTCACCAAAACACAGCATTTGTGAAGTCTGGAGGAGTCCAATCAATCCAGGGCGGTGCAGGGTGACACTTCACCTTCAGCCATTTTATAGAAAAGTCTCTCTAGTATCAAATTTGGTATAAAGATTCCTCCAGATGCACCGTCCTGGATTGATTGGACTCCTCCAGACTTCACATATGCTGTGGTTTGGTGAGCTGACAAAAAAAAATGTTTGTTTTTCTTTCCAGGTCAGTCTCTTTCCGGGTCTGTCTCTCTCCAGGTCAGTCTCTTTCCAGGTCAGTCTCTTTCCAGGTCAGTCTCTTTCCAGGTCTGTCTCTTTCCGCGTCTGTCTATTTCCCCGTCTGTCTCTTTTCTCGTCTGTCTCTTTTCCCGTCTCTCTTTTTCCATCTGTCTCTTTTCCCATCTGTCTGTTTCCCTGTCTGTCCATCTCTTTTCCAATCTGTCTCTTTCCAGGTCTGTCTCTTTCCAGGTCTGTCTCTTTCCCCATCTGTCTCTTTCCCCGTCTGTCTCTTTCCAAGTCAGTCTCTTTCCCCGTCTGTCTCTTTCCCCGCTTGTCTCATTCCCCATCTGTCTCTTTCCCCGTCTTTTTACTTGTCTGTCTTTGTCTGTATCTCTGTCTGTCTCTTTCCCTGTCTGTCTCTGTGTCTCTGCTGGACTTTGCTGGAACTGTAACACGCTGCCCTTTTAATGCAGCGAAAATACACATGAGAAACTCACTGAAACCTCGCTGTGGGAACATACCGTAGCTTAATTTTCGGGATTAGTGGTAGTCCCAGGGTCAGACCCAACCAAACAGTAAATTATCACCTATCCTGTGGAGATAATGTTACCAAATGGGAATATGCAATTAAGGCACCAATCCAGCATTTTGTTTTTTTATTTCACTGCTGGACTGATGCTTTAAATCTAACTCCACTGCCCCCGGTGTAATACTCACCTTCCGGAGGTTTTACCTTAAATCGGTCGGTCTCGGTGATGTGACCACCCAGCAACTCCAGTGATTCATGGAGCACGAGGTCACAATTCAATACAAGTCTATAAGAGCCTCGGTTCTGGCCTTGCTCTGGGTCTCATAGAGATGCATTGGAAGCTTGAGACGTAACTTCAGACTTCCGGCCAGTCAGAAGTTATGGGCACAAGATGGCAGGAGACTTAGATTTAAAGTACCTCTCCAGCTCTCAAAAAAAAGAAAAAAAACAAATGTTGGCGTGGATAGTTAAAGGATTATGTGTGCTTTATATGACTGTATCATGTAAACTATATATAAGTGTTAGGCTAGGGTCACGAATACAGGGCCAAGCGTGTCCTGCGGTGGGATTTCTGTTGGAAACACCAAAAAAAATGGATTCTGACAGAAACTCCCAATCAAGTAATTCACTACTGTGAGGTCGTTGGAGTCACTTTGGATTCTTGCTGTCCTCCATCTTGGTAGTGTTGGTATTTTTTCAGACATGCACATAACATGGCCCAAACTATTTTTGTTTACATCTGAAAAACTAGGAACATCGCCAAGATGGAGTCCAGGATGACTGTCGGCCTCACAGTAGTGAGTGACTCCATCAGAGTTGTTTTTCAGGGTTACTGATAGAAATTCTGCTGCAGTGCTCAGCGGAGAGGCCATGTGTGAACCAAGCCTGACAGGTGCTGGGATGGGAGTAGACTGTGCTCTATATATAGCAGCATTATTTAGGGTACAGTTTGGGCACATCATTTAGCGTGCACGCTGAGCCCGGTATTATACCAGTGTACACACTGTGCCCGGTATTATACCAGTGTATACGCTGAGCCTGGTATTATACCAGTGTATACGCTGAGCCTGGTATTATACCAGTGTACACACTGTGCCCGGTATTATACCAGTGTACACACTGTGCCCGGTATTATACCAGTGTACATGCTGAGCCCGGTATTATACCAGTGTACACACTTTGCCCGGTATTATACCAGTGTACACACTGAGCCCGGTATTATACCAGTGTACACGCTGTGCCCGGTATTATACCAGTGTACACGCTGAGCCTAGTATTATATTGGTGTACACACTGTGCCCGGTATTATATCGGTATACACGCTGAGCCCGGTATTATACCAGTGTACACACTGTGCCTGGTATTATACCAGTGTACACACTGAGCCCGGTTTTATACCAGTGTACACGCTGTGCCCGGTATTATACCAGTGTACACGCTGAGCCTAGTATTATATTGGTGTACACACTGTGCCCGATATTATACCAGTGTACACACTGTGCCCGGTATTATACCAGTGTACACACGTCCCGGTATTATACCAGTGTACACGCTGAGCCTGGTATTATACCAGTGTATACGCTGAGCCTGGTATTATACCAGTGTACACACTGTGCCTGGTATTATACCAGTGTACACACTGTGCCCGATATTATACCAGTGTACACACTGTGCCCGGTATTATACCAGTGTACATGCTGAGCCCGGTATTATACCAGTGTATACACTTTGCCCGGTATTATACCAGTGTGCACGCTTAGCCTAGTACTATATTGGTGTACACACTGTGCCCGGTATTATACCGGTATACACGCTGAGCCCGGTATTATACCAGTGTACACGCTGTGCCCGGTATTATACCAGTGTACACGCTGAGCCTAGTATTATATTGGTGTACACACTGTGCCCGGTATTATACCAGTGTACACACTGTGCCCGGTATTATACCAGTGTACACACGTCCCGATATTATACCAGTGTACACACTGTGCCCGGTATTATACCAGTGTATACGCTGAGCCTGGTATTGTACCAGTGTATACGCTGAGCCTGGTATTATACCAGTGTACACACTGTGCCCGGTATTATACCAGTGTGCACGCTTAGCCTAGTATTATATTGGTGTACACACTGTGCCCGGTATTATACCGGTATACACGCTGAGCCCGGTATTATACCAGTGTACACACTGTGCCTGGTATTATACCAGTGTACACACTGAGCCCGGTATTATACAGTGTACACGCTGTGCCCGGTATTATACCAGTGTACACACTGAGCCTAGTATTATATTGGTGTACACACTGTGCCCGGTATTATACCAGTGTACACACGTCCCGGTATTATACCAGTGTACACGCTGAGCCTGGTATTATACCAGTGTACAGGCTGAGCCCAGTATTATACCAGTGTACACACTGTGCCCGGTATTATACCAGTGTATACGCTGAGCCTGGTATTATACCAGTGTACACACTGTGCCCGGTATTATACCAGCGTACACACTGTGCCCGGTATTATACCAGTGTATACGCTGAACCTGGTATTGTACCAGTGTATACGCTGAGCCTGGTATCATACCAGTGTACACACTGTGCCCAGTATTATACCAGTGTACACACTGTGCCCGGGATTATACCAGTGTACATGCTGAGCCCGGTATTATATTGGTGTACACACTGTGCCCGGTATTTTATCGGTATACACGCTGAGCCCGGTATTATACCAGTGTACACGCTGTGCCCGGTATTATACCAGTGTACACGCTGAGCCTAGTATTATATTGGTGTACACACTGTGCCCGGTATTATACCAGTGTACACACTGTGCCCGGTATTATACCAGTGTACACATGTCCCGGTATTACACCAGTGTACACGCTGAGCCCGGTATTATACCAGTGTATACGCTGAGCCTGGTATTATACCAGTGTACACACTGTGCCTGGTATTATACCAGTGTACACACTGTGCCCAATATTATACCAGTGTACACACTGTGCCCGGTATTATACCAGTGTATACACTTTGCCCGGTATTATACCAGTGTGCACGCTTAGCCTAGTATTATATTGGTGTACACACTGTGCCCGGTATTATACCGGTATACACGCTGAGCCCGGTATTATACCAGTGTACATGCTGTGCCCGGTATTATACCAGTGTACATGCTGAGCCCGGTATTATACCAGTGTATACACTTTGCCCGGTATTATACCAGTGTGCACGCTTAGCCTAGTATTATATTGGTGTACACACTGTGCCCGGTATTATACCGGTATACACGCTGAGCCCGGTATTATACCAGTGTACACGCTGTGCCCGGTATTATACCAGTGTACACGCTGAGCCTAGTATTATATTGGTGTACACACTGTGCCCGGTATTATACCAGTGTACACACTGTGCCCGGTATTATACCAGTGTACACACGTCCCGGTATTATACCAGTGTACACACTGTGCCCGGTATTATACCAGTGTATACGCTGAGCCTGGTATTGTACCAGTGTATACGCTGAGCCTGGTATTATACCAGTGTACACACTGTGCCCGGGATTATACCAGTGTACATGCTGAGCCCGGTATTATACCAGTGTACACACTTTGCCCGGTATTATACCAGTGTGCACGCTTAGCCTAGTATTATATTGGTGTACACACTGTGCCCGGTATTATACCGGTATACACGCTGAGCCCGGTATTATACCAGTGTACACACTGTGCCTGGTATTATACCAGTGTACACACTGAGCCCGGTATTATACAGTGTACACGCTGTGCCCGGTATTATACCAGTGTACACGCTGAGCCTAGTCTTATATTGGTGTACACACTGTGCCCGGTATTATACCAGTGTACACACGTCCCGGTATTATACCAGTGTACACGCTAAGCCTGGTATTATACCAGTGTACAGGCTGAGCCCAGTATTATACCAGTGTACACACTGTGCCCGGTATTATACCAGTGTATACGCTGAGCCTGGTATTATACCAGTGTACACACTGTGCCCGGTATTATACCAGCGTACACACTGTGCCCGGTATTATACCAGTGTATACGCTGAGCCTGGTATTGTACCAGTGTATACGCTGAGCCTGGTATTATACCAGTGTACACACTGTGCCCGGTATTATACCAGTGTACACACTGTGTCCGGGATTATACCAGTGTACATGCTGAGCCCGGTATTATATTGGTGTACACACTGTGCCCGGTATTATATCGGTATACACGCTGAGCCCGGTATTATACCAGTGTACACACTGTGCCTGGTATTATACCATTGTACACACTGAGCCCGGTATTATACCAGTGTACACGCTGTGCCCGGTATTATACCAGTGTACACGCTGAGCCTAGTATTATATTGGTGTACACACTGTGCCCGATATTATACCAGTGTACACACTGTGCCCGGTATTATACCAGTGTACACATGTCCCGGTATTATACCAGTGTACACGCTGAGCCTGGTATTATACCAGTGTATACGCTGAGCCTGGTATTATACCAGTGTACACACTGTGCCTGGTATTATACCAGTGTACAAACTGTGCCCGATATTATACCAGTGTACACACTGTGCCCGGTATTATACCAGTGTACATGCTGAGCCCGGTATTATACCAGTGTATACACTTTGCCCGGTATTATGCCAGTGTGCACGCTTAGCCTAGTATTATATTGGTGTACACACTGTGCCCGGTATTATACCGGTATACACGCTGAGCCCGGTATTATACCAGTGTACACGCTGTGCCCGGTATTATACCAGTGTACACGCTGAGCCTAGTATTATATTGGTGTACACACTGTGCCCGGTATTATACCAGTGTACACACGTCCCAGTATTATACCAGTGTACACACTGTGCCCGGTATTATACCAGTGTATACGCTGAGCCTGGTATTGTACCAGTGTATACGCTGAGCCTAGTATTATACCAGTGTACACACTGTGCCCGGTATTATACCAGTGTACACACTGTGCCCGGGATTATACCAGTGTACATGCTGAGCCCGGTATTATACCAGTGTGCACACTTTGCCCGGTATTATACCAGTGTGCACGCTTAGCCTAGTATTATATTGGTGTACACACTGTGCCCGGTATTATACCGGTATACACGCTGAGCCCGGTATTATACCAATGTACACACTGTGCCTGGTATTATACAGTGTACACGCTGTGCCCGGTATTATACCAGTGTACACGCTGAGCCTAGTATTATATTGGTGTACACACTGTGCCCGGTATTATACCAGTGTACACACGTCCCGGTATTATACCAGTGTACACGCTGAGCCTGGTATTATACCAGTGTACAGGCTGAACCCAGTATTATACCAGTGTACACACTGTGCCCGGTATTATACCAGTGTATACGCTGAGCCTGGTATTATACCAGTGTACACACTGTGCCCGGTATTATACCAGTGTATACGCTGAGCCTGGTATTGTACCAGTGTATACGCTGAGCCTGGTATTATACCAGTGTACACACTGTGCCCGGTATTATACCAGTGTACACACTGTGCCCGGGATTATACCAGTGTACATGCTGAGCCCGGTATTATACCAGTGTACACACTTTGCCCGGTATTATACCAGTGTGCACGCTTAGCCTAGTATTATATTGGTGTACACACTGTGCCCGGTATTATACCGGTATACACGCTGAGCCCGGTATTATACCAGTGTACACACTGTGCCTGGTATTATACCAGTGTACACACTGAGCCCGGTATTATACAGTGTACACGCTGTGCCCGGTATTATACCAGTGTACACACGTCCCGGTATTATACCATTGTACACGCTGAGCCTGGTATTATACCAGTGTACAGGCTGAGCCCAGTATTATACCAGTGTACACACTGTGCCCGGTATTATACCAGTGTATACGCTGAGCCTGGTATTATACCAGTGTACATGCTGAGCCCGGTATTATACCAGTGTACACACTGTGCCCAATATTATATAAGTGTACACGCTGAGCCCGGTATTATACCAGTGTACACACTGTGCCCGGTATTATACCAGTGTACACACTGTGCCCGGTATTATACAA
Organism: Anomaloglossus baeobatrachus; assembly: GCF_048569485.1. Classification (NCBI taxonomy): domain Eukaryota; kingdom Metazoa; phylum Chordata; class Amphibia; order Anura; family Aromobatidae; genus Anomaloglossus; species Anomaloglossus baeobatrachus. The sequence continues at coordinate 473,282,633 of NC_134355.1, read as the reverse complement.
CTGTACACACTGTGCCCGGTATTATACCAGTGTACACGCTGAGTTCGGTATTATACCAGTGTACACACTGTGCCCGGTATTATACCAGTGTACACCCTGTGCCCGGTATTATACCAGTGTACATGCTGAGCCCGGTATTATACCAGTGTACACACTTTGCCCGGTATTATACCAGTGTGCATGCTTAGCCTAGTATTATATTGGTGTACACACTGTGCCCGGTATTATACCGGTATACACGCTGAGCCATGTATTATACCAGTGTACACACTGTGCCCGGTATTATACCGGTGTGCACGCTGAGCCTAGTATTATATTGGTGTACACACTGTGCCCGGTATTATACCGGTATACAGGCTGAGCCCGGTATTATACCAGTGTACACACTGTGCCCGGTATTATACCAGTGTACATGCTGAGCCCGGTATTATACCAGTGTACACACTTTGCCTGGTATTATACCAGTGTGCACGCTTAGCCTAGTATTATATTGGTGTACACACTGTGCCCGGTATTATACCGGTATACACGCTGAGCCCGGTATTATACCAGTGTACACACTGTGCCCGGTATTATACCAGTGTACACACTTTGCCTGGTATTATACCAGTGTGCACGCTTAGCCTAGTATTATATTGGTGTACACACTGTGCCCAGTATTATACCAGTGTACACGCTGAGACAGGTATTATACCACTGTACACACTGTGCCCGGTATTATACCGGTGTGCACGCTGAGCCTAGTATTATATTGGTGTAGACACTGTGCCCGGTATTATAGCGGTATACACGCTGAGCCCGGTATTATGCCGTTGTACAATCATATGAAAAAGTTTGGGCACCCCTATTAATGTTAACCTTTTTTCTTTATAACAATTTGGGTTTTTGCAACAGCTATTTCAGTTTCATATATCTAATAACTGATGGACTCAGTAATATTTCTGGATTGAAATAAGGTTTATTGTACTAATAGAAAATGTGCAATCTGCATTTAAACTAAATTTGACCGGTGCAAAAGTATGGGCACCCTTATCAATTTCTTGATTTGAACACTCCTAACTACTTTTTACTGACTTGCTAAAGCACTAAATTGGTTTTGTAACCTCATTGAGCTTTGAGCTTCATAGGCAGGTGTATCCAATCATGAGAAAAGGTATTTAGGGTATGTGCGCACGTTGCTTTTTACCTGCTTTTTACCTGCTTTTTTGCTGCTTTTTCTTCTGCGCTGTTTAATGCCAAAATGGATGTGTTCTTCTATTCAAGCAAAGTCTATGGGAATTTGGGTTTCTTGTTCACACTATGTTGTTCAAAATGCTGCCTTTTTGTGGCAGAACTTTGGTCAAAAACTCAGCTTTTCAAAGAAGCAACATGTCAATTGTTTTTGCCATTTGGGTTTTGCACTGCAAAGCTAAGTTTTTGACCAAAGTTCTGCCACAAAAAGGCAGCATTTTGAACAACATAGTGTGAACAAGAAACCCAAATTCCCATAGACTTTGCTTGAATAGAAGAACACATCCATTTTGGCATTAAACAGCGCAGAAGAAAAAGCAGCAAAAAAGCAGGTAAAAAGCAGGTAAAAAGCAACGTGCGCACATACCCTTAATGTGGCCACTTGCAAGTTGTTCTCCTATTTGAATCTTCTATGAAGAGTGGCATCATGGGCTCCTCAAAACAACTCTCAAATGATCTGAAAACAAAGATTATTCAACATAGTTGTTCAGGGGAAGGATACAAAAAGTTGTCTCAGAGATTTAAACTGTCAGTTTCCACTGTGAGGAACATAGTAAGGAAATGGAAGAACACAGGTACAGTTCTTGTTAAGCCCAGAAGTGGCAGGCCAAGAAAAATATCAGAAAGGCAGAGAAGAAGAATGGTGAGAACAGTCAAGGACAATCCACAGACCACCTCCAAAGACCAGCAGCATCATCTTGCTGCAGATGGTGTCAATGTGCATCGGTCCACAATACAGCGCACTTTGCACAAGGAGAAGCTGTATGGGAGAGTGATGCGAAAGAAGCAGTTTCTGCAAGCACGCCACAAACAGAGTCGCCTGAGGTATGCAAAAGCACATTTGGACAAGCCAGTTACATTTTGGAAGAAGGTCCTGTGGACTGATGAAACAAAGATTGTGTTGTTTGGTCATACAAAAAGGCGATATGCATGGAGGCAAAAAAAACACGGCATTCCAAGAAAAGCACTTGCTACCCACAGTAAAATTTGGTGGAGGTTCCATCATGCTTTGGGGCTGTGTGGCCAATGCCGGCACCGGGAATCTTGTTAAAGTTGAGGGTCGCATGGATTCAACTCAGTATCAGCAGATTCTTGACAATAATGTGCAAGAATCAGTGACGAAGTTGAAGTTACGCAGGGGATGGATATTTCAGCAAGACAATGATCCAAAACACCACTCCAAATCTACTCAGGCATTCATGCAGAGGAACAATTAGGCTATGTGCGCACTAGAGCTTTTTACCTGCGGATTTACCCGCGGATTTGCCCCGGAAATTTCTTGAGAAATGTCTGCAATCTTTGTGCAGACATTTCCCATGAAATTCAATGAGAAAAAAAAATAGCTGTGCGCACTGTGCGGATTTTTCTCAAGAAAATTTCTTGAGAAAATTTTCTCGAGAAACTTTCTTGAGAAAATGTGCATGTCCATTAATTTCCGCAGGTACCGGGGGTATTCCGGGGGTATTCCGCAGGTAGCAATGATGTGCGGTATACCACCGGAATAGCCGCGATTTAACTGCGGGAATGATCATCGCTGCCTGCGGTTTTGCAGGAAGCGATGTCATTATGTCAGGAAGAGGAAGCGGAGCAGACGTCACACTCCCTGGACGCCGCACAGAAGCACTTCCGTGCGACCTCCAGGTGCCAGTCTGTGTCCTGCTCCGGCCTCGCGGCTGCCTGCACTGCAGGGTATCAGTGTCTGCCCGCAGTGTCAGCAGCCTGTCACGCTGCAGCACAGGCAGACACTGACACAGGCAGACACTGACACCCTGCAGTGTTGGGAGCCGCGGGGATGACGATCGCTGCTGTCAGGAGGTGAGATCATTACCTGCTGTGACGATCTCCTGCCTCCTGACGTCAGCGCTGTCTATGCCCGTCTCACGAGCGGCCCGAGACTGTCACTAGCGGTGACGTCACGGGCTCTCGCGATACTTCTGACAACGCAGTCAGTGACAGCGCTGACGTCAGCAGTACAGGAGATGATCACAGAAGGTAATGATCTCATCTATGCTCCTGATGGCAGCGCTCGGCATCCCCTGCAGTGACCTGGGCTGACCTATTGATGTTAGCTCAGGTCACTGCATTGCTCTCCCAGCCAATGGGGAACATTCTGTTCTTCATTGACTGGGACAGCGACTATGGTATGGATCGCCGTGGGACCCCCCCCCCTATTGGATTACGCCGGACGTGGATTGATTGTTCTTTTCAATAAATTGGTTAAAGAGGCTATGTGGGGAGTGTTTTTTCAAATAAAACTTTTTTTGTTGTCTATTTTTTAATTACTACTGACTGGGTTGGTGATGTCGGGTATCTGATAGACGCCTGACCTCACCAACCCCAGGGCTTGATGCCAGGTGACATTACACATCTGGCATCAACCCCATATATTACCCCGTTTGCCAACGCACCAGGGCGCGGGATGAGCTGGGGCAAAGCGCCAGGATTGCCACGTCTAATGGATGCGCCACTTCTGGGGCGGCTGCGGCCTGCTATTTTTAGGCTGGGGAGTGTCCAATAACAGTGGACCTCCCTAGTCTGAGAATATCAGACCCCAGCTGTCCGCTTTACCTTGGCTGGTGATCCAATATGGGGGGGACCGCACGTTTTTTGTTTTAAATTATTTATATAATTTAAAATAACAGCGTGGGGTGCCCACTGTTTTGGATTATCAGCCAAGGTGAAGCTGCCAGCGGTGGTCTGGAGGCTGCAGCCGTCTGCTTTACCCAAGCTGGCTACAAAATATGGGGGGACCTCACGTCGTTTTTTTTTAATTATTTATTTTATGGCTAAATACAAGGCTAAGCACCCTTTAGTGCCACATGAAAGTCACTAAAGGGTGCCAGCTTAGAAAATGCAGGGAGGTGGAACATTATATAGGTTTTTCTCATCTATCTATCTATCTATCCCTCTATCTATCTATCTATCTATCCATCTATCCCTCTATCTATCTATCTATCTTTCTATCCATCTATCTATCTATCTATCTATCCATCTATCCCTCTATCTATCTATCTATCCATCTATCCCTCTATCTATCTATCTATTCATCTATCCATCTATCCCTCTATCTATCTATCTATTCATCTATTCATCTATCTATCTATCCCTCTATCTATCTATCTATTCATCTATCCATCTTTCCCTCTATCCATTATCTGTCTATTGATTATCTTTATTATTTATTGCAGGGACAAACCTGCGGTAAATCCGCGGTAAATCCGCGGCAAATTCGCGGCAAATCCGCGGCAAATCCGCATGCGTTTTTGCCGCGGATTTTTCCGCAGGTGCGGAAATCTTCCACTCCCAGAAGTTTCTCAAGAAATTTTCTTGAGAAAATTCACATTTCTAGTGCGCACATAGCCTTACAATGTTCTGGAATGGCCATCCCAGTCCCCAGACCTGAATATCATTGAACATCTGTGGGATGATTTGAAGCGGCTGTCCATGCTCGGCGACCATCAAACTTAACTGAACTGGAATTGTTTTATAAGCAGGAATGGTCAAATATACCTTCATCCAGGATCCAGGAACTCATTAAAAGCTACAGAAAGCGACTAGAGGCTGTTATTTTTGCAAAAGGAGGATCTACAAAATATTAATGTCACTTTTATGTCGAGGTGCCCATACTTTTGCACCGGTCAAATTTTGTTTAAATGCGGATTGCACATTTTCTGTTAGTACAATAAACCTCATTTCAATCCAGAAATATTACTCAGTCCATCAGTTATTAGATATATGAAACTGAAATAGCTGTTGCAAAAACCCAAATTGTTATAAAGAAAAAAGGTTAATAGGGGTGCGCAAACTTTTTCATATGACTGTACATGCTGAGCCCGGTATTATGCCGGTGTACACGCTGAGCCTAGTATTAGGCTGGAATAACACTTGCGAGTGTAAAATCGGTCTGATTCTCATGCCAGAAAGTAGAACGATTTCTTCTCACATTTCATCAGTATGCTGTCAGTGTGCAATCAGTTTTTCAGCAGCTGCTACTCATGTACTGTTATGTACAGCAGCATTTACATTGTTCTCTGCTACATGATAGAAATCTATTAAGAAAAACGGATGTCACTAGGATGGTGTGTGTGTCGTCCGTGTGACATCCGGTTTTTTCAAGCACCCATAGACTTTTATTGAAGAGACTCGCGCGAGAAACTCACCAAAACGCAGCATGCTGCAATTTTTTTTCTCAGTCCGATTTGGACTGAGAAAAAAATAGCAGCTGGAGCTGCCTCATTGATTAACATTGGTCCGAGTGCAATGCGAGATTTTCTCGCATTGCACTCATGTGAGTTAATCGCAAGTGTGACTCCAGCCTTATATTGGTGTACACGCTGAGCCCGGTATTATGCCGGTGTACACGCTGAGCCCGGTATTGTGCCGGTGTACACGCTGAGCCCGGTATTATGCCAGTGTGCATGCTGAGCCCGGTATTATGCTGGTGTACACGCTGAGCCCGGTATTACACTGGTGTACACGCTGAGCCCGGTATTATGCCGGTGTACACGCTGAGCCCGGTATTATGCCGGTGTACACGCTGAGCCCTGTATTATGCCAGTGTACACACTGAGCCCGGTATTATACCATTGTACACACTGAGCCCGGTATTGTGCCGGTGTACACGCTGAGCCCGGTATTATGCCGGTGTACACGCTGAGCCCGGTATTATGCCGGTGTACACGCTGAGCCCGGTAATGTGCCGGTGTACACGCTGAGCCCGGTATTGTGCCGGTGTACACGCTGAGCCCGGTATTGTGCCGGTGTACATGCTGAGCCCGGTATTGTGCCGGTGTACACGCTGAGCCCGGTATTGTGCCGGTGTACACGCTGAGCCCGGTATTGTGCCGGTGTACACGCTGAGCCCGGTATTGTGCTGGTGTACACGCTGAGCCCGGTATTATGTAGGTGTACACGCAGAGCCCGGTATTATGCCGGTGTACACGCTGAGCCCGCTATTGTGCCGGTGTACACGCTGAGTCCGGTATTGTGCCGGTGTACGCGCTGAACCCGGTATTATGCCGGTGTACATGCTGAGCCCAGTATTATGCCGCTGTACACGCTGAGCCCAGTATTATACTGGTGTACACGCTGAGCCCGGTATTATGCCGGTGTACACGCTGAGCCCGGTATTGTGCCGGTGTACACGCTGAGCCCGGTATTGTGCCGGTGTACACGCCTAGCCCGGTATTGTGCCGGTGTACACGCTGAGCCCGGTATTGTGCCGGTGTACCCGCTTAGCCTGGTATTATACCGGTGTACAAGCAGAGCCCGGTATTATGCCGGTGTACACGCTGAGCCCAGTATTTTACCGGTGTACACGCAGAGCCCGGTATTATGCCGGTGTACACGCTGAGCCCGCTATTGTGCCGGTGTACGCGCTGAGCCCAGTATTATGCCGGTGTACACGCTGAGCCCAGTATTATGCCGCTGTACACGCTGAGCCCAGTATTATACTGGTGTACACGCTGAGCCCGGTATTATGCCGGTGTTCACGCTGAGCCCTGTATTATGCCGGTGTAAACGCTGAGCCCAGTATTATACTGGTGTACACGCTGAGCCCGGTATTATGCCGGTGTACACGCTGAGCCCTGTATTATGCCGGTGTACACGCTGAGCCCGGTATTATGCCGGTGTACACGCTGAGCCCAGTATTATACTGGTGTACACGCTGAGCCCGGTATTATGCCGGTGTACACGCTGAGCCCGGTATTATGTCGGTGTACACGCTGAGCCCGGTATTATGCTGGTGTACACGCTGAGCCCGGTATTATGCCGGTGTACACGCTGAGCCCGGTATTAGACTGGTGTACACGCTGAGCCCGGTATTATGCCGGTGTACACACTGTGCCCGGTATTATGCCGGTGTACACGCTGAGCCCGGTATTAGACCGGTGTACACGCTGAGCCCGGTATTAGAGCGGTGTACACGCTGAGCCCGGTATTATGCCGGTGTACACACTGTGCCCGGTATTATGCCGGTGTACACGCTGAGCCCGGTATTAGACCGGTGTACACGCTGAGCCCGGTATTATGTCGGTGTACACGCTGAGCCCGGTATTATGCTGGTGTACACGCTGAGCCCGGTATTATGCCGGTGTACACGCTGAGCCCGGTATTATGCCGGTGTACACGCTGAACCCGGTATTATGCAGGTGTACACGCTGAGCCCGGTATTATGTCGGTGTACACGCTGAGCCCGGTATTATGCTGGTGTACACGCTGAGCCCGGTATTATGCCGGTGTACACGCTGAGCCCGGTATTAGACTGGTGTACACGCTGAGCCCGGTATTATGCCGGTGTACACACTGTGCCCGGTATTATGCCGGTGTACACGCTGAGCCCGGTATTAGACCGGTGTACACGCTGAGCCCGGTATTAGAGCGGTGTACACGCTGAGCCCGGTATTAGAGCGGTGTACACGCTGAGCCCGGTATTATGCCGGTGTACACGCTGAGCCCGGTATTATGCCGGTGTACACGCTGAGCCCGGTATTAGACCGGTGTACACGCTGAGCCCGGTATTAGACCGGTGTACATGCTGAGCCCGGTATTGTGCTGGTGTACACGCTGAGCCCGGTATTATGCCGGTGTACATGCTGAGCCCGGTATTGTGCTGGTGTATACGCTGAGCCCGGTATTATGCCGGTGTACATGCTGAGTGGTCGTTGTCCGCCGTCTCTCCTGACTCACGGACGGTACACAGTAACATTACCGCTAATCACACTGCTATGTCCCATTTCTAAATAAAGTATCAATGATTTTGAAGAAAAAAAAAATCGGAGCCCAACGTGTGAGGTGGGAGTGACGTCACCGGATGCCGGAAGCGGGAGCGGAAACGGAGCGGCAGAGGAGGAGGAGGAAGAAAATAACAAAACCAGCCGAGTGCAAGGAGTGGGAACCGGACAGGGTGAGAACCGGAGGCTGAGCTTCCCGCCTGTCCCGGTGACCGCCGCCGGGGAGGATGGACACGGACACAGCTCGGTAAGGGCACTGCAAGGATTGGAGCCGAGAGACTGAAGGTAGGAGCCTCACTGAGGGACGGTGAGAGAGCGAGGTGTCAGCCCCAGTACAGAGGCAGCTGTGTGACGGTCCGGGGCAGCTGCCGGCCGCTACAGGGGGGTGCACTGGAGCTCGAGCACGGGTCACTGTGTGCCGGGAGCGGGGGCTCTGCTGTCACCGGCCTCAGGAGAGAGCTGGAGAATAGCCGGGTGTCCTGTCAGCTATAGTGCGCCACCCACTACAATGACAGACACCGGAGGGACCCGGGTATAAGTCACTGTGCTCGGCTGTACGGCGGCTCCGGGGCTCGGTCATAGATGTGAGCTGGACACAGTGAAGGGCTGACTGTCCCCGGCGCTCCCTGATCATCCCCGGCAGCTTGGTTACCATGGTGACCGCTGATCTGTCACCAATAGCACGCGGCAGCAGCAGCAGCCGGCCGCTACTCATCCCTGCCACTGATGAAGCGTCTGCGGGAAAGAGAAGTGTAAGCTTGGCTTACCGACTGTACAAGTCAGCGCGCGCGTGTGTGTAATATATATATAATATATATATATATATATATATGTGTGTGTGTGTGCCATGGCCGAAAGTGTTGGCACCCTTGAAATTGTCCCGAAAAATTAAGTATTTCTCCCAGACAGTGTTTTCAATTACAGATGTTTATTTCCTTTGTGTGTATTAGACACCACAACAAAAGCAGAAAAAAGCAAATTAGACATTTAACACACAACCCCCAAAAATAGTCCAGACAAAATTGTTGCCCCCCCCCCTCATCTTATTTGTCTGCACTCCCTTTGGAATAATGAACTGCAGTCAATCGCTTCCTATAACCATCCACAAGCTTCTAGCACCTCTCTGCTGGTCTTTTGCACCACTCTTCTTTTGTAAACTGCTGGTCTCTCATATTGGAAGAATGCCTTCTTTCAACAGTAATTGTAAGATCTCTCCATAAGTGTTCAATGGGGTTTAGATCACTCATCGCTGGCCACTCACAACTCTGAAGCACTTGGTTTCTATCCATTTCTGGGGGATTCTTAAAGTATGTTTGGTGTCATCGTCCTGCTTGAAGACCCATTACCTAGACCGTAAACCCAGCTTTCTGACACTGGGCACTACATTGTGACCAAAAATCTTTTAATAATCTTCAGATTCCATGATGCCTTGTGCACAGTCAAGGCACCCTGTGCAGAGACAGCAAAACATCTTTGAACCTCCACAATATTTGACTGTAGGTACAGTGTTCTTTTCTTTGTAGGCTCATTTCAGTGAATAGTAGAATGATATGCTTTACTAAAAAGCTCCATCTTGGTCTCATTTGTCCACATCTTCCACTCTCCTAGAAGGATTTTGGCTTGCATACATTTTGGCAAACTGCAGTCTAGGTTTAGATCACTGTTAGCAGTGGGGTCCTCCTGGGTCTCCTGCCATAGCGTTTTATTTCATTCACATATGGACCTATAGTTTACGCCAGGGTTTCCCAAACTCCTGTCCTCAAGGCCCCCCAACAAGTCATGTTTTCAGGATTTCCCTACTATTGAACAAGTGATCGAATCATTATCAAGACATCACCTGTGCTATATTAAGGAAATCCTGAAAACATGACCTCTTGGGGTTGTGAGGACTGGAGTTTGGGAAGTACTGGTTTACGCTGACATTGATGCACCATAGCTGTTTTTTTTGTTTGTTTTTTTTTTAATTTGGGTTTGCTTATCCATCATCATGCAGACTATCCTGCGTGCAACTTTTCTGCAAATTTTGTCTGTCATCTACGTTCAGGGAGATTAGCTACAGTGCCATGGGTTGTAAAAGTTTTTGATTATGTTGTGCACTGTGGACAAAGGATTATTAAGATCCCTGGAGATGGACTTGTAACCTTGAGATTGTTGATATTTTTCAACAATCTTGCTTCTCTTCTATTTAGGCCCAGTCACACACAACGACTTACCAGCGATCCCGAAAACGATGCGACCTGATAGGGATCGCAGGTAAGTCGCTAGGGAGGTCGCTGGTGAGATGTCACACAGTCAGCTCCTACCAACGACGCAGGAACAATACAGGTCGCAGTAGCGACCTGTATAACGATCTCAGCAGTCACTGTGACCCTGTCACACAGTGTCAAACACAGCGATGTGTCCTGCCCAGCAGGACATCGCCTTTGAAGAAAATGGCCTGGACCATTCTGCAACGACTAGAGATCTCACAGCAGGGGCCTGATCGCTGGTAGATGTCACACATAACGAGAGCGCTAACAGGAGATCGCTACTGCGTCACAGAAACCGTGACTCAGCAGCGATCTCGCTAGCGATCTCGTTATGTGTGACGGCACCTTTTCTGTTCTTCATGCCCAGTGTGTCACACACGATGCAAAGATTGTGTTAACTTCTCCCCTCTTTATCTGGTTTCAGATGGTGTCCATATTGAACACACCTGTTACCTGCCATAGATAGAGATAGAGATATATATATATATAGATAGATAGATATATATATATATATATATATATATATATATATATATATATATATATATATATATATATATATATATATATATATATATATATATATATATATATATATATATATATATATATATATATATATCTCTCTATAATCTCATCATCTCTCATTCAATCTCTATCTCACACACACACACTATGTCCTGCACAGCGTTGATGAATACAGCAGTCCCTGCAGCCTCTGCCGGCGTTATGGGTGAGAGGATAACTTTTTGAAGCCTCTTCAGTATTACTTCACGGTCTTATTACACAGCAGATTTTCCTTCTGAGGCACTAAGCTGCCTGAGGATGAGGGGTTACATGTAGGAGGACGGTTTTCTATTCTCTCTGGTGTTTGTCTCCTCGAGCTGTAGGTACAACACTTTCCTGAACCTTTTCCTGTGAGAGCGGAAGCAGAGAGAATGGAGGATATGCCATTCATCGTGCAAGCTCACACAGCAGTATTGTCTCCCAAGATTTTAGAATATTTCACTTTTCATCACAAAGGGACATTAGCCCCTCCTCCACCCTGTAACATTGTAGGGTCTTTTCATGTTATCACTTTTCTAATTTTACCTACTGGTTATTTTGGTGTTATATTTAGGTAATGTCTTTTGTGGCTTTTTTTTTTTTTTTTTGTCAGTGGGCATGTTTATCATTTTCATGACACAAATGGTTACATATTGCTACGTACATATTTTGTTTTGGTTTTGTTTTTCTTGACAGTTACATAATTATCTGCGCATATTGCCCAGGCTAAAACCAGGAGTCAGCCAGGTGATTTTCTTTCCATTATCTTTTTGTCCTGTTTAGGTTCCACTCCTTGTTTGTTTTTGTGCAGTAAGGTGTAGTCTAGCTATAGCAGTTGTACAAAGCAAGTTCAATAACTTACTACTATAGTAGTATTCGTCCAGGCGCTCTGCTTGCAGCCATCTCTTCCTCAATCCTCACAGCTTTGCTTCTGGCCCTGTTATCAACTCAGTGTATTTAGCATTTACTTCCTGGAAAATTCCTTTAAGGTTGATGGATGTGACCTTATTTCAGAGCCATATTGTGTGGATTCATAATGCAATACCTATAAATGTAAAGCTGTGTTGCACCTACGTTGGGTCTAGGGATTTTATTATAAATTGGTGAAAGAAGAAACGCCCTGGCAGGGGCTCTGTAAGGCTAGCATGAGTTATTCTCTAACTCGATATTGAGCCATGGTGAGAGGAGTGTTTTCTGTTATGTTTTGGGTATTTTTTTTTTTTTTTTTTTTTTTTTTTTTTTTTTTAAAAGCCACAGTAGTATAGCTGTGAAGGCATATGTTTCCCTGTAAGCTTATTTTTTTTTTTAAGAGAGAACCTATGTGGCAGGCATGAGCAATTTACTATACAAGCCATAAGTAAATCAGGCTGGAGGTGTACGGGGGGGTTTCGAAGATGTGCTCTGCTCCTCCTAACAGCACTGACTGCCCCATGTATCCACCCAGCCTGATTTACATTGGGCTTCTGTATTAAGGCCCAGTCACACACAACGACTTAGGGGTGCTTCACACACAGCGAGCTCGCTGCCGAGATCGCTGCTGAGTCACGCTTTTTGTGACGCAGCAGTGACCTCATTAGCGATCTCGCTGTGTGTGACAATGAGCAGCGATCTGGCCCCTGCTGCGAGATCGCTGCTCGTTACACACAGCCCTGGTTCGTTTTCTTCAAAGGCGCTCTCCCGCTGTGACACACAGATCGCTGTGTGTGACAGCGAGAGAGCGACAAATGAAGCAAGCAGGGAGCAGGAGCCGGCGTCTGGCAGCTGCGGAGGCTGGTAACTAAGATAAACATCGGGTAACCAAGGTGGTTACCCGATATTTACCTTAGTTACCAGCCTCCGCAGCTCTCACGCTGCCTGTGCTGCCGGCTCCGGCTCTCTGCACATGTAGCTGCTGTACACATCGGGTTAATTAACCCGATGTGTACTGTAGCTAGGAGAGCAAGGAGCCAGCACTAAGCAGTGTGCGCGGCTCCCTGCTCTCTGCACATGTAGCTGCATTACACATCGGGTTAATTAACCCGATGTGTACTGTAGCTACATGTGCAGAGAGCCGGAGCCGGCAGCACAGGCAGCGTGAGAGCTGCGGAGGCTGGTAACTAAGGTAAATATCGGGTAACCACCTTGGTTACCCGATGTTTATCTTAGTTACCAGCCTCCGCAGCTGCCAGACGCCGGCTCCTGTAGCTAGGAGAGCAAGGAGCCAGCGCTCAGTGTGCGCAGCTCCCTGCTCCCTGCACACACAGCTAAGCGGTGTGCGCTGGTAACTAATGTAAACATCGGGTAACCATACCCGATGTTTACCTTAGTTACCAGTGTCCGCAGCTTCCAGACGCCGGCTCCGTGCAAGCGCAGCGTCACTTGCACGTCGCTGCTGGCTGGGGGCTGTTCACTGGTTGCTGGTGAGATCTGCCTGTTTGACAGCTCACCAGCGACCATGTAGCGATGCAGCAGCGATCCTGACCAGTGTCCCCAACTCCAGTCCTCAAGAGTCACCCTCGGATTCTGTTCTCAGGGTTTCCTTAGTATTGTCCAGGTGAAAAGTCCCGCACATATGATCTGTGGGTGGCTCTTGAGGACTGGAGTTGGTGGAATACTGATCACCAATAAGGAACTAAGCATGAATATGCTGGTTGCAGTTTTTAAATGGGTTGTCCCAATTTAGCAGCTTAGCTTCGAAGTGCTCTGCTTGAATGGTGAAAGATGGCCGCGCATGCATACCACCTTCCCAGTGCATGGTTGGTTTTTTTTCTCGCTTTTTTTTTTGTTTTTTTTAGAGTTAAACTGTTGGTGGCCTAGCCTTCAGATGGGTCATTAATGTTTGATATTAGGTTCAAATCTCTGGGATCCCTAAAAGTCTCCTGAATGAGGTTTCAGCCGCTTGATTGATTTCAGTGGCTTGTTAGGGTATGTGCACACAATGACTTTTTCAGGTGGGTCCACCTTGAAACCTTCCTGAAAAGTGTTCAGAAAAGGCTCAAAAAGATGAACATCTGCATTTCAGTGTAAATACAACCTGCGTTGCCTATGTCTAGTTGTTTTTTGTTTTTTTTTTTGTGGTTTTTTTAGCTGCTTCAGGTTTCCAAAGCTGTCATGTGGCTATAAAGAAGGTACATGCCCTATCTTCAGGCGTCTTCCACTTGCAGTGCGCTGTTTACAATACAAGTCAATGGGAAGATGCAGAACATACTCAGGCATCATTTTAAGCATTTTTTCAACGGTCACTAATTTGTCAACATATCATTGATCTTTACACACAACAAACTGGTCACAGCTTTTAATCTCTGGAGGCAAAACATTTTTACTTCAAATAATGGCTACTGTTATATCTGTCACCACTGAGCGTTCCTGCCAGTGAATGTGCTGCTCTGAAGACCAAGTCCTGCCTCGTTGTGTCATGGGTTAATCATGGCTGAACTTCCTGACATTTCTCAGAATCTCCTACAGATGAGTACTTGTTTTGGAGCAGGATGGTGTTATTCTTCACTGTATATCTGCAGAAATATCCATTATTACTGCTTGTCCTGCAGCCTCAGTCCGTAATAAAACCTAAGAACATGGATACTCAAGTTTGTCATTGCCATACATTGTTGCCACTAATTCTGTATTTTTTGCGAAATCTTTTCTACGAGGTTTTTTCAGTGATAAGGATGTATATTTAAAAAAGAAAAACATATAATTCTGTTATTAATAATAATAAAAAAAATAGCAGGAAGGCAACATCTGATGTTATGAGGCTGTGCCAGCGGCTGAAAACACAAACTTATCTGATCAGCTGAAAGTCTCTGTGATATTGTAGAAGTAACATGAAAACGTTCGGCCGTGTTGCTGTATGGTATTTGCAAATCGGATATACTTGTTTACCGACATTCATTTCTTTTATAGCCTTATTGCCCTCACAAGCTGAACTTTCTTGTGATTGCTTTCCTGCTTACATTTTATTCTCATGATAGTTCATATTACTACCTTGCAAGTTTCGCCATTCTCACTTTGCCTGCGCTCCTCACCAGCATGTCCATCCGTGGTGGGGACAACCTGGACAACTTCTCAATTTCTTGGAACTGTGGAAACATTTGGGAAGGATCTAAATGTTCTATGAAGTAGAGAATTTGTTTTTTCTTAAACTAGTTAAACACTTTGTATACTTTGAATCGTGTGTACAGGCACTAAATAGTATTACTGCTGATCAAATAATGTGTTTTATTTTTTTTTTCTTTTCTCAGTTTTGTCACTAACCCTGAAGGGTACACACACCCTTTAAAGCACACCAATCACCAGGATTTTCCTATATAAACTAAAGCCAGTCCTATACTGGCTGTATCATGCTGATTCTATACATACCTTTTAGTTGTCAGCTAGGATGCAATGTTTTAGAAACACAAGCAAGTAAAGTTTGTAAAATGAACAGCTTTTTGATCGGCAGCAACTGCCAACCAGCTAATAGCTGGGGTGGATATTCATAGTGATTTCCACCCCCTGCTTGTTATTTATGCTAATTCTATTATAGAATCTTTTTACTAAGTGGGTAGAAGGACCTTTGCTGATGTCATACCCATGTGACCAGAAGGGGCGGGGCCTCATCCAACAGAAAAATGTTTCTTCCTGGTATCGGCTATGTTGGCTGAAGCCCCGCCCCTTTTGGCCACATGGGTATAACATCAGCAAAGGTCCTTCTACCCACTTAGTAAAAAGCAGACAGTACACTGATGGTGTGTGAATGTAGCCTTAGAGTTGGATTCCAGTTGCACAGTTTTCAGACATGTACTTGCATTCTCTTGCATTTGCAAGTATATGCAACTTAAAGGGGTTTTCCTCTACTAGGACAACCCCTTCTGATTCCACTTGTTTTCCCCCCCAGTTTAAATAAAAAAAATCCTGTACTCTCCTCCTACTCTGGTGCAGGTCCATTGTTATCGGTAGCCTTGCTTTGGGGCTCACGTAACCTTGTGAGGTCACGCCCTTCATCCAATCATTGTTGGCTTCTGTCTCCCTGCCTTTGGACCAAATGAGCAATCACCAGGAAGTGAATGTCAGCCACAGCGTCACTTCCTGTTGCTTAATTTGATACGAAAGCGTGGAGAGAGAAGCCAGCGGTGATTGGCTGCAGGGCTCCCGTCACGTCACAAGGTCACGTGAGCCCTGAACCAGAGCTACCGACATCACTGGAACGGCGCTAGAACGGGAGGTGATTAGAAGGTCTATTTCAACTGGGGGGACATGACTGGAATCAGAAGGGGTTGTCCTACTAGTGGCAAACCCTTTTTAAGTTTCAACCTTTTTATATCTGAAGTCTGGTATAGTAGACAGCCCTATCGCCGCTTTAGGATGGATTTTTATAGTTTTCTTTTTTTTTTTTTTTTGTGGTTTGGGAGCTGCTAAATTAGTGTAATTTTTTTTTTTTTCTTTGCAGGTTCCATATGCAGGATACATGTTGTGCTGATAGCTTTCTCCTAGAGAGGTAACCAGTCTAGCTTGGCAGTCATGCCACCAAGACCTTCCTCTGGTGAACTATGGGGGATCCACTTAATGCCCCCCAGGATACTGGTGGATTGTTTACTACCAAATGGAATGATGGTGACATTAGAGTGCCTTCGTGAGGCCACTCTCGTGAACATTAAGCATGAATTATTTAAGGAGGCTCGGAAGTACCCTCTTCACCACTTACTCCAGGATGAGTCCTCTTATATATTTGTTAGTGTTACTCAAGAAGCAGAAAGAGAAGAGTTCTTCGATGAAACCCGTCGTCTGTGCGACCTTAGGCTGTTCCAACCGTTCCTCAAAGTAATTGAACCTGTAGGCAATCGGGAAGAGAAAATCCTAAATCGAGAAATTGGTGAGTTCTGTTGAAATCTGTACCACTAAGTTGTTATAGATAGGAAGATGTGTATGCTGTTGTAAAGACTTGTAATAGTTGAGACTTGGTAAAGACTTGCTCTTTTCTTAAACCATTGAAAGTGGGTTTTCTGGCATCTTGAAGTGATTCTGCACTTTGGCACTGAAATGTGACTTTACATTTGTCTTGATAGTCACGTCGGGTAGAGTTATTATACAAGACAAACATATAGTCACTTTTTAGTGCAGAATGGAGGGTCGTTTTAATATTGGTTGACAACCCTTACTTGAATGAGAGAGCTGCAGTACCATTCATGGCCACTACATGAGCTGTGGCACTGTGCTATTTCTCAGCCACTGGCCATTCAGTCCGCTGAAGGTGGGTATGCCAGTGTCAAACCTTTAGCTGGCTGGTGGCTGACCTATCCTAATAACACATTAATATTAATACCGCTAAAATTTAGCATCATATAAAATTAATTTGGGCAGTTTTCTGTTAAACTATTCTCTCACTTTTATTTTTGTTCTGATATTTAATTGTAAACATTAACATATCTTAAGTACAAATGTAAAATAATCCTCTAGTACTAAACTGCTTACGTTATTTTTAGGGACTAGCTTGGTTGTATTGGACAAGTTGATGGGGGTGTTCCCATCCTAGTGCTCTATACAACTACGGTGGGGATGCCAGGGGGGGGGTTTATTCTTTTGTTTTAGGATATGCCTTATTAAAGCATGCTGCAGCTCTCATTTGTATAGTAAAAATATACCCCTCATTAATAAAGAAAAAAAAAATGGTGGAATTCCTTTGCTGTTTGCTAGAATCATTTTAAGAATGTCGTTCAAATGTATCCATAAGATAAAGCAGGTGAGTAGTGCCTAGGTTACCAACTGGTGACTCTTGTAGGAATAGTTCCATATTATTTCTGTGTGCAGTACTTATTTCCACACTAGTCACTGAGCCTCATAACAGTCACAAAATGATTGATTACACTGAATGGTAAAGACCCCATACACATTAGATAGTGATAATATTGCCAACAGCGATTTCCCCCCCACACCCCATTAACCAGGAATGCTCGGTCATGAGAGCGTGCCGCAGTGGCTTATTTCTTGCAGAATAAAAGGATTGGTCATTAGAAATCCATCTGTCTGATTTCCTCTCTATCCCAATGTCAGCAAGGTCAGAACATGACCGTTTAAAGTCATCAGTATTGTTCGCGCAGTCTTTAATGGTAGTCACACTGACCTCCTTTGCTTGCACACTCATCCCCTGTAGTCCCAGAAACCCCCCTTTCTAGTTATTACCATAAAGACCCTCCTGTTTCCTCAGCAGCCTGTAATAGTTGCTAGCGACTCTCCCATTAGTTACAGCAGCGGCCTTCATTACCTCTTTGCACTCTACTTCAAAGACGCTCCCTCTGTTGCTCGACCGCTACATTCATGTAGCCTGTTGCCCTACTGTAGGTCATTTTCTGATATACACCCAAGCAGGCTCACAAAGTGCTGTAATCATATGAAAGCCATTATGTGCTTTCTCTCCACGGACAGTCTGACCATTTCGCCTGTGATGGAGTATTTTCCGACATATAAGACGACTTTTTAACCCCTGAAAATCTTCTCAAAACTCGGGGGTTGTCTTATACGTTGGGTGTCATCACTTTACGCACAATAAAACATATTCTCACCTGTCCTCTGTTCCCACGCTGCCTCCAGCTGTTTCTTGCAGTCCGCACACGGACTCATCCGTGATAGCATCCGTGCACAGAGCACCTGCTGCAGGATGTCGTCATGGCTTTACTACAGTTGAATGCTTTACGGCGCCACAAAGCATTCAACTGCAGTAAAGCGCTGACAGTAACGGCGGCCCTATGCATTGGACGCGCTTTACTGCAGTTGAATGCTTTGTGACGCCGTAAAGCATTCAACTGCAGTAAAGCGATGACGTCTGTGTGCGGACTGCAAGAAACAGCAGGAGGCAGCGCGGGCACAAAGGACAGGTGAGAATGTTTTATGTGTAAACAACTGTCTGATAGGGGACAGAAGGGAACCAGCAGGAGGGCATTATTAAACAGTGGAGACATTACTGCACGAGACATAGGGGATTTCTCTAAACAATGGAGACATTACTCAGGTCGGCTTACACTCGAGTATTTATGATATATCCCAAACTATATTTTAACTAGAAAAGTTGGGGGTCGTCTTATATGCCCAGTCGTCTTATACATCGGAAAATACGGTATATGATTTCAGTGATGGCATGAAGTCTCATGTACTGAATACCAGGTGTAAGTGTAGCCTGTGTTTATGTAAAAGCTCACATGATGGCTGTACAGATTATTATGTAACATTTATTTTTTCTTGCTTTTGAAAGGTTTTGCAATAGGGATGCCCGTTTGTGAGTTTGACATGGTGAAGGATCCAGAGGTTCAGGACTTCAGGAAGAATATTCTCAATGTCTGTAAAGATGCAGTGGAACTTCGGGATGCAAATGGCCCAATCAGTCGAGCACTTTATGTTTATCCTCCCAATGTAGAATCCTCTTCCGAGCTTCCAAAGCACATAGAAAGCAAACTGGACAAAGGTAAGTGCTTCTGCTGCCATCGATGAGACCTGCCAGATGCTACACAACTCCTATTAATGCAAGACTCGTCCTTCAGAAAGTCTTTTTTTTGTTTATCAAAGTTGTATAGACTTCATTATATTCTATATCTTCCTATAAATAGGAATACAGGTAATGAGGTTGTCCCAACTTCAACGGGATATTTCCTAAATGGGACCAGCATTCAATCCCGAGAGCCCAGGAGGCCCACCGATCCCAGTCATGAATGTAGGTCTGGTCCGGTATACACTGCTCCCTCCATTAATTTTTATGAGGGCACTAAAAATTGTAGAGCTGGCTTCATACAGAAATTATTGAACATTTATGGCATTTTCAATGTTATCCCAGATCGAACAATCATTTAAGTTTATTCTCATCAGCATTCTTTAAAAAGGAATGAAAAATATAATTTTGTTTACATTATCGTTGCTTTATAGAGAACGAGGAGCGACTTCAACAACTTGGGAGGGATAATCTTGGTTGATGCAATTTGCTTCCTGATTGGGAGGTTCAAATGTGATAAATGTTAAAGGGAACCTGTCACCAGTTTTTTGCCCTATATGCTGCAGCTCCCAGCAGTGAGCTCTTAGATACACATTATAACATGCTGTATATAAGAGCCCATGCCGCTGTGTAAAACATAAACACTTTATAATACCTAACGGTCACGCTACAGTGTATTTTAGTCAGATGAGCGTGTACATGACACGTCCTACGTCATCCACACTCGCCGGCAATGAGGTCCTGCGCAGGCGCACTTTGATCTGCCCCAAGCAGGGCAGATCAAAGTATTGTAGTGAGTATGCGCAGGACCGGCGATTGTGTGTATGACGAAGGACGCGTTCTACACACATGCTTCAGAAGGAGGACAAAGATGGCCGTAAGAGGAGGTGCCAGCACCGGAGAACAGAGACAACCCCATCTGACTAGAATCCACTGCAGCGCGGTAGGTGAGTATTATAAAATGTTTTTTATGTTTTACACAGTGACCTGGGCTCTTATACAGCATTCTAACATGCTGTGTATATATAAGAGCCCACTGGTGGTTGCCGAAAAACTGGTGACAGGTTCCCTTTAACTTGACAGCACATTACATGCTATTATGGAGCAAACCTTAACCTTTATTTTAACACTTCAAAATCCTTTGAAAATGTTGCCTTAGGTTTGCTGCATAATGGCATCAATGTGTTAATGTTGGTTACATCTGTAAATATCTATTGCCATGATTAGCTGGCATTATACACCCATTCAGTATATTGTTACCCTATATTAAAGCAGCATTCCAGCGGTTTGTGTTTTTGTTTTTTTTATAATTATTATTTTACTGCTGGAGTGGTGCTTCTAATCTAAGCTGTCTGCACGTAGTAGTAGTAGTATACTCCTCCTCCGGCGTCTTCATCTTCTATGAGCACCACTCCCAATGATCTTCGACAGGTTGTGATCTCCCGCATCACTCCAGTGTTTCTTGGAGCTGCCCTGGAGGTCTCCAATGCAAATTTCTGAGAGCCTCTTTCTGGAGGATGAGATTGAAAGGGTAAAAGCACCACTCCAGCGGTATAAAAAAAAATAAAGCTGCCACAGTGTTACTTTAAAGGCGAGGGGAAACAGTGACTTTGTCTGCTATACTTTGTCATGTAACCAAGGATTGCTCGGTGTCGCTGTACATTGCAGCGCAGTACAAGTGAATCTGGGAATTGGATTGACTTTTGAGAATACTGCGACTGTTGTAAGAAAGTTGTAAAAAAAATCCGACAAGGTGACAAGTAGGACTGTCAGGTCTGCAATGTGAACCCATTCACTTGTGTTGTGCGCAATGTAGCAGTGATTCCATACGAACCTTGGTCTCATGGCACGTGCCACAGTCAAACTCGTCTTGTAGCCCTAGCCCAAATCGACTAACGTCAGGGCAGATATGTGACGACATTGGTCTTGAGAAATGTCACACAATTTAAGCAATCCCTGATTGAAAGTTAAAGGTTATTCATTTCACACGTTCATACAATAAGTTAAGTAAAATTTATTTCTTTTTCGCTCCTAATTGGGAGACCCAGACAGTGGGTGTATAGCTACTGCCTCTGGAGGCCGCACAAAGAACTACACTTAAAAGTGTAAGGCCCCTCCCCTTCTGGCTATACACCCTCCCGTAGGAGTACGGATTCCTCAGTTTTAGCTTTGTGCGAAGGAGGTCAGACACGCACGCATAGCTCCATTGTTTTTAGTCAGCAGCAGCTGCTGACTATGTCGGATGGAAGAAAAGAGGGCCCATACAGGGCTCCCAGCATGCTCCCTTCTCACCCCACTGTATGTCGGAGGTGTTTGTAAGGTTGAGGTACCCATTGCGGGTACGGCGGCTGGAGCCCACATGCTGATTCCTTCCCCATCCCTTTTTACAGGGCTCTGGGTGAAGTGGGATTTACTGGTCTCCAGGCACTGAGACCGTGCTCCATCTACAGCCCCTGGAGAAGATGCTGGATGGAGCGGAGTACATCAGGGACATGGCCCTGCTTCCTCAAGGTACTCTGTGTCCCCGTGCATTTGGCGCTCACACCGCAGCATGCTGGGTGTTGTAGTGCGCCGGGGGACATCAGCGCTGCGGCGCTTGTGCCATGGCCTCATTCAGCTTCGCTGAAGCAGGCACACTATTGGGACACGGTCGCGCCGGCCGCTGGGACTGCGGCGCGGCTGGCACTTGTGGTGCGCCGGGGACTTCAGCGCGGGCCGCGCTTTTACGGCGGCCGCGCTGATAACTCGAGTCCCCGGCTTTTGCGGCCTGCTTCCGTTCGTTCCCGCCCCCAGACCTGCCAGTCAGGAGAGGGGCGGGACGCTGGTCAGTGCATCAGCGCTGAGGGCTGGAGTCGTTTTTACATACTCCAGCCCTCACAGTAGGCACAGAGGGGACACTGTTTCCCGCACTTTTGTTTAGGAACTCCCACGGACCGCCCCTCTCCACAGACGCCGGCAGCCATTCCTGCTGACACGCTGAGCTGCAGAGGGGAGCCGGGGAGACCCAGACAAGGAATTCTGCGCCTCTTACCCGCTATTCAGCGGGCGGTAAGCAGCCCTCAGGGCTCACCCCTCTTGTGCCAGTAGTATTATTAGTATTTTGTTCCTGCAAATACTTTGTACTGCATAGCGCTGATCGCCCTTTTGGCTATAGACTCTCTCACATTGCAGAGAGCCAACAGCATGTCGTCCATAAAACGCAAGGGTGCCAAGGCACAGACATTATATGCTTCCTGCACCGCATGTGGGACTTTTCTACCGGCAGGCTCCACTGACCCCCATTGTGTGCAGTGCTCGGCCCCTGCGGCGCTTGCACAGTCGGGACCTCTGCTGGACGTGACCCAGGGTGTACCACCTGTGAATGCTGTCCAGGTGACAGGAACTGAGTTTGCAGCTTTTGCTGACAGAATGTCTCTCACTATGTCACAAATTCTTGACACATTGCGAGCTAGGCCTGTACTTCAGGCCACGGACACTGTGCAATCATTGCCCCCTGGTCCCCCTCAGCTGAATTACCTCCAAGCTCCGGGACGGGCACATACACCTCAGGGTGAAGACTCTGACTCGGACGATGGCCCCGGGCAGCCTAAGCGGGCTCGCTATGAGGGACCTTCACATTCATCTCAATGGTCAGGATCCCAGCGAGATGAATCTATGGGTGATGAGGCGGACGTAACTGATCAAGATTCTGATCCTGGGACCGCTCTCAATCTAGATACACCAGATGGTGACGCCATAGTTAATGATCTTGTAGCGTCCATCAATAAGATGTTAAATATTTCCCCACCAGCTCCTCTTGTGGAGGAGTCAGCTTCGCAGCACGAGAGAATCCATTTCAGATATCCTAAGCGTACATTAAGCACTTTTCTGGACCACGCTGACTTTAGAGACGCAATCCAGAAACCCCACGCTTATCCGGAAAGGCGTTTTTCTAAACGGCTTAAAGATACACGCTATCCTTTTCCCCCTGAGGTGGTCAAGGGTTGGACCCAGTGTCCAAAAGTGGATCCTCCAATTTCCAGGCTTGCAATTAGATCTTTGGTTGCAGTTGAAGATGGAGCGGCACTTAAAGATGCCACTGACAGGCAGATGGAGCTCTGGCTGAAATCCATCTATGAAGCGATTGGAGCGTCGTTAGCGCCATCTTTTGCTGCCGTATGGGCACTCCAAGCTATCTCAGCCGGGCTTGTGCAAGTCGACTCAGTCACACGTGCATTTGCCCCGCAGGTAGCACCATTGACCTCGCAAATGGCGGCATTCGCGTCGTACGCAATTAATGCTGTTCTTGACGCTACAAGCCGCACGGCAGTGGCGTCAGCCAACTCCGTTGTTTTGCGTAGGGCCCTGTGGTTGAGACATTGGAAAGCAGATTCTCATTCCAAGAAGTGCTTAACCAATTTGCCTTTTTCTCGTGACCGATTGTTTGGAGAGCGTTTGGATGAAATCATCAAACACTCCAAGGGTAAGGACTCATCCTTACCGCAACACAGACAAAACAAACCCCAACAGAGGAAGGGTCAGTCTGGTTATCGGTCCTTTCGAGGACCGGGCAGGTCCCAATTCGCCTCGTCAAAAAAGACTCAAAAAGACCAGAGACGCTCAGATTCTTGGAGGTCTCAGTCACGCCCAAAAAGGACAGCCGGAGGAACCGTTGCCAAAACGGCGTCCTCCTGACTTGCAGTCTCCGATTCCCACACCCTCGGTCGGTGGGAGGCTTTCCCACTTTGGCGACATTTGGCTGTCACGCGTCAAAGACCGTTGGGTGAGGGATATTCTGTCTCACGGGTACAGGATAGAGTTCAGTTCTCGTCCGCCAACTCGTTTCTTCAGAACTTCTCCACCACCAGACCGAGCCGATGCTCTGTTGCAGGCGGTGGCCGCTCTAAAGGCGGAAGGAGTGGTGACCTCCGTCCCTCTGCAGGAACAAGGTCACGGTTTTTACTCCAATCTGTTTGTGGTCCCAAAAAAGGACGGATCGTATCGACCCGTCCTGGATCTAAAGTTGCTCAACAGACACGTAAAAGTCAGGAGGTTCCGGATGGAATCCCTACGCTCCGTCATAGCCTCAATGTCTCAAGGAGATTTTCTAGCATCAATAGATATCAAAGATGCGTATCTCCACGTGCCGATTGCGCCAGAGCATCAGCGTTTCCTACGCTTCGTCATACACGACGAACACCTGCAGTTCGTAGCGTTACCTTTCGGTCTGGCAACAGCCCCCCGGGTCTTCACCAAAGTCATGGCAGCAGTAGTAGCTGTTCTGCACTCGCAGGGTCACTCGGTCATCCCGTATCTAGACGACCTGCTTATAAAGGCACCCTCTCAAGAGGCATGCCAACACAGTCTGAAGGTGGCACTAGACACTCTCCAGAGTTTCGGGTGGATTATCAACTTTCCAAAGTCTCATCTCACCCCGACCCAATCTCTGACTTATCTTGGCATGGAGTTTCATACTCTCTCAGCGATAGTGAAGCTTCCACTGGACAAGCAGTGTTCGCTACGGACAGGAGTACAATCTCTCCTTCAGAGCCAGTCGCACTCACTGAGGCGCCTCATGCATTTCCTAGGGAAGATGGTAGCAGCAATGGAAGCGGTCCCGTTCGCGCAGTTTCATCTGCGCCCTCTACAATGGGACATTCTACGCCAATGGGATGGGAAATCGACGTCCCTCGACAGGACTGTCTCCCTCTCTCAGACTGCCAAGGACTCTCTGCGTTGGTGGCTTCTCCCCACCTCATTGTCACAGGGAAAGTCGTTCCTTCCCCCGTCCTGGGCAGTGGTCACGACGGATGCGAGCCTATCAGGGTGGGGAGCGGTGTTTCTCCACCACAGGGCTCAGGGGACGTGGACTCAGGAAGAGTCCACTCTGCAGATCAATGTTCTGGAAATCAGAGCAATCTATCTTGCTCTGCGAGCCTTCCAACAATGGCTGGAAGGCAAGCAGATTCGGATTCAGTCGGACAATTCCACGGCGGTGGCGTACATCAACCACCAAGGGGGAACACGCAGTCGCCAAGCCTTTCAGGAAGTCCGGCGGATTTTGACGTGGGTGGAAAGCAGAGCGTCCACCATATCCGCAGTTCACATCCCAGGCGTGGAAAACTGGGAAGCAGACTTTCTCAGTCGCCAGGGCATGGACGCAGGAGCATGGTCCCTTCACCCGGAAGTGTTTCAGCAGATCTGTTGCCGCTGGGGGACGCCGGACGTCGATCTGATGGCGTCACGGCACAACAACAAGGTCCCAGTTTTCATGGCACGGTCTCACGATCACCGAGCGCTGGCGGCAGACGCCTTGGTTCAGGATTGGTCGCAATTCCGACTCCCCTATGTGTTCCCACCTCTAGCATTGTTACCCAGAGTTCTCCGGAAAATCAGGTCCGACTGCCATCGAGCCATCCTCGTCGCTCCAGACTGGCCAAGAAGGTCGTGGTACCCGGATCTGTGGCATCTCACGGTAGGCCAACCGTGGGCACTACCAGACCGTCCAGATTTGCTGTCTCAAGGGCCGTTTTTCCATCTGAATTCTGCGGCCCTGAACCTGACTGTGTGGCCATTGAGTCCTGGATCCTAGCGGCCTCAGGTTTATCTCATGAAGTTGTTGCCACAATGAGACAGGCTAGAAAACCATCCTCAGCTAAGATCTATCACAGGACGTGGAAGATATTCTTAGCTTGGTGCTTGGCTCAAGGGTTTTCTCCCTGGCCATTTGCATTGCCAATTTTTCTTTCCTTCCTGCAGTCTGGGTTGGAAAAAGGTTTGTCGCTTAGCTCTCTTAAGGGTCAAGTCTCCGCGCTATCCGTATTCTTTCAGAAGCGCTTGGCACGGCTTTCTAAAGTACGCACGTTTCTCCAAGGAGTTCTCATATCGTTCCTCCTTACAGACGGCCATTGGAACCCTGGGATCTGAACAAGGTTCTCATTGCTCTCCAGAAGCCGCCTTTCGAGCCTTTGAAAGAGGTTTCCCTTTCTCGGCTTTCACAAAAAGTAGTTTTTCTTGTGGCGGTCACGTCTCTTCGAAGAGTGTCCGAGCTAGCGGCGTTATCTTGCAAATCTCCCTTCCTGGTGTTTCACCAAGACAAGGTAGTACTGCGTCCAATTCCAGAGTTTTCTCCCAAGGTGGTTTCTTCCTTTCATCTTAATCAGGATATCACTTTGCCATCTTTGTGTCCGCATCCAGTTCACCAATTTGAAAAGGGTTTACATCTGTTGGACCTGGTGAGAGCACTCAGGATTTACATTTCTCGCACGGCGTCTCTACGCCGTTCTGATGTGCTCTTTGTCCTAGTCGCTGGTCAGCATAAGGGATCGCAAGCTTCCAAATCCACCCTGGCGCGGTGGATCAAGGAACCAATTCTTCACACATACCGTTCTGCTGGGCTTCCGATTCCATCTGGACTGAAGGCCCATTCTACCAGAGCCGTGGGTGCGTCCTGGGCATTGCGGCATCAGGCTACGGCTCAGCAAGTGTGCCAGGCGGCTACCTGGTCGAGTCTGCACACGTTTACCAAACACTATCAAGTGCATACCTACGCTTCGGCAGATGCCAGCCTAGGTAGACAGGTCCTTCAGGCGGCGGTGGCCCACCTGTAGGAAAGGGCTGTCTGACAGCCCGTTCATGTGGTATCTTTTTACCCACCCAGGGACTGCTTTTGGACGTCCCACTGTCTGGGTCTCCCAATTAGGAGCGAAAAAGAAGAAGGGAATTTTGTTTACTTACCGTAAATTCCTTTTCTTCTAGCTCCAATTGGGAGACCCAGCACCCGCCCTATTTGTTCTTAGGGTTTCGTTTTTCGGGTGCACATGTTGTTCATGTTGTTTCTTAAGTTCTCCGATCTTGTTATCGGATTGAATTTGTTTTTGAAACTGTTATTGGCTTTCCTCCTTCTTGCTTTGGTACTAAAACTGAGGAATCCGTACTCCTACGGGAGGGTGTATAGCCAGAAGGGGAGGGGCCTTACACTTTTAAGTGTAGTTCTTTGTGCGGCCTCCAGAGGCAGTAGCTATACACCCACTGTCTGGGTCTCCCAATTGGAGCTAGAAGAAAAGGAATTTACGGTAAGTAAACAAAATTCCCTTCTTCCTTATGAGTAACGTTATCTTCCTTTCTATTAATCCCATTGCCGTCTTCATTCCTACAGGGCATATAATTGTGGTTATTTGGGTCATCGTATCCCCTAACAATGAGAAGCAGAAGTATTCTTTAAAGATCACCCATGATTGTGTGCCTGAACATGTAATAGCAGAAGCCATCAGGAAAAAGACACGGAGTATGCTTCTGTCCACTGAACAGCTCAAGCTTTGTGTCCTGGAGTACCAAGGGAAATATATATTAAAAGTGTGCGGATGTGACGAATACTTGCTGGAAAAGTATCCTCTGAGTCAATATAAGGTGAGGATTTTTCCGGCTAATCCCATGTGTATTGCTGTAGGTTTTGAACCAAGTATTCAATTATTTTGCTTGCGATTTTACCACTTTAGGAAAGAATGGGTATTCTGAATAATGACACTATTTTTTACTATACCCAATGTATACATAGTGTTTTAATTATATTTCAGTATATAAGAAGCTGCATTATGCTTGGTCGGATGCCCAATTTAATGTTGATGGCCAAGGACAGTCTATACAACCAGATCCCAGTTGACACTTTCACTATGCCATCATATTCAAGAAGAATTTCGACAGCAACACCTTACATGAATGGAGAAGCTTCTGCTAAATCTCTATGGGCGATCAACAGTACTCTCCGAATAAGAATCCTCTGTGCTACCTATGTCAACGTGAACATTCGAGATATCGATAAGGTACATTTATCATTCTGGTTATGTTCTTGCTTCTTGTTTGCTTATTGTTTGTGCCTCGTTAATCTTTTGTGTAAACCTCTATTGCTTTAGATCTATGTTCGAACTGGTATGTTTCATGGAGCTGAACCATTGTGTGACAACGTTAACACTCAGCGGGTCCCCTGCTCAAATCCAAGGTAATTGATTGTTTTTGTTGTGGGTTTTTGTTTTTTTTTTTTTTTTTTTTATGTAGCTTTGGGTAATACCTGCATAATTTGTTTTTTATTTATTTATTTTATTTTGCCTATTTGTGCCATCCTTTTAAGGATCTTCCTCTATGACTATCAGGAACAGGATCTTTTGAATTGCATTCAGTAAAACAGTATATTACGGTGTAGTTTTCCTTGTTATGAAATACTCTAAAAGAAAGATGTGATAACAGCAGAGTAGTTTGGTCCACTGAAGCTGTAAAAATGTGACTAATTGAGACTTTCATGGGGTTTGTATAGGAACTTGGAGCCAAGAATTTACTGGCAGATAGTGGCTAATTACCTTCCTGCTTTACTCTGCAACAAGCTCTGTTGGCTCAGAGTGGTCATCGATAGCTCCTGCTGGTGATTCTCCTGCCTCCTCTCACATCGACAGAGCAGCTTCCTTGTTTCCCTCTGCTTCTATTGATTGGGTATCACTGCCGATATCATACTGATTGACCAGCTTCCTAACTGTGGGGAGGCAGCTGTCAATTAGCATGATGTTGACTGTGATGGCGCCATAGACGGACCAGCAGAGAGAGGGCTGATTTTGATGTGAGGTCAAAGAAATCAGGAAAGTAATATCCTGAGCTGGCAGAGATCAGGGAGGTAGTTGGCTACTGCCGGCCAGTGAGTTTTTAGCCCGCTAGAAAAAATATCAAAAGTTCCAGATTAGCATAGAAACTTAGGTTATGTTGTGCTGGTGTAATTTGCATCATAGTTATTTATAATTTTAGGAACAACACTTGATAAATGAGCAGTGATGCTGTTGCAGTCAGTAGACTAATAAAATTGCATCAAGTTTCTAAATTTATTTTTTTTTTAGAATCTTAGCCAGCGTGTGTATCAGTACAGTTGATTGTTATATAAATGTCTGTTTTAAAAGCTATATGCAAATCAAATAAGTCTGTGGAGCCTCTGTTAGGAGTCTCAACACAGAAACTAGCCAGATATCCCTTTGGGAAGGACCTAGCCAAGGAGTGGCTCTTTTTAGGAAACCACCATGGCTGGTCTCCCCGAAATCATTGATTGTTTTGTCTTGTTGGTCTACTAGGATTGCTCCCACCTGGCCAGAATCCTACTCCACACTGATGAGGCGTAATACCCCGAAACAGCTGTCTGTGGATGGATACCTGGCCTTGGTATTTCCCTTGTCATATCTTTTTAAACTTGTCAAAGAGTTGGATATTGACTAAAAGGGCCACTTAATATGGTGGTTTCCTAAAAATAGCCACTCCGTGGCTAGGTCCTTCCCGGAGGGATATCTAATTAGTTTCTGTGTCGAGACTCCCAACAGAGGCTCCATGGACTTTTTTGATTTGCATATTTCCCAGGGGGCAATTCAGCTAGGATTTCACTGTTGAGCGCCCTCATTGGCTGCCGGCAGTGTTTTCTCTGGCTGGTCTCCCCGAGATCAGTGATTGTTTTGTCTTAAAAGCTATATGTTGCTGGTCACATGTTAAATATTTTTTTGTTTGCTTCCAATCTAAAAAATGTCGTCCTTTTCCAGGTGGAATGAGTGGCTTTTGTATGATATGTTCATCCCAGATTTACCCAGGGCAGCTCGCCTTTGTCTTTCCATCTGCTCAGTAAAAGGCAGAAAAGGGGCTAAAGAAGTAAGTGTTGCTGGATTCTGGCACTTTTGATCCATGTATTTTATCATTGTGTGTGTAGTTTGCAGTTGTATTGACACCAGTTGAATGCTCATTTTACCCGTGAACCTTTTCTGCTCATTTCCCATGTTTGTAGTGGAGTTGTGGATGTCTATCCTCAGCCGTTCTTCCTACCGCAGTCTTTCTAAAAAGTTAGGCTACTTTCACACATCCGGTTTGAGCCCTGCGGCTCAATCCAGCTGTGAAAACTATGCAACGGATGCGGCGAAAACAACGCATCCTTTGCATAAGTTTTTACATGCGGCCCGTCCGGTTTTTTCCGGTTGCGGCATGCTACTGAGCATGCGCAGTGGAAAAAAACGCATGCGGCGGCCAGATGCGTTTTTTCTTTGTCGCTCCATTGGGAGACCCAGACAATTGGGTGTATAGGCTATGCCTCCGGAGGCCGCACAAAGTATTACACTAAAAGTGTAAAGCCCCTCCCCTTCTGCCTATACACCCCCCATGCTCCCACGGGCTCCTCAGTTTTTATGCTTTGTGCGAAGGAGGCAGACATGCACGCACAGCTCCATAGATTGGTCAGCAGCAGCTGCTGACTATGTCGGATGGAAGAAAAGTGGGCCCATATAGGGCCCCCAGCATGCTCCCTTCTCACCCCACTCTTGTCGGCGGTGTTATTAAGGTTGAGGTATCCATTGCGGGTACGGAGGCTGGAGCCCACATGCTGTTTTCCTTCCCCATCCCCCTTAGGGCTCTGGGTGAAATGGGATCCTATCGGTCTCCAGGCACTGAGACCGTGCTTCATCCACAACTCCTGGGAGCCTGCTGGATAGGAGCCGGGTATCGTTCAGGGACATGGCCCTGCTACTTGGAGGTACTCTGTGTCCCCGTGGGGACCGAGCACAGCAACACTCCAGCATTGCTGGGTGTGCTAGTGCACCGGGGACCGCGGCGCTGACCGGGTTAAATGTGCCATTACACACTCAGCGTCGCTGAGTGTGTTTATGTAGGGGGACTACCGCGCTGACCGCCGCCACCATGTTCAGCACTGAGGCGCGGCTGGGACTTGTAGTGCGCCGGGGACTTCCGCGCGGCCGCGCTTTTACGGCGGCCGCGCTTATTACTCGAGTCCACGGCTTTTGCGGCCTAGTCTTTCTTCCTCCCGCCCACAGCCCTGACAAGCAGGGGAAGGGCGGGACGCTGTACAGACGAGCAGCAATGAGGGCTGGAGAATGCTTTGCATACTCCACCCCCCTCACTGTGCACTGTGGGGCACCAGTTCCCGCACTTTCTGGGTCACGCCCACGGCTCCCTCCTCTCCTCAGGACGCCGGCAGCCATTCCTGTCAGCTCCTCGGACGCTGCAGAGGGGGACAAATTCTGGGAGACCCAGGCAGGGATTCTAGTGGCCTCACAACCGCTTTAAGCGGGTGGTAAGCAGCACCTGTGGTGCTAGCCCCATTGTGCAGAAGTGTAATTATATGTTTATGGTATATACTTTACACTGTATAGTGCACAGTTGTTTTCTGGCTATATACCCTATTGTGTTGCTCAGGGAAGACAATAGCATGGCGCCCACAAAAGGCAGGGGTGCCAAAACACAGGCTTACTATGCTGCCTGCGCCGCATGTACGACGCCGCTACCGGCAGGTTCCACTGACCCTCATTGTGTGCACTGCTCGGCCCCTACTGCACTTGCTCAGCCGGAGCCTCTGCTAAGAGGGGCCCAGGGGGAGCCACCTGCTTACACTCTCCAGGTGACAGGGACGGAGTTTGCAGTCTTTACGGATAAACTCTCTGAAACTATGGCTAAGATACTAGAAGCCTTGCAGTCCAGACCGGTATCTCAGCACAGGGACTCTGTTGAATCATTGTTCCCTGGCCCCCCTCAGTTGGACCAACAATGTCCCCCCGGGGTATCTCATAGATCCCAGGCTGGGGGCTCTGACACGGACCCCAGCCCCAGACCGATTAAGCGAGCTCGCTTGGAAATTCCCTCGACATCATCATATTGTTCAGGGTCTCAGCGGGGGGAATCTCTGGTTGATGACGCGGAGACAGCTGATCAGGATTCTGATCCTGAGGCCGCTCTCAATCTTGATACTCCGGACGGGGACGCCATAGTGAACGATCTTATTGCGTCCATCAATCGAATGTTGGATATTTCTCCCTCAGCTCCTCCGGTGGAGGAGTCAGCTTCTCAGCAGGAGAAATTCCGTTTCAGGTTTCCCAAGCGTACACAGAGTATGTTTCTGGACCACTCTGATTTCAGAGAGGCAGTCCAGAATCACCATGATTGTCCAGATAAGCGTTTTTCTAAGCGCCTTAAGGATACACGTTATCCCTTTCCCCCTGACGTGGTCAAAGGTTGGACTCAGTGTCCCAAGGTGGATCCTCCAATCTCCAGACTGGCGGCTAGATCCATACTTGCAGTGGAAGATGGGGCTTCACTCAAAGATGCCACTGACAGGCAGATGGAGCTCTGGTTGAAATCCATCTATGAAGCTATCGGCGCTTCTTTTGCCCCAGCATTCGCAGCCGTATGGGCGCTACAAGCTATATCAGCAGGTCAAGCGCAAATCGACGCAGCCACACGCACTTCCCCGCCGCAGGTGGCGTCCATAACCGCTCAGACGTCGGCAATGGCGTCTTACGCTATTAATGCTGTCCTGGACTCTGCGAGCCGTACGGCGGTTGCATCCGCCAATTCGGTGGTACTCCGCAGGGCCTTGTGGCTACGGGAATGGAAGGCAGATTCTGCTTCCAAAAAGCGCTTAACTAGTTTGCCAATTTCTGGCGACCGATTGTTTGGCGAGCGTTTGGATGAAATCATCAAACAATCCAAGGGAAAGGATACATCCTTACCCCAGCCCAAACCGAACATACCCCAACAGAGGAGGGGGCAGTCGAGGTTTCGGTCCTTTCGGGGCGCGGGCAGGTCCCAATTCCCCTCGTCCAAAAGGCCTCAGAAAGATCAAAGGAACTCTGATTCATGGCGGTCTAAGTCACGTCCTAAAAAGACCACCGGAGGTGCCGCTACCAAAGCGGCTTCCTCATGACTTTCGGCCTCCGCAATCTGCATCCTCGGTCGGTGGCAGGCTCTCCCGCTTTTGCGACACCTGGCTGCCACGGGTAAAAGACCGCTGGGTGAGAGACATTCTGTCTCACGGTTACAAGATAGAGTTCACCTCTCGTCCCCCGACTCGATTCTTCAGGTCATCCCCGCCTCCCGAGCGAGCCGAGGCTCTTCTGCAGGCGCTGGGCACTCTGAAGGCAGAAGGAGTGGTGGTCCCTGTTCCTCTTCAGCAACAGGGTCACGGTTTTTACTCCAACCTGTTTGTGGTCCCAAAGAAGGACGGGTCTTTCCGTCCTGTCCTGGACCTGAAACTGCTCAACAAACACGTAAAGACCAGGCGGTTCCGGATGGAATCCCTCCGCTCCGTCATCGCCTCAATGTCCCAAGGAGATTTCCTTGCATCGATCGATATCAAAGATGCTTATCTCCACGTACCGATTGCTCCAGAGCACCAGCGCTTCTTGCGCTTCGCCATAGGAGACGAACACCTGCAGTTCGTGGCACTGCCGTTCGGCCTGGCAACAGCCCCACGGGTTTTCACCAAGGTTATGGCTACTGTAGTAGCGGTCCTCCACTCTCAGGGTCACTCGGTGATCCCTTACTTGGACGATCTCCTGATCAAGGCCCCTTCTCAGGTGGCATGCCAACACAGCCTCGACGCTACTCTGGAGACTCTCCAGAGTTTCGGGTGGATCATCAATTTTCCAAAGTCAAATCTGACACCGGCCCAATCGCTGACATATCTTGGCATGGAGTTTCATACCCTCTCAGCAATAGTGAAGCTTCCGCTGATCAAGCAGCGGTCGCTACAGAAGGGGGTACAATCTCTCCTTCAAGGTCAGGCACACCCCTTGAGGCGCCTCATGCACTTCCTGGGGAAGATGGTGGCAGCAATGGAGGCAGTCCCTTTCGCGCAGTTTCACCTGCGTCCTCTTCAATGGGACATCCTTCGCAAATGGGACAGGAAGCCGACGTCCCTCGACAGGAACGTCTCTCTCTCTCTCAGGCGACCAAAGCTTCCCTTCGGTGGTGGCTTCTTCCCACTTCATTATCGAAGGGGAAATCCTTCCTACCCCCATCCTGGGAGGTGGTCACGACGGACGCGAGTCTGTCAGGGTGGGGAGCGGTTTTTCTCCACCACAGGGCTCAGGGTACGTGGACCCGGCAAGAGTCCTCACTTCAGATCAATGTTCTGGAAATACGGGCAGTGTACCTTGCCCTGAAAGCGTTCCAGCAGTGGCTGGAAGGCAAGCAGATCCGAATTCAGTCGGACAACTCCACAGCGGTGGCATACATCAACCACCAAGGAGGGACACGCAGTCGGCAAGCCTTCCAGGAAGTCCGGCGGATCTTGATGTGGGTGGAAGCCACGGCCTCCACCATCTCTGCAGTTCACATCCCGGGCGTGGAAAACTGGGAAGCAGATTATCTCAGTCGCCAGGGCATGGACGCAGGGGAATGGTCCCTTCACCCGGACGTGTTTCAGGAGATCTGTTGCCGCTCGGGGGTGCCGGACGTCGACCTCATGGCGTCCCGGCACAACAACAAGGTACCGACGTTCATGGCACGGTCTCAAGATCCCAGAGCTATGGCGGCAGACGCCTTAGTTCAGGATTGGTCGCAGTTTCAGCTCCCTTATGTGTTTCCTCCGCTGGCACTGTTGCCCAGAGTGTTACGCAAGATCAGGGCCGACTGCCGCCGCGTCATCCTCGTCGCTCCAGACTGGCCGAGGAGGTCGTGGTACCCGGATCTGTGGCATCTCATGGTCGGCCAACCGTGGGCACTACCAGACCGACCAGACTTGCTGTCTCAAGGGCCGTTTTTCCATCTGAATTCTGCGGCCCTCAACCTGACTGTGTGGCCATTGAGTCCTGGATCCTAGCGTCTTCAGGATTATCTCAAGAGGTCATTGCCACTATGAGACAGGCTAGGAAACCAACGTCCGCCAAGATCTACCACAGGACGTGGAAAATTTTCCTGTCATGGTGCTCTGCTCAGGGTTTTTCTCCCTGGCCTTTTGCCTTGCCCACTTTTCTGTCCTTCCTTCAATCTGGACTGGAAAAGGGTTTGTCGCTCGGCTCCCTTAAGGGACAAGTCTCAGCGCGCTCTGTGTTTTTCCAGAAGCGCCTAGCCAGACTTCCACAGGTACGCACGTTCCTGCAGGGGGTTTGTCACATCGTTCCTCCTTACAAGCGGCCGTTAGAACCCTGGGATCTGAACAGGGTGCTGATGGCTCTTCAGAAACCACCATTCGAGCAAATGAGGGATATTTCTCTCTCACGCCTTTCGCAGAAAGTGGTTTTCCTAGTAGCAGTCACCTCTCTTCGGAGAGTGTCTGAGCTAGCAGCGTTGTCGTGCAAAGCCCCTTTCCTGGTGTTTCACCAGGACAAGGTGGTTTTGCGTCCGGTTCCGGAATTTCTCCCCAAGGTGGTATCCCCCTTTCATCTCAATCAGGATATCTCCTTACCCTCTTTTTGTCCTCATCCAGTTCACCAATGTGAAAAGGATTTGCACTTGTTAGATCTGGTGAGAGCACTCAGATTCTACATTTCTCGTACGGCGCCCCTGCGCCGCTCGGATGCACTCTTTGTCCTTGTCGCTGGCCAGCGTAAAGGGTCACAGGCTTCCAAATCAACCCTGGCTCGGTGGATCAAGGAGCCAATTCTCGAAGCTTACCGTTCTGCTGGGCTTCCGGTTCCCTCAGGGCTGAAGGCCCATTCTACCAGAGCCGTGGGCGCGTCCTGGGCTTTGAGGCACCAGGCTACGGCTCAGCAGTTGTGTCAAGCGGCTACCTGGTCGAGCCTGCACACTTTCACGAAACACTATCAGGTGCATACCTATGCTTCGGCGGATGCCAGCCTAGGTAGACGAGTCCTTCAGGCGGCGGTTGCCCACCTGTAGGAAGGGGCCGTTTTACGGCTCTATTACGAGGTATTAATTTACCCACCCAGGGACTGCTTTTGGACGTCCCAATTGTCTGGGTCTCCCAATGGAGCGACAAAGAAGAAGGGAATTTTGTTTACTTACCGTAAATTCCTTTTCTTCTAGCTCCAATTGGGAGACCCAGCACCCGCCCCTGTTTTTTTGTGTACACATGTTGTTCATGTTGAATGGTTTCAGTTCTCCGATATTCCTTCGGATTGAATTTACTTTAAACCAGTTTATAATTTTTTTCCTCCTTCTTGCTTTTGCACCAAAACTGAGGAGCCCGTGGGAGCACGGGGGGTGTATAGGCAGAAGGGGAGGGGCTTTACACTTTTAGTGTAATACTTTGTGCGGCCTCCGGAGGCATAGCCTATACACCCAATTGTCTGGGTCTCCCAATTGGAGCTAGAAGAAAAGGAATTTACGGTAAGTAAACAAAATTCCCTTCTTTCCGCATCGCGCCGCATCCGGCCTACATAGGTATGCATTGAAAAATGCGCCGCAGCGGCCGGATGCGGCGCGATGCGGTGTTTTTTGCCGGAGCAAAAAACGTTGCAGGGGACGTTCCACCCGGCCGCCGCATCGGCTAAATCTGCCGCATGCGGCCAAAACCGGACCGAACGCAAGCCCATGCGGCACAATACCGCACTAATGTAAGTCTATGCAAAAAAAACCGCCACCGGCGTTTCAAAAGCCGGTGGCGGTTTTTCTGCAGAACGCCGTATTGTGCCGCAGAGCAAAAATCCGGATGTGTGAAAGCACCCTTACAGGATTTGTTTGTCCAATAAGGATAGACAGATATCTGTAACTCTTCACCTAGTTGTGACTGATAGGCTTGTCTGATAAGCACATATATCCACTGTCTATGGGAAAGGTGATAAATGTGTGATTGCTGGGGTCTGACAGCTGGTAGAATGGGCTTCCCAAAGCCCTTGTATAACCACTTCTCTATTCAGAATCTGTAAAGGCCACTTCACACATAGCGAGATTGCTAACGACATCGTTGCTTCTTCAGTTTCTGTGACGAAACAGCGACTTCACCAGTGATCTCGTTATGTTTGACACGTACCAATGATCCGCCCCCTGCTGAGAGATCGTTGGTCGTTGCTGAATGTCCTGGGCCATTTTTTTTTGCTAGTTGGAGTCCTGCTGGGCAGGATGGATCTGTATGTTTGACACCTACCAACGATCTCGTTAACGACCTAGATGAGAACTTAAAGTGTGACATGTAGGCGTGTAGTTGTCACCTTTTCCACGCCCCCTCTGCACCGATTGGTTGGCGCTGAGAACAGTAAGCAAACACTCAGGAACGAAGGAGGGATGAATCCGGGTGCAGATGCAGCTTCGATCCGAAAAGCAAGCAAGCAACCGGGAACAAAATACAAATGAATCCGGGTGGAGTTGCAGGTTCTATCCTCAAAGCAAGGCTCAAAAAGGGACAAAAGATGAAGCGATACAAAGTTTCCTTCTAGGCCGGCCGCCTAATCAGAGCGCAGTATTGACCACCAATCGGAGCGGAGGGGTGTGGAAAAGGCAACGCCTATGCACGCCTACGTGGCTTACAGCGTCAAACACTACGCCCCTATTCGAGGTCGGATTCGTTACATAGCTGCTGTGTGACAGGGTCCCAACGAGATCGTTATACAGTTCGCTGCGTCGTTACTAAAGTCGTTGGGAAAATGACTGTGTGACATCTCACCAACGGTTTTAACTATCTTGAAACTGTGACGTAGTAACAATCTCGTTATGTGTGACTGGACCTTCAGAGCAGGGGTTGCACATGCTCACTATGACTATTCACATAGGACACCTGGTGGGAGTCTCACCAGCCTGGCCCCCAGATATAATTTATCAAATGATCATCTATTGTGTAGATAGGTGAGAAATGTTTGTGCTATGACACCTTAAGTCCTGTGTGGCTGTAAATTAGTGAGCCTGTGCTGTATGGAGCCTGGAACCCTGTAGTTCCCAAGCAGCTGTCACTTACCTTGACCAGGTTTTTGGTCACAAATAGAGTGATAAGTAAGCAATCCTTACCCGTATAGATGTGACCGTTGCCATTCTAATGCTTATGTTTCATCTCCCCACAGGAACACTGCCCATTGGCATGGGGCAATATAAACTTGTTTGATTACACAGATACATTAGTCTCTGGGAAAATGGCATTGAACTTGTGGCCTGTACCTCATGGACTTGAAGACTTGCTCAATCCAATTGGTGTCACAGGGTCCAATCCAAACAAGGTACTGAAATAATCATCCCATCGTTAGTCAGTGGAGCACTGTGTTTATCTACCATTTTGCATGTGAGAGTCTAAAAATGTCCTTGATAGAGTCTGACAGGGAAGACTATTCTCCTTGCGGAGACCTGACAGCCTGGCTGCCAGTGAGGGGACTTCTAGCTGCAATGCCCTTCTTGACAATATTCAAATAGTCTCCCCAGTGAGGAAGGAGACAAACTCTAGCGCCACCTATTGGAAGTAGCAATCCTACAAGTCAAAAGTGGCTTTTTAACAAGCCTTTTCATATGACTTAGGATTTATTCCAGATCAGAACTCCAGTTTGCAGACATGGTGTTTCGGGGTGATTGCCCCTCGTCTGTTTCTGGGTACTTTGCACTGACGAGGGTCAATCGCCCCGAAACACCATGTCTGCAAATTGGGGTTCTGATCTGGTATAAATCCTAAGTCTTATGAAAAGCCTTGTTAAAAGGCCACTTTTGCATCGTAGGATTGCTACTTCCAATAGGTGGCGCTAGAGTTTCTCTTTACTCACTGGAGGGACAATTTGATAGATGCTGAAACTAATGAGATTTCTGGGCTATGTACCACGTGCAGAAAAGGGGGGAAAATAAACGTCTCCATTCAAAATATAGACAACAGGATGCCTCAAGTCAGACTACATTACTTTGATAAACCTAAATAGTTGCTGTAATTTAATGGAAGGCCATTTTACGAGAGTATTATGCTTGTAAATGAGGTTTATTAACATCCATGGATGTGTAGTGTGAACCAGAGTTTCTGAAGCATCCTAATAATCCTTTTGTCCAACATAATTTGCCCAATTGCCAACAAAGCTATGGTCCTTTGCAATCTTACTGATTACCTATCACCAGTTTGGGGCTGTTTTTTTCCATTTAAATATGAAAGTTCGCAGCCCCAGACTGATGATTTTTATACACATGCATTAGTGACGAAACTGTGCAGAACACTCCATGATGTGCACCAAAAGGACCTGACTTTTGCTAGAACTTCAGGGCTGTGTTATCCTGGCTTTCAGACCCATCTCTTTGCATTAACCCAGTGCTATGTTTACTGCCAGTGACCAAATGACAAGTTAGGCCTTTTCATGCAACATTAGGCAGTGCTCTGTCTCTTTCTTTTGTAAGTAACTTCTGTTTTTAATTTAAAAAAAAAAAAAATGGGCACCCCCCCAGTCTGGTGATCTTTGTAAAGTACCACTCCAGAGGATTTTATTTCTTATTAATCATTAGCTATCAGTGATGGATGTTCAGTGTGTCTGTTAATATACTCACTGGTCGCTGTCGTCCACTGTTTCTCATGTTGCTCTGTCCTTCTTCTTGTGACGGCAGCTCTATCTTGCTGGCTTACACAGCCGATTGTTCTATCGTTTGTTAGGCTGGGGGCACATTTCCATGAGGATTGCATCTCTCCTGACCGGAGCAGGTCAGCTGCTTGTATGTTTTATGCAGCCACACACTGCTGTCAGAGTGAGTGGTCAATCCAGGTGATGGGATCCTCACGAAAGTGTGACTCCATCCGCCTCATTCGGAGTCTGATGGGTTTACATTGGGAAAGTAACCAATGGTCCACACAGATGCTGTGTGAGTCGGCTGGTCACGACTGCGGTCACATGATGCTGTAAGTCAGACTACGTCAGCTAAGTATTGTAATACATACACTAACCATACAATACAGGTAGATAAAGATGGGGAAATTGAATAATAGTGCTGGATTGACACTTTAGATAAAATTGTGCCCCCACATTGGGTACTTTTTACTACCTTTTTACACTTTTTATGAAGTAGAGGAGATCAAACTAATACATTTCTCATAGTTTCATAGTTTGTTTTTTTTTGTTTGTTTTTTTTTAAGTTTAAGGTAAACATAACTCCAAGTTTGGCTTATAAGCTCACATGTTGAAGAAGAGGAAGGCAAAAACCCCATGGTGCAAACAATAATAGCTCTATATTATGGGAAAAATTCCTTCCCGTCTCCGCATACGTAAACCAGACTAGCACCCTGGATCAATGCCTAATTACAGAATATAGTGGCAATTATATAGGCACTGGATGTGAATAGATGTACAACTAAGAAAAGAGTAAATATGATTTAATAGAGGAAACTTGTTTTCTGCAGTACTAGATATTTAAAATGTGTGTGTGTGTGTGTGTGTGTGTGTGTGTGTGTGTAATATATACACACACGTGTGTGTGTGTGTGTGTGTGTGTAATATATATTATATATTATATTTTATATTATATTATTTCTCTGACGCCTCATTGGGGGACACAGGACCATGGGTGTTATGCTGCCCATCCATAGGAGGACACTAAGATGCAAAAGCATAGCTCCTCCTCTGCAGTATACACCCCCTGACCGGGCAAGGCAGTCTCAGTTTTAGCTTAGTGTCTATAGGAGGCACTTCCTTTCAAGGTTTTGTTATTTTTTGAGGGCGATGGTTTCCTTTTGGGACCGATCTTCCACTACCATACACGTACCCCCTCCGGCGACGCTGGATCCTGGGCTGGGCGACGGGTTCCATAGACACCGATTTTCCAAAGCCCAGGGCTGACTACTTCTTCGCGCTTTTTTAGCACTAAGCCCCCACCCCAGGCAAGCGTGGGAAGATCTCCAGCCATTGGCTGATTCTGGCAAGGTGCTGCTCACTGTAGCTCTGCTGAGCATTGCTCCCCCTCCTAGCATACTCCTATCAGGAACATGCAGTATTCAAAAGGCACTAAGAGGGCTAAGGCTCACATAGTCTATTATTCAGCCTGCACTACCTGCCACGTTGAGCTACCACGTAAACACACCTCTTCTCTCTGTGAGTTCTGTGCCCCTATAGCCCTCCAAGACCCCCCCTGCCATCACCGCCGCAATCGTCAGCCCAGAGCCTAGGGCTCCCAGCCCACCGGAATGGGCACAGTTTCTGTCCCAATCCATGGAAATCCATCCATGGAAAAACTGTCACAGAAGCTGGTGCTGGCTATGCAATGTCGTCCTCCACACCCTTCTGGGTCCCTGGACGGAACGCAGCCTGAGAATACCCCTATGGAGGATCCTTCTCAGGTAATCCGGGCACATGCTTCACCGGTTGCAGGGATCAGGAAAAGAGCACACGGCCGGGTGTCTCCAGCGGGCTCTCCCTCGGGAGCACACAGAGCAGGCTCTCCCACACGCTCCACGGCTTCTGAAGAGCTGGAGGAGGGAGAATGCTGTTTGTACCAGGATGATTCCTTGGTTTCAGCCTCCCCAGATGATCAAACTGCAATAGACTCCCTTATAGCAGCAATCAACCAAACTCTGCATGTGGAGGATCCCCCATCCACTATCACTGACCATGCGGTCTCCTTTTAAGAGGGCAAGGAAACCCCAACAGGTTTTCGCTGATCACCCAGCGTTTCAGGATATCCTCACAAAGCAAAGGGAGAAGCCTGACAGGCGCTTCGGTAACCGAAAACTCATGGAGTCCCGGTACCCTTTTTGCCTCACCTGCCCCTAAGGACTGGGCCGATCAGTCCTCGGTCGAATCCCACCCCACCCCCCCACCCCCGGTCTCCCGCCTTACCACAAAGACGTTCCTGTCTTTACCCGATGGCTCCTCCATCAAGGACCCGACAGACAGACAGGTGGAGCACCTCGCCCGCTCTGCTTTTGAGGCTGCGGGTTCCTCCCTCTCGCCCTCCTTTGTCTCTGTGTGGGTTGCAAAGGCGATCTCTGTCTGGGCAGAATCCCTTAACACTTCGCTTGAGGAATCCCAGTTCACTCATACCTTCACAGAGGTAACAGCTCAAATTGCCGCTGCGGCGGAGTACCTCATACAGGCCTCCATGGACGCTGCTATCTTTACAGCGTTTGCCGCCTCAAATACCATAGCCATCCGTAGAGCTCTCTGGCTCAGACAATGGCGAGCGGACTCTGCCTCCAAGAAGTCTCTCACGGGCCTCCCCCTTTTTTCCAGACTGATTGTTTG
Organism: Anomaloglossus baeobatrachus; assembly: GCF_048569485.1. Taxonomy (NCBI): domain Eukaryota; kingdom Metazoa; phylum Chordata; class Amphibia; order Anura; family Aromobatidae; genus Anomaloglossus; species Anomaloglossus baeobatrachus. The sequence goes on along the minus strand of NC_134355.1, from coordinate 473,240,581 downwards.
GCGAACGTCTGGACAAGCTCATTTCTGACGTCACGGGAGGAAAGAGTACCTCCCTCCCCCAGCTGAAGTCCAGGACGTCCTTCACTAGACGTCCACAGTCCTCGTTCCGCTCCTTTAGGAACTCATTTGGTTGGTCGACACCCCGTGCTGTCCACGCCACCAGCCGCGGACTACGCAGGGCAGCCTAGACCAAAACAGTCCAGGACTAGGGAGACTCGGCCACAACGTTTTTCCCCTCATAACTCCTTCGGCGCCCCGGAAGACACACTCATTGTAGGAGGTCGACTGCGGCTCTTTCAACACATCTGGGCTGCCGCCTCAGACGACAAATGGGTGCGAGACCTTGTGTCTTCCGGTTACCACATAGAATTTCGGACCCGACCCCTGAGTCTGTTCTAACAGCAGGAGTGATAATACCTGTCCCAGACGACGAGAAGTTCGGGGGTTTTTATTCCAACCTCTTTGTGATCCACAAAAAGGATGGGTCAGTTTGACCCATCGTGGACCTCAAACACCTGAACAAACATGTGCACGTACGGAGATTCAGAATGGAGTCCCTAAGGTCCATTATTGCATCCATGGTCGAAGGGGAATTCCTCGCATCTATAGACATCAAGGACGCGTACCTGCACATACCCATCGCCCCAGATCACCAAAAGTTCCTCCGCTTTGCAATTCAATACTCCCACTTTCAATTCGTAGCTCTACCCTTCGGCCTTGCCACCGCACCAAGGGTCTTCACCAAAGTCATGGCGGCCGCCATGAGCATCCTTCACGCCAGGGGAGTGGTCGTTCTCCCTTACTTGGACGACCTCCTCATCAAGGCCCCCTCCTTCCGCGACTGCTCAACCAGCGTACAGATCACTGTGGACACCCTATCCCGCTTAGGGTGGCTAGTGAATCTGGACAAATCATCCCCGGTCCCATCACGATCCATCACCTTCCTGGGCATGTCCCTGGATACCTGTCGGGGCTTGATCCTTCTCCCTCAGGACAAGGCGATCGCTCTTCAACGAGCGGTACGTTGCCTTCTACGTCCTCCGTCTCGCTCCATTCGATTCAGCATGAAAGTGCTCGGCAGGATGGTGGCGGCTATGGAAGCAGTATCCTTTTGCTCAACTGCACCTCCGCCCACTGCAGCTAGCCCTTCTAGCGGCCTGGGACAAGAGCCCCTTCTCCCTGGAAAGACATCTTCACCTGACGCCTTCAGTCAGGTACGCACTCCACTGTGGTGGCTTCAGTCCTGATCCCTATCGAAGGGGAGATCCTTTCTCCCAGTGAACTGGCTGGTCCTGACCACGGACGCCAGCCTCCTAGGCTGGGGAGCAGTGTATCGGCACCACACTGCTCAAGGACGTTGGACGCCCCAGGAGTCTTTCCTACCCATCAACATCCTGGAACTCCGCGCGATCTTCCTCACGCTCAGAGCCTTCTTCCCTCTGTTAGCGGGTCATCAGATTTGAGTCCAATTGGAAAATGCGACAGCTGTAGCCTATATCACTCGGCAGGGGGGGCACCCGCAGCAAAGCGGCTTATCTCGAGGCCCACAAGATCCTCAGCTGGGCCGAATCGACGGGATCAGTGATATCAGCGGTACACATATTGGGGGTAGAGAACTGGGCAGCAGACTTTCTAAGTCGCCAAGGCCTGGCCGCCGGAGAATGGTCTCTCCACCCAGATGTGTTTCTACACATCTGCACTCGCTGGGGCACTCCAGACATGGACCTAATGGCCTCAAGGTTGAATGCAAAGGTACCCGCGTTCATAGCCAGGTCACGCGACCCGCAGTCCATCGGCGCGGATGCTCTAGTCTGCTCCTGGCACCACTTTCGCCTGCCTTGCATATTTCCACCTCTACCCCTGCTGCCGCGGGTGATCAGGAAGATCAAGGCAGAGGGAGACCCGGTGATACTGATAGCACCGGACTGGCCCAGGCGCGCCTGGTACGCCGAATTAGTACAAATGCTCAGACGCACAGTGGCGCTTTCCAGACATCCCAGACTTGCTAACCCAAGGGCCCATTTCCCATCAGAACTCCAGAGCCCTGAAGCTGACGGCATGGCCATTGAGACCTAGGTATTAACAAGAGCGGGATTTTCCCCCGCGGTTATTTCCACCATGATCAGCGCCCGAAAGCCTGCTTCATCCCGCATTTACCACCGTACGTGGAAAATCTTCCTTTCATGGTGCAGAGAAACTAACGTCCAGCCTATGCCTCTGGCCATCCCCAGAATTCTCGACTTTCTACAGTCTGGCTTGCAAGCGGGGTTGGCTCTCAGTTCCCTTAAAGGGCAGGTCTCAGTGCTCTCAATCTTCTACCAATGCCGCCTGGCTCAAAAACCGCAAGTCAAGACCTTCCTCCAGGGCGTTTCCCATCTAGTTCCCCCGTACAAAAGGCCGCTGGACCCATGGGACCTCAACCTCGTTCTGGACGGTCTCCAGAGGTCTCCCTTTGAACCCCCTCAAGGAATCCTCCCTTGCTCTTCTGTCCTGGAAGGTAACATTCCTGGTGCCAATTACGTCCATCAGACTGGTTTCGGAGCTAGCAGCACTCCTCTTGCCGCAAGCCTTTCCTGATCTTTCACCAGGACAAGGTGGTTCTGCGCCCCCTTCCGGATTTCCTTCCAAAGGTTCTTACCCCGTTTCATTTGAACGAGGACATTGTTCTGCCTTCCTTTTTGTCCACATCCGGTTCATAGGGTGGAAAGGTCTCTGCATTCGTTAGACCTAGTCAGAGCTCTCAGATATTACATATCCAGGACAGCCCCCTTTAGGAAAACTGACTCTTTGTTCGTCATTCCTGAGGGGCCTAAGAAGGGACAGGCAGCTTCAAAGGCGACTCTGACTCGCTGGATTCGCTCTGCGATCCAGGAAGTCTACCGCCTGCAACTCAAGCCCATTCCTAGTGGGCTGCGGGCTCATTCCACGCGAGCAGTTGGCGCTTCGTGGGCCATTCGGCATCAGGCTTCAGTGGAACAGGTGTGTAAGGCTGCGACCTGGTCTAGCCTACATACTTTTTCAAAGCATCACAGAGTCCATACCCAGGTTTCAACTGAGGCAAATCTGGGTAGGAAAATTCTGCAAACGGCAGTAGAGCACCTCTCTCAGTAGGCGCTCCAGGCTGTCTGGGACTGGTTCCTAGTCCTTGGGTTGTGTTGTCTTCTTTTATGTTTCCCACCCATGGACTGCTTTAGGACGTCCCATGGTCCTGTCCCCCAATGAGGCGTCAGAGAAAAACGGATTTTCTTCGGCGCTCTATTGGGAGACCCAGACGATTGGGTGTATAGCACTGCCTCCGGAGGCCACACAAAGCAATTACACTAAAAAGTGTAAGGCCCCTCCCCTTCTGGCTATACACCCCCAGTGGGATCACTGGCTCACCAGTTTTCTGCTTTGTGCGAAGGAGGTCAGACATCCACGCATAGCTCCACTGTTTGTAGTCAGCAGTAGCTGCTGGCTCTATCGGATGGAAGAAAAGAGGGCCCATATAGGGCCCCCAGCATGCTCCCTTCTCACCTGCGGTGGTGCTTGTAAGGTTGAGGTACCTATTGCTGGTACAGAGGCTGGAGCCCACATGCTGTTTTCCTTCCACATCCCCTGGAGGGCTCTGTGGAAGTGGGATCTTGCCGGCCCCCAAGCCCTGGGGCCGGGCTCCATCCACAGACCCATAGAACCTGCTGGATTGGGAGCGGGAGTGCCGTTCAGGGACAAGGCCCTGCAACTTTCAGGTACTCTGTGTCCCCGGCAGGCACGGACACTCTCAGGGCTTGCTGAGCGTTGTAGTGCGCCGGGGATAGTGGCGCTGTACGCTGGGGGTTAGGTCACTGCAGCTTTGCTGAGTGACGTTGTGTGTTGGGAACTACTGCGCCGACCGCTCCTGGAGCGGCGGCGCAGCTGCGACTTGTGGTGCGCCGGGGGCTTTGCGCCGACCGCGCTTTTACGGCGGCGGCGTTTCTAACTTTAGCCCCTGGCTTCTGCGGCCTAGCGCCGCTTCGTTCCCGCCCCCACCCTGTCAATCAGGGTAGGGGAGAGACGCTGCTCAATGGCAGCGCCGAGGGCTGGAGCTTTATTTACATGCTCCAGCCCTCTTACTAGGCACAGGGGGAAGCAGACTTCCCGCTCTTCGTCGGTGTACGCCCAGGGCCCGCCCCCCCTCTCCACAAGGACGCCGGCAGCCATTACACATGCGGTCTGGCTGGGGAAAGGCAGCAGGCTCTGGGAGACCCAGACTAGAGGGATTTCTGGCGACCACACACCGCTCCTAAGCGGGCGGTAAGCTGCACAGTAGTGCTGGCCCCACTAGTGCCTCAGTGATATATTAGTGTACTTTTTTCTTGGTACCATATATATATTTAGTTGCACTGTAAGGTCGCTTCTTGGCTGGACACCCTGTACTGCTCTGAGGAGGCAGCAACATGTCATCCGCAAAACGCAAGGCTGCCAAGGCACGGGCTGTGTGCACTGTTTGTACTGCATGTGGGGCTGATCTACCGGCAGGCTCCAATGATTCACATTGTGTGCAATGTTCAGTCCCAGTGGCACTTCGTCAGCCAGAGCCTATTGTGGTGGTAGCCCAGGCAGAGACGCCTGTGAACCCTGCCCCGGTGACGGGGACAGACTTTGCAGTGTTTGCTGATAAAATGTCTGAGGCTATGACAAAAATCCTGGAGACCTTGCAGGCCAGGCCAGTTCCTCAGACCATGGACACTGCTGTGGCTATGCTCTCTGGTCCCCCTCAGTTGGAACTAATCCGTACTTCAAGGGGGTCTCAAGCATCACAAGCTGAAGTCTCTGACTCAGATGACAGTCCCAGGCAGCCTAAGCGAGCTCGCTGGGAAAGACCCTCGACGTCATCACACTGCTCAGGGTCTCAGCGAGAAGAGTCTCTCTGTGATGAGACTGAGGACGGTGATCAGGATTCTAATCCTGAGACCCCTCTCAATCTGGATGCCCCTGATGGTGACGCCATGGTTAATGACCTTATATCGGCGATTAATAGACTGTTGGATATTTCTCCCCCAGCTCCTTCAGCAGAGGAGGCAGCTGCACAGCAGGAGAAGTTCCATTTCCTGTATCCCAAGCGTAAATTAAGTGCTTTTTTGGACCACTCTGACTTCAGAGAATCAATCCAGAAGCACGACGCTCATCCAGACAAGCGTTTCTCTAAACGTTCTAAGGATACCCGTTATCCTTTTCCCTCTGAAGTGGCCAAACGCTGGACCCAGTGCCCAAAGGTGGATCCCCCAATTTCCAAGCTTGCGGCTAGATCCATAGTCGCAGTAGAGGATGGCGCTTCACTTAAAGATGCCAACGACAGACAGATGGACCTTTGGTTGAAATCTGTCTATGAAGCTATCGGCGCGTCGTTTGCTCCAGCATTCGCGGCCGTGTGGGCACTACAAGCTATTTCAGCTGGTTTAGCACAGGTGGATGCTATCATGCATCCAGCAGTGCCACAGGTGGCGTCCCTAACTTCGCAAATGTCTGCGTTTGCGACCTATGCTATCAATGCTGTCCTAGAATCTACGAGCCGTACCTCCATGGCGGCCGCCAATTCTGTGGTTTTGCGCAGAGCCTTATGGTTAAAGGACTGGAAAGCAGATGCTGGTTCCAAAAAATGCTTAACCAGCTTGCCATTATCTAGAGACAGACTGTTTGGTGAGCCATTGGCTGAAATCATAAAACAGTCCAAGGGTAAGGACTCTTCCTTGCCACAGCCCAGAGCAAGTAAACCTCAACAGAAAGTGGCAGTCGAGGTTTCGGTCCTTTCGAGGCTCGGGCAAGCCCCAATTCTCCTCGTCCAAAGGGACTCAGAAAGGACAAGGGAGCTCAGATTCCTGGCGGGCTCACTCACGCCCCAGGAAAGCAAATGGAGGTACCGCTTCCAAGGCGGCTACCTCATGACTTTCGGCCTCCTCCCTCCGCATCCTCGGTCGGTGGCAGGCTCTCCCGCTTTTGCGACATTTGGCTGTCACAGGTCAAAGACCGGTGGGTAACAGACATTTTGTCTCGCGGGTACAGAATCGAGTTCAGTTCTCGGCCTCCACTTCGGTTCTTCAGAACCTCCCCACACCCCAACCGAGCAGATGCCCTGCTGCAGGCGGTGGACTCTCTAAGAGCAGAAGGAGTCGTGATCCCTGTCCCCCCTCTGGAACGGGGGCGAGGATTTTACTCCAATCTCTTTGTGGTTCCAAAAAAGGACGGCTCCTTCCGTCCTGTTCTGGACCTAAAACTGCTCAACAAGCATGTGAACGCCAGGCGGTTCCGGATGGAATCCCTCCGCTCAGTCATTGCCTCAATGTCCCAAGGAGATTTCCTAGCATCAATAGACATCAAAGATGCTTATCTCCACGTGCCGATTGCTACGGAGCACCAACGCTTTCTGCGCTTCGTGATAGGAGACGAACATCTTCAGTTCGTGGCTCTGCCATTTGGTCTGGCGACAGCCCCCCGGGTGTTCACCAAGATCATGGCAGCAGTGGTAGCAGTCTTGCACTCTCACGGACACTCTGTGATCCCTTACTTGGACGATCTACTGGTCAAGGCACCCTCTCAGGAGGCATGCCAACTCAGCCTGAATTTTGCACTGGAGACTCTCCAGGTGTTCGGGTGGATCATCAACTTCCCAAAGTCAAATCTGTCACCGACCCAATCACTAACGTATCTTGGCATGGAGTTTCATACTCTCTCAGCGATAGTGAAGCTTCCGCTGAGCAAGCAGCGGTCACTACAGACAGGGGTGCAGGCTCTCCTTCAAAGTCAGTCGCACTCCTTAAGACGCCTCATGCACTTCCTCGGGAAGATTGTGGCGGCAATAGAGGCGGTTCCGTTTGCGCAGTTTCATCTGCGTCCACTTCAATGGGACATTCTCCGCCAATGGGACGGGAAGTCGACATCCCTGGACAGGAAAGTCTCTCTTTCCCAGACGGCCAAGGACTCTCTGCAGTGGTGGCTCCTTTCCACCTCATTATCACAGGGAAGATCCTTCCTACCACCGTCCTGGGCGGTGGTCACGACAGACGCGAGTCTGTCAGGGTGGGGAGCAGTGTTTCTCCACCACAGGGCTCAGGGTACGTGGACTCAGCAGGAGTCCAGCCTTCAGATCAATGTTCTGGAAATCGGAGCAGTGTTTCTTGCCCTACTAGCCTTCCAGCAGTGGCTGGAAGGGAAGCAGATCCGAATTCAATCGGACAACTCCACAGCGGTGGCATACATCAATCACCAAGGAGGGACTCGCAGTCGGCAAGCCTTCCAGGAAGTCCGGCGCATTATGATGTGGGTGGAAGCCACGGCCTCCACCATATCCGCAGTTCACATCCCCGGCGTAGAAAACTGGGAAGCAGACTTCCTCAGTCGCCAGGGCATGGACGCAGGGGAATGGTCCCTTCACCCGGACGTGTTTCAGGAAATCTGTCGCCGATGGGGAAGGCCGGACGTCGACCTAATGGCGTCCCGGCACAACAACAAGGTCCCAACCTTCATGGCACGGTCTCGCGATCAAAGAGCTCTAGCAGCAGACGCCCTAGTGCAAGATTGGTCGCAGTTCCGGCTCCCTTATGTGTTTCCACCTCTGGCACTCTTGCCCAGAGTGCTACGCAAGATCAGATCCGACTGCAGCCGCGTCATACTCGTCGCTCCAGACTGGCCGAGGAGGGCGTGGTATCCGGATCTGTGGCATCTCACGGTCGGCCAACCGTGGGCACTACCAGACCGACCAGACTTACTGTCCCAAGGGCCGTTTTTCCATCGGAATTCTGCGGCCCTCAACCTGACTGCGTGGCCATTGAGTCCTGGATCCTAGCGTCTTCAGGCTTATCCCAAGGGGTCGTTGCCACCATGAGACAGGCTAGAAAGCCCACGTCTGCTAAGATCTACCACAGAACGTGGAGGATATTCTTATCCTGGTGCTCTGCTCAGAGAGTGTCTCCCTGGCCATTTGCATTACCTACCCTTCTTTCTTTCCTCCAATCTGGGTTAGAAAAAGGTTTGTCGCTCGGCTCCCTTAAAGGGCAAGTCTCGGCGCTTTCCGTCTTTTTTCAGAAGCGTCTAGCACGACTTTCTAAGGTGCGCACGTTCCTACAGGGGGTTTGCCATATAGTTCCCCCGTACAAGCGGCCGTTAGATCCATGGGATCTGAACAGGGTACTAGTTGCCCTCCAGAAGCCGCCCTTCGAGCCTCTGAAGGAGGTTTCACTTTCTAGACTATCACAGAAAGTGGCTTTTCTGGTAGCGATCACATCTCTTCGGAGAGTGTCTGAGCTAGCAGCGTTGTCTTCCAAGGCTCCCTTCCTGGTCTTCCACCAGGACAAGGTAGTGCTGCGCCCCATTCAGGAGTTTCTCCCGAAGGTGGTATCCTCTTTTCATCTTAATCAGGATATCTCTTTGCCTTCGTTTTGTCCTCATGCAGTTCATCGGTATGAGAAGGATTTACATTTGTTAGATCTGGTGAGAGCACTCAGAATCTACATTTCCCGCACAGCGCCCCTGCGCCGTTCGGATGCACTCTTTGTCCTTGTCGCTGGTAAGCGCAAAGGGTCGCAGGCTTCTAAGGCCACCCTGGCTCGATGGATCAAAGAACCAATTCTTGAAGCCTACCGTTCTGCGGGGCTTCAGGTTCCATCAGGGCTGAAGGCCCATTCTACCAGAGCCGTGGGTGCGTCCTGGGCATTGCGACACCAGGCTACGGCTCAACAGGTGTGCCAGGCAGCTACCTGGTCGAGTCTGCACACTTTCACCAAACATTATCAGGTGCATACCTATGCTTCGGCGGACGCCAGCCTAGGTAGAAGAGTCCTGCAGGCGGCAGTTGCCTCCCCGTAGGGGAGGGCTGTCTTGCAGCTCTAACATGAGGTATTTCTTTACCCACCCAGGGACAGCTTTTGGACGTCCCAATCGTCTGGGTCTCCCAATAGAGCGCCGAAGAAGAAGGGAATTTTGTTACTTACCGTAAATTCCTTTTCTTCTAGCTCTTATTGGGAGACCCAGCACCCGCCCTGTTGTCCTTCGGGATTTTTGGTTTGTTTGCGGGTACACATGTTGTTCATGTTGAACGGTTTTCAGTTCTCCGATGTTACTCGGAGTGAATTTGTTTAAACCAGTTATTGGCTTTCCTCCTTCTTGCTTTTGCACTAAAACTGGTGAGCCAGTGATCCCACTGGGGGTGTATAGCCAGAAGGGGAGGGGCCTTACACTTTTTAGTGTAATTGCTTTGTGTGGCCTCCGGAGGCAGTGCTATACACCCAATCGTCTGGGTCTCCCAATAAGAGCTAGAAGAAAAGGAATTTACGGTAAGTAACAAAATTCCCTTCTTTGTGTACTCACTGTAAAATCGTTTTCTCTTAGCCATCATTGGGGGACATAGCACCCACCCTGTTGCCCTGCGGGGCCTTAGTTCTCTCAGTACCTTATTTGCTTTTGACTCTTCTTTTCTCATGTTCCTCTGAGAACTTTTTTACTGCTTTTTCTTTTTTCTCCTACTGCTTGTGTACTAAAACTGAGACTGCCTGGCCCGGCCAGGGGGTGTATACTGCAGAGGAGGAGCTATGCTTTTGCATCTACTTGGCTATGCTGCCTATCCATAGGAGGACACTAAGTAGATGCAAAAGCATAGCTCCTCCTCTGCAGTATACACCCCCTGGCCGGGCCAGGCAGTCTCAGTTTTAGTACACAAGCAGTAGGAGAAAAAAAAGCAGTAAAAAAGTTCTCAGAGGAACATGAGAAAAGAAGAGTCAAAACCAAATAAGGTACTGAGAGAACCAAGGCCCCGCAGGGCAACAGGGTGGGTGCTGTGTCCCCCAATGATGGCTAAGAGAAAGCGATTTTACAGTGAGTACACAAAAAAAGTGTGTGTGGTTGTTGTTGTTCGTGTGTGATTTATTTATTCATTTTTTTCTTTCTAACTTTGGTAATTAAAACTTTGCGGAAGACCAGGAGATTGGTGTCAGCAAAAATTGGTCTCTGCTGTCTCACTGTTTTGACAGCTGTGTGGAACCTCCTGCACCTGAAATGGGAGCTATCCCTTGGTGTGGGAAGTAAACACATGGGGAAATTTTATCACTCTATGCTGGATATAGTTATATATCGTTGCTGCTGAAGTGTGCGTTTGTTACAAAAATGTGACTATACGTATGCAGTATGACCGAGTATAATAAGTTCCTATAAGGGGGTAGACAGCACCTATAAACATCAAATGTTGACTTATCCACTCCAGCACTTTCTCTGATTTTTGTTTACTTATAGTTCCCCTAGGGCGGGGTTCTCAAACTCAGCTGGGTGTGTGGGCCGCATATAGAAAAAAAAATTGAGGGGCTGCATTCTTTGCAGGACAAAGTGAGATTTCTTCGGCGCTCCATTGGGAGACCCAGACGATTGGGGGTGTATAGCACTGCCTCCGGAGGCCACACAAAGCATTACACTAAAAAGTGTAAGGCCCCTCCCCTTCTGGCTATACACCCCCAGTGGGATCACTGGCTCACCAGTTTTCTGCTTTGTGCGAAGGAGGTCAGACATCCACGCATAGCTCCACTGTTTAGTCAGCAGCAGCTGCTGACTATGTCGGATGGAAGAAAAGAGGGCCCATACTAGGGCCCCCAGCATGCTCCCTTCTCACCCGACTTTATGTCGGCGGTGTTTGTTAAGGTTGAGGTACCCATTGCGGGTACGGAGGCTGGAGCCCACATGCTGTTTTCCTTCCCCATCCCCCTGAGGGGCTCTGAGGAAGTAGGATCTTACCGGCCCCCAAGCCCTGAGGCCGGGCTCCATCCACAGACCCATGGAACCTGCTGGATACGGAGCTGGGTACCGTTCAGGGACAAGGCCCTTCGACATTAAGGTACTCTGTGTCCCCGTATGTACAGGCCGCGCACACTCCAGACTTGCTGGGTGTGCTAGTGCGCCGGGGACAGTAGCGCTGCGCGCTGGGGTTACAGTCACTACAGTTTTTCTGAGTGACTTTGTGTTGGGGACTACTGCGCCGGCCGCCCCTAGAGCGGCGGCGCAGCTGCGTCTTGTAGTGCGCCGGGGACTTAGCGACGACCGTGCTTTTACGACGGCGTCGCTTATAAATTTAGTCCCCGGCTTCTGCGGCCTAGCTCCGCTTCGTTCCCGCCCCCACCCTGTCAATAAGGGCAAGGGAGAGACGCTGTACGCTTAATCAGCGCCGAGGGCTGGAGTCTTATTTACATGCTCCAGCCCTCTCACTGAGCACAGTGGGACGCAGGTTTCCCGCTCTTTGTCTGCACACGCCCAGGGCCCGCCCCTCTCCACAGGACGCCGGCAGCCATTCCTACATGCAGTCTGGCTGGAGAACGGACACAGGCTCTGGGAGACCCAGACAAGGGATTTCTGGCGACCACACACCCGCGTTAAGCGGGCGGTAAGCAGCACTTAAGTGCTGGCCCCACTAGTGCCACAGTGTTATATTTGTGTACTTTTTTCTCTGTACCATATATATCTATATTTTGCACTGTAAGGTCGCTTCTTGGCTGTATACCCCAATTGCTCTGAGGAGACGACAACATGTCATCTGCAAAACGCAAGGGTGCCAAGACACAGGCTGTGAGCGCTGCTTGTGCCGCTTGTGGGGCTGATCTACCGGCAGGTTACAATGACCCCCATTGTGTGCAATGTTCGGTCCCTGTGCCACTTCGTCAGCCGGAGTCTATGGTGGTAGTGGCCCAGGCAGAGTCGCCGGTGAACCCTGTCCCGGTGACGGGGACAGAGTTTGCAGTTTTTGCTGACAGGATGTCTGTCACTATGACAAAAATCCTAGAGACCTTGCAGGCCAGGCCAGTTACTCAGTCCATGGACACTGCTGCGGCAATGTTCCCCGGTCCCCCTCAGTTGGAGTTAATCCGTGCTTCGAGGGGGTCCCAGGCATCTCAGCCTGACGGCTCTGATTCAGATGACAGTCCCAGGCAGCCTAAGCGTGCTCGCTGGGAGAGACCCTCCACGTCATCACGCGGATCAGGGTCTCAGCGAGAAGAGTCTCTACATGATGAGACAGAGGAGAGGGGGATCAGGAGTCTAATCCTGAAACCGCTCTCAATCTGGATACTCCTGATGGTGACGCCATGGTAAATGACCTTATAGGGGCCATCAATAGTCTATTGGAAATTTCTCCCCCTGCCCCTTCTGCAGAAGAGGCAGCTGCACAGCAGGAGAAGTTCCATTTCAGGTATCCCAAGCCTAAACTGAGTACTTTTCTGGACCACGCTGACTTCAGAGAATCAGTCCAGAAACACCATGCTTACCCAGATAAGCGTTTCTCCAAACGTCTTAAGGATACACGTTATCCCTTTCCCCCTGACGTGGTCAAACGCTGGACCCAGTGTCCAAAGGTGGACCCCCCAATCTCCAGACTTGCGGCTAGATCCATAGTTGCAGTGGAAGATGGGGCTTCACTTAAAGATGCCAATGACAGACAGATGGACCTTTGGTTAAAGTCTGTCTATGAAGCTATCGGCGCGTCGTTTGCTCCAGCATTCGCGGCCGTGTGGGCACTCCAAGCTATTTCAGCTGGCCTGGCACAGGTGGACTCTATCATATGTCCAGCAGTGCCGCGAGTAGCGTCCCTAACCTCGCAAATGTTTGCGACTTACGCTATCAACGCTGTCCTGGACTCTACAAGCCGTACCTCAATTGCGTCTGCCAACTCTGTTGTCTTGCGCAGAGCCTTGTGGTTAAAGGAATGGAAAGCGGATTCTGCTTCCAAAAAATGTTTAACCAGCTTGCCACTATCTGTAGATAGACTGTTTGGTGAACAATTGGCTGAAATCATTAAGCAATCCAAGGGTAAGGACTCCTCCTTACCCCAGCCCAGATCTAGCAAACCTCAACAGAGGAAGTGGCAGTCGAGGTTTCGGTCCTTTCGAGGCTCCGGCAAGACCCAATTCTCCTCGTCCAAAGGGACTCAGAAGGAGCAAAGGAGCTCAGATTCCTGGGGGGCTCATTCACGCCCCAAGAAAGCAACCGGAGGAACCGCTTCCAAGGCGGCTGCCTCATGACTTTCGGCCTCATCCCTCCGCATCCTCGGTCGGTGGCAGGCTCTCCCGCTTTTGCGACATTTGGCTGCCACAGGTCAAAGACCGGTGGGTAACAGACATTTTGTCTCACGGGTACAGGATAGAATTCAGTTCTCGTCCTCCGCCTCGGTTCTTCAGAACCTCCCCACATCCCGACCGAGCAGATGCCCTTCTGCAGGCGGTGTGCTCACTAAAAGCAGAAGGAGTGGTGATCCCTGTTCCTCTGCAGGAACAAGGGCAAGGTTTTTACTCCAATCTCTTTGTGGTTCCAAAAAAGGACGGCTCGTTTCGTCCTGTTCTGGACCTAAAGCTGCTCAACAAGCATGTGAACGCCAGGCGGTTCCGGATGGAATCCCTCCGCTCCGTCATTGCCTCAATGTCTCAAGGAGATTTCCTTGCATCAATAGACATCAAGGATGCTTATCTCCACGTGCCAATTGCTACAGAGCACCAACGTTTTCTATGTTTCGTGATAGGAGACGACCATCTCCAGTTCGTAGCTCTGCCATTTGGTCTGGCGACAGCCCCACGGGTTTTCACCAAGGTCATGGCGGCAGTGGTAGCAGTCTTGCATTCTCGGTGATCCCTTACTTAGACGATCTACTTGTCAAAGCACCCTCTCAAGAGGCATGCCAACACAGCCTGAATGTTGCGCTGGAGACTCTCCAGACTTTCGGGTGGATCATCAACTTTTCAAAGTCCAACCTGGCACCGACTCAATCACTAACGTATCTTGGCATGGAGTTTCATACTCTCTCAGCGATAGTGAAGCTTCCGCTGGACAAGCAGCGGTCACTACAGACAGGGGTGCAGTCTCTCCTTCAGGGTCAGTCGCACCCCTTAAGGCGCCTCATGCACTTCCTAGGGAAGATGGTGGCAGCAATGGAGGCAGTCCCGTTCGTGCAGTTTCATCTGCGCCCACTTCAATGGGACATTCTCCGCCAATGGGACGGGAAGACAACTTCCCTAGACAGGAAAGTCTCTCTTTCTCAGACGGCCAAGGACTCTCTGCAATGGTGGCTTCTTCCCACCTCATTATCACAGGGAAGATCATTCCTGCCCCCATCCTGGGCAGTGGTCACGACAGACGCGAGTCTGTCAGGGTGGGGAGCAGTTTTTCTCCACCACAGGGCTCAAGGGACGTGGACTCAGCAGGAGTCCACGCTTCAGATCAATGTTCTGGAAATCAGGGCAGTGTATCTTGCCCTATTAGCCTTCCAGCAGTGGCTGGAAGGAAAGCAGATCCGAATTCAGTCGGACAACTCCACAGCGGTGGCATACATCAACCACCAGGGAGGGACACGCAGTCGGCAAGCCTTCCAGGAAGTCCGGCGGATTCTGTTGTGGGTGGAGGACAGAGCATCCACCATATCAGCAGTTCACATCCCGGGCGTAGAAAACTGGGAAGCAGACTTCCTCAGTCGCCAGGGCATGGACGCAGGGGAATGGTCCCTTCACCCGGACGTGTTTCAGGAAATCTGCCGCCGCTGGGGGGTGCCGGACGTCGACCTAATGGCGTCTCAGCACAACAACAAGGTCCCGACCTTCATAGCGCGGTCTCGCGGTCAAAAAGCTCTGGCGGCAGACGCCTTAGTGCAAGATTGGTCGCAGTTCCGGCTCCCTTATGTGTTTCCACCTCTGGCACTCTTGCCCAGAGTGTTACGCAAGATCAGATCCGATTGCGGCCGCGTCATACTCGTCGCCCCAGACTGGCCGAGGAGGTCGTGGTACCCGGATCTGTGGCATCTCACGGTCGGCCAACCGTGGGCACTACCAGACCGTCCAGACTTACTGTCCCAAGGGCCGTTTTTCCATCGGAATTCTGCGGCCCTGAACCTGACTGTGTGGCCATTGAGTCCTGGATCCTAGCGTCTTCAGGATTACCCCAAGGGGTCGTGGCCACCATGAGACAGGCTAGGAAGTCCACTTCTGCTAAGATCTACCACAGAACGTGGAATATTTTCTTATCCTGGTGCTCTGCACAAGGAGTATCCCCCTGGCCATTCGCGTTACCTGTCTTTCTTTCCTTCCTGCAATCTGGGTTGGAAAAGGGCTTGTCGCTCGGCTCCCTTAAAGGGCAAGTCTCGGCACTATCCGTGTTTTTTCAGAAGCGTCTAGCACGACTTTCTCAGGTGCGCACGTTCCTGCAGGGGGTGTGTCATATCGTACCTCCGTACAGGCGGCCGTTAGATCCGTGGGATCTAAACAAGGTCCTTGTTGCTCTCCAGAAGCCGCCTTTCGAGCCTCTGAGGGATGTGTCACTTTCTCGACTCTCACAGAAAGTGGCCTTTCTGGTAGCGGTCACGTCTCTTCGGAGAGTGTCTGAACTAGCAGCGCTGTCATGCAAAGCTCCTTTCCTGGTGTTCCACCAGGACAAGGTAGTGCTGCGCCCCATTCAGGAGTTTCTCCCTAAGGTGGTATCCTCTTTTCATCTTAATCAGGATATCTCCTTGCCTTCTTTTTATCCGCATGCAGTTCATCGGTATGAAAAGGATCTGCATTTGTTGGATCTGGTGAGAGCACTCAGAATCTACATTTCCCGCACGGCGCCCCTGCGCCGCTCGGATGCACTCTTTGTCCTTGTCGCTGGTAAGCGCAAAGGGTCGCAGGCTTCCAAGGCCACCCTGGCTCGATGGATCAAAGAACCAATTCTTGAAGCCTACCGTTCTGCTGGGCTTCCGGTTCCATCAGGGCTGAAGGCCCATTCTACCAGAGCCGTGGGTGCGTCCTGGGCATTACGACACCAGGCTACGGCTCAACAGGTGTGCCAGGCAGCTACCTGGTCGAGTCTGCACACTTTCATCAAACATTATCAGGTGCATACCTATGCTTCGGCGGACGCCAGCCTAGGTAGAAGAGTCCTGCAGGCGGCAGTTGCCTCCCCGTAGGGGAGGGCTGTCTTTGCAGCTCTAACATGAGGTATTTCTTTACCCACCCAGGGACAGCTTTTGGACGTCCCAATCGTCTGGGTCTCCCAATGGAGCGCCGAAGAAGAAGGGAATTTTGTTACTTACCGTAAATTCCTTTTCTTCTAGCTCCTATTGGGAGACCCAGCACCCGCCCTGTTGTCCTTCGGGATTTTTGGTTGTTTTTCGGGTACACATGTTGTTCATGTTGAACGGTTTTCAGTTCTCCGACGTTACTTCGGAGTGAATTTGTTTAAACCAGTTATTGGCTTTCCTCCTTCTTGCTTTTGCACTAAAACTGGTGAGCCAGTGATCCCACTGGGGGTGTATAGCCAGAAGGGGAGGGGCCTTACACTTTTTAGTGTAATGCTTTGTGTGGCCTCCGGAGGCAGTGCTATACACCCCCAATCGTCTGGGTCTCCCAATAGGAGCTAGAAGAAAAGGAATTTACGGTAAGTAACAAAATTCCCTTCTTTTAATGATTTCATGTGTTTTGTTTTTTTGTTTTTTTTCCCTATACACCTTTTTTGGATCACTTTTTTTTTTTTTTTTTAAATTTTTAATGGCAAAAAATGTCATACTTTATTTTGAATTTTTTTTTTTTTTTATACATTTTATCACCTTGTAATATTGTTGCACAATTAACAGCATCATATAGTAATCTCAGCCAACATCTTATAGTAATGTCCCCATGCTGCTGTAACGCCTGTCATAAACCGCTGTTACATTTCATTTTTAAAAAAAAAAATAAATCTTATATAGCGCTAACATATTCCGCAACGCTTTACATACATCAGGAACAATGTCCCCATTGGGGCTCACAATCTACGGGTGTACCCGTAGAAGCCTGATTGGCAGGTCGAAACGGCCGTCGTCCTCCTGGAGGGACTCTCATCCAGGTTACCTCCCGCTTATTTTACCTGCACTGATGGAGAAAATTCCTAAAAAATAAATTTTTCCGGCACAGCAGCTGTATGCAGTCAGGTTTCCTTCTTCTTCAGAGGTTAAAAGTTACCCATGTGGTGAAAGACACACACATACATACAAAAAAATAAATCCTGCACTCTCCCACCTGATAAGTCACTTTCCACTGCACTTGGTTCTGTTTTGGGTCATTCCATGGTAACTTACGTTACGTTCAGAAGCCAAAAACTGAGTTAATAATGGCTTCAGTCTGTTCTTTGAAGGCAGGCACAAAAATGAGTGAATGTATATTTGAACATTGAACTATTCTTAATAGATTTCAACACAGTTTGATTTGTCAACGATACAAAATACAATGTTATTACTTGGTAACTTACGTCTATTTTTGTGTAACGTAAGTTACCGAGTAATAACGTATTTTGTGTCGTTGACAAATCAAACTGTATTGAAATCTATTGAGAATAGTTCAATGTACAATATACATTCACTCATCTTTGTGCCTGCCTTCAGAGAACAGTCTGAAACCATTATTAACTCAGTTTTTGCTTCTGAATGTACCGCACGTTACCATGTAATGACCCTTGTCATCCCTGTGGTCCCGCTATCTGATGGTCAGGTGATGCCCCACTCCGGCCACATGTTGAAGCCTGGATCTGTTTTATTTACAGAGTTAGGCTACTTTCACACATCCGGTTTGAGCAGTGCGGCTCAATCCAGCTGTGAAACCTATGCAACGGATGCGGCGAAAACACCGCATCCTTTGCATAAGTTTTTACATGCGGCCCGTCCGTTTTTTCTTTATCGTTCCTATGGGAGACCCAGACATTGGGTGTATAGCTTCTGCCTCCGGAGGACACACAAAGTACTACACTCAAAAGTGTAGCTCCTCCCTCTGAGCCTATACACCCCCTGGAGAACCAGATCTAGCCAGTTTATCGCTTTGTTAGGAGGCATACATCCACACATGCATTCTCATCTGATTTTTCATTATTGGAAAGAGTTTGAAGAAAAGCGGGTCCAAGTCTGGACCCCCGGCATGTCCCTTCTCACCCCACTGTGTCGGCGGTGCTGTTAAGGTTGATTCCAAGGCTGGAGCCTTACATGCCGTGCTCCTTCACCATCCCTCCTGGGCTCTGGCTTGAAGTGGGAGCCAGCACGGTTCTCCATGCTTGGCAGGAGACCGGTCTCCATCCGCAGCCCTTCAGGATCCTGCTGGACCGGAGCACTCGTCCCCAGGGACTTGGAACCCTGCGTCTCAGCAAGCTAAGTACCTGAGACGCTTATATATTGGGGGTCCCTGTACTTTATTGTTGTGGGAGAGTGTGCTGAGTGAGTTTTCTGACATTTCCGGCGGGTTCTCTGGCTGTCGCCTGAGAACCGCGCCGATGGTGCCTGCGCGCCGGCCGCACCGCTCAAATTTAGACCCCGGCTTCGCCGGAGGCCTACTTTCGGTTTCACTGCCCTCGCATGTCATTCATGCAGAGGGACAGCGCGGCTCCGCCCAGCGGCCGTTCTGCACAGGGGAGGGACACTCCTCACTGGGTACATGTCTCCTCCCCTGTAAGTCTCTTTGGCCCTCCAGATCCCGCTCTCAGAGTAGGTCCCGCCCCCTCTCTTCGCTCCGGCGCCATTTTCTCAGCGTTTTCTCTGCGATTAGCACTGGTCTGCAGCATCCCTGCTGAGGTGCTTGGGGGTCCGGGCTTCGGGATCTGGAGGGCACACAACACCGCTCCAGCGGTCTGGTAAGCCACAACCTCTAGTTGTGGACCTCTGTATATACTCTCTGGGGGTCTTTCTGGCAAGCCCCCACTTCAGCAGCATGTCTCACACGAGGAGCAAGGCTCCAAAGCTGTATTCATTATGCACTGCATGTAAGCTCCTACTGCCTGAACCGAGCACCTATCCACATTGTGATGCCTGCTCTAACCTGACAATGCCTCAGCCTGGACTCGCACCCCCAGTGGTCTCTCCGGCTGCTCCGGCTCCTGTGGCTGAACCCCCGGCTTGGGTAGAATCCTTATCTAGGTCTATCTCCCAGTCTCTTGCCGACTCCATGGGACAGCTGTCCAGGACTTTGCTGAACATGCATCAGCCCCCTTCACAGGGTGCCTCTGCTGCTAGGGCTCTATCAGCGGAGCTCACAGAGCATTCATCATCTGGTCCCAGACCCCGTCCTCCTAAGAGGAGACGCAGGGCTCCCTCTCCTTCCTCGTCCCGCGGCTCTGTTTCAGAAGCTGACTCGCGGGACGAGGAGGATGCCTTTAGAGGGGGCTCGGAGGCTAACTCCATGTGCCCCATTGATCTGTCCGAAAGTGACTCAGATGTTAGTGATTTGATTGCGTCCATTAATTCTGTACTGGACCTCAATCCGCCAGTATCAGAAGAGCAACCCTCTCTGGCAGAAAAGCACCAGTTTACCTCGCCTAAGAGGACAAAGAGTGTGTTCTTTAACCACTCCAGTTTTCAGGCCGCTCTGACCAAGCCTAGGGCCTGTCCTGACAAACGCTTCCCAAAGCGTGGTTCTGATGACCGTTTTCCCTTTCCAGCTGAGGTGGTCAAGGAGTGGGCTCATTCACCAAAGGTAGACCCCCCCGGTGTCTAGACTCTCAGCCCGGACCGTTGAATCAGTGGCTGATGGCACCTCTCTTAAGGATTCCACTGACCGCCAGGTTGACCTTCTGGCCAAATCTGTATATGAGGCGGCAGGGGCCTCGTTCTCCCCATCTTTTGCAGCAGTGTGGGCTCTCAAAGCCATCTCTGCTTCTCTAGAGGAGATGCATTCCCTCGCCAGGGAATCTATGCCCGAAATGGTTACCTTAACTTCCCAAGCTTCAGCTTTTTCATCCTATGTCATGTCTGCCATGCTGGAGGCTTCTCACCGCACTGCGGTGGCTTCGGCTAATTCCCTCGCTATCCGCAGGATCTTGTGGCTTCGAGAGTGGAAGGCAGATGCTTCTTCAAAAAGTTCGGTGAACAGCTGGATGAAATTATTAAGGAAGCTACTGGCGGGAAGAGTACTTCCATGCCACAAACCAAAACCAGGAAACCTGTCCAGGGTAGGAACCAGTCGAGGTTTCGTTCCTTTCGTTCCTCCAACTGGTCGTCCTCTAAGCCCTCGGCCTCGTCCACTAACTCAGCCAAGGACCAAAAATCCAACTGGCGCACAAAGGCGCGTCCACAGAAGACCGCAGGAGGTGCTGCCACTAAGGCAGCCTCCTCTTGACTATCTGTCCGCGCCAGCAACGTCCTTAGTTGGTGGCAGGCTCTCCCACTTTGGCGACGCGTGGTTTGAACACGTCTCCGATCAGTGGGTGCGGGATATTATCTCCCACGGCTACAGGATAGAATTCTCTTCCAGCCCGCCAAACAGATTTTTTTCTGTCAACTCCCCCCTGCTCCAAGGCCGCCGCCTTCTCTCAGGCCGTGGCATCCTTGCAGGCCAACGGAGTAATTGAACCGGTTCCCGCCCGAGAACGGTTCAGAGGTTTCTACTCAAATCTCTTCCTAGTCCCCAAAAAGGACGGTTCCTTCCGGCCCATCCTGGATCTCAAGCTTCTCAACAAGCATGTTCAGGTGCGGCATTTTCGCATGGAGTCTCTGCGGTCAGTCATTGCCTCAATGACCCAAGGGGAGTTCCTGGCATCCATCGACATCAGAGATGCCTATCTCCATGTGCCAATTGCAGTTTCACACCAGCGTTGGCTACGTTTTGCAATCGGAGAGGAACATTTCCAATTCGTGGCTCTCCCCATCGGGTTAGCCACGGCCCCTCGGGTATTCACCAAGGTCATGGCAGCAGTGGTTGCGGTTCTGCACCTCCAGGGGTTGGCAGTGATTCCTTACCTGGACGACCTTCTAGTCAAGGCTTCATCCAGCGCAGACTGTCAGCGGAGTGTCTCGCTCACTCTCGCCACTCTAGCCCAATTCGGGTGGCTGGTCAATCTGCCCAAATCCACTCTGACTCCGACCCAGAGGCTCACGTACCTAGGGATGCAGTTCGAAACTCTGCCGGCACTTGTGAAGTTGCCCTTGATCAAACAGCAGTCCCTCCAACTGGCGGTGCGCTCTCTGCTGAGGCCCCGCCGTTATTCCATCAGGCACCTGATGCAGGTGCTGGGTCAGATGGTGGCGTCAATGGAGGCTGTTCCCTTTGCCCAGTTCCATCTGCGTCCACTGCAGCTGGACATTCTCTGCTGATGGGACAAGCGGCCTTCCTCTTTGCACAGGTTAGTGGCTCTGTCGCCACAGACCAGGAGCTCTCTTCAGTGGTGGCTTCGGCCCCTCTCTCTGTCTCAGGGACGCTCCTTCCTGGCCCCGTCCTGGGTGATCCTCACCACGGATGCCAGTCTATCCGGCTGGGGAGTGGTATGTCTCCACCACCGAGCACAGGGCACTTGGACTCCGTCAGAGTCAGCCCTCTCGATCAATGTGCTGGAAACCAGAGCCGTGCTCCTGGCTCTCCTAGCTTTTCACCACCTATTGGCGGGCAAGCACATCCGAGTCCAGTCAGACAACGCGACAGCGGTTGCCTACATCAATCACCAAGGCGGGACACACAGCCGCCTGGCAATGTTGGAGGTACAACGTATCCTTCAATGGACGGAGGACTCCAAGTCCACCATATCCGCAGTCCACATCCCAGGCGTGGAAAACTGGGAGGCAGATTATCTCAGCCGCCAAACCGTGGACAGTGGCGAGTGGTCCCTGCATCCGGCAGTGTTTCAGTCAATCTGCCGCAAGTGGGGCACTCCGGACGTGGACCTAATGGCATCCCGTCACAACAACAAGGTTCCGGTTTACGTGGCTCTCTCCCACGATCCTCAGGCATTCGCCGTGGACGCTCTGGTTCAAGACTGGTCCCAGTTTCGTCTGTCCTACGTGTTTCCCCCTCTAGCTCTCTTGCCCAGAGTCCTGCGCAAGATCAGAATGGAGGGCCGTCGAGTCATCCTCATTGCTCCGGACTGGCCCAGGCGAGCTTGGTATCCAGACCTGCTCCATCTGTCCGTAGAGGTGCCGTGGCATCTTTCGGACCATCCAGACCTTCTCTCACAAGGTCCGTTTTTCCGCCAGAATTCTGCGGCTCTCAGATTGACGGCGTGGCTCTTGAGTCCTGGATCCTGACTGCTTCCGGTATCCCCCCTGAAGTCGTCTCCACTATGACTCGGGCCCGTAAGTCTTCCTCTGCCAAGATCTATCACAGGACTTGGAAAATTTTCCTGTCCTGTAGTCGCTCTTCCGGCCATCCTCCTTGGCCTTTTTCCTTGCCGACCCTTCTGTCTTTTCTACAGTCCGGTCTGCAGCTGGGACTGTCCCTCAACTCTCTCAAGGGACAAGTCTCGGCTCTGTCAGTGCTGTTCCAGCGGCGTATCGCCCGGCTGGCTCAGGTCCGCACCTTCATGCAAGGTGCGTCTCACATCATTCCGCCTTACCGGCGGCCCTTGGATCCCTGGGACCTCAATTTGGTTCTCACGGTTTTGCAGAAACCCCCCTTTGAGCCTCTTAGGGAGGTTTCTTTGTTTCGTCTTTCACAGAAAGTGGTCTTTCTAGTGGCCATAACTTCCCTCAGGAGAGTCTCTGATTTGGCTGCGCTCTCTTCGGAGTCACCTTTTTTTGATTTTTCATCAAGACAAGGTGGTTCTCCGTCCGACTCCGGACTTTCTCCCTAAGGTGGTTTCTCCTTTCCACCTTAACCAGGACATTACCTTACCTTCCTTTTGTCCGGCTCCTGTTCATCGCTTTGAAAAAGCGTTGCATACTCTGGATCTGGTGCGGGCGCTCCGGATCTATGTGTCTCGCACCGCTGCTCTTAGGCGGTGCACCTCTCTTTATGTGCTAACCACAGGTCGGCGTAAGGGCCTCTCTGCTTCTAAGCCGACCTTAGCCCGTTGGATTAGGTCGACCATTTCGGATGCCTACCAGTGTTTTCAGGTGCCTCCCCCGCCGGGGATCAAGGCACACTCGACCAGAGCTGTCGGTGCCTCTTGGGCTTTCAGGCACCAGGCTACGGCTCAGCAAGTCTGTCAGGCTGCCACTTGGACTAGCCTGCATACCTTTTCAAAGCACTACCAAGTGCATGCTCATGCTTCGGCAGATGCGAGCTTGGGCAGACGCATCCTTCAGGCGGCTGTCTCCCATTTGTGAAGTTAGGCTCCGCCTACTTCTCAGTTTTTCTGTTTATTCCCACCCATGGACTGCTTTGAGACGTCCCAATGTCTGGGTCTTCCATAGGAACGATAAAGAAAAAGAGAATTTTGTTTACTTACCGTAAATTCTTTTTCTTATAGTTCCGTATTGGGAGACCCAGCTCCCTGCCTGTTGGCAATTTCTTGTTCCGCGTGTTATCACCGGCTGTTGTCGTGGACAGAGTCTCCGGTTGTTCCGGTTCTTGCTCTGTTTTTACTTGTGGGTGGCTATTCTCCTTCAGCTTTTGCACTAAACTGGCTAGATCTGGTTCTCAAGGGGGTGTATAGGCTCAGAGGAAGGAGCTACACTTTTAAGTGTAGTACTTTGTGTGTCCTCCGGAGGCAGAAGCTATACACCCAATGTCTGGGTCTCTCAATACGGAACTATAAGAAAAAGAATTTACGGTAAGCAAACAAAATTCTCTTTTTTCCGGTTGCGGCACGCTACTGAGCATGCGCAGTGGAAGAAACCGCATGCGGCGGCCGGATGCGATTTTTGCCGCATCCGGCGTCCATAGGCATGCATTGAAAATGTGCCACAGTGGCCGGATGCGTTTTTTGTTTTTTTTTGCCAGAGCAAAAAAACATGCCAGGGAACGTTACATCCGGCCGCCACATCGGCTAAATCTGCCGCATGCGGCAAAAAATGGACGGAACGCAAGTCCATGCGGAACAATGCGGCGCCAATGCAAGTCAATGCTGGAAAAAATGAAATCGGCAGGAAAAAAAAAAACCTTTCGTTTTTTCAGCAGAGCGCCGGATTGTGTGAAAGTAGCCTTAATGGGCAAGGTCTGCTTTGTAAGTTCTGCTACTTACCCGGGACTTGTTTCTAGCCCGTGTCACCATTTGTTTTCTTGGCTACCCGTTTCTTTATGCTGTTTTGTTGTTGCACTCTTTTCCAGGAAACTCCCTGCCTAGAGCTTGAATTTGACTGTTTCAGTAGCCCGGTCAAGTTCCCAGATATGACGGCAATAGAAGATCATGCGAACAAAGCTTTAGAGCGAGAGATGGGCTACAATTACAGCCATTCCGGACTGGTAAATAACAATGTGAACACTATATTTCATCCATAGGAGATGTGATCTCGTTGTCTGGAATAAACATACACGTGCTAGACTGTATTAGATGTTCTTTCTCTTGCCACTTCATTGCTCTGACAGTGCTATTTCTGTTATCCAAAGTGAATGCTTGTTTCCTTTATTGTCTCTTGTTTAATACAGCCATTGTGTATCCAATGCTCCATGTATGGGAGCGATCATGGTGTTCTCACCATGTGCAGACATCTAGTTCACTGTGTATTGAGAATTGGAGAAAACGCTGGTGGGGAGGATAAAAACATCAGTAATATTTATGTATTATGGTAATGTTATTTTTCAGACTAGCAGAATAGCCAGAGACAATGAAGTCAGAGAAAGTGATAAAGAGCAGCTCAAAGCCATTTCTACTCGGGACCCTCTCTCTGAAATCACTGAGCAAGAAAAAGAATTCCTTTGGAGCCACAGGTCTTTAATACTTCTGTGTTTTAAGTGGGTTTGCGTAGAAATATAGATGTTTAACAATTTTATTGCAAAAATTTAATTCTAAACCATGTGGATAGTAAAAAAGAAAGCAAAAGACAGTGTGCATAGCAATTGGGATCACCACCATATGCGTATGAAATACTATATTTAAAAACACCAAAATTCAAGACCACATGAACATATAAAAGCATTTAAAAACCCAGACGGTAAAATTCCAGCATGTGTGTTCCTGTATGGAATCACACCATCCCCCAACATGCATTAAATTCACAATAGGATAAATAGTATTGCAATAAGCAAACAAATAACAGATTTCACAAATGGGTACTACTATCAACACCTAAAGAATGGTCTTTTTAATCCTGTTGGAAAAAGAAAATCAGAAACAGGACCCATGAAAACAATAACAGTATGGGAAGAAAATGGGGGGCCAAGATGGAAAATGACATTACATGTGGCTGACCAAGCCATTCATGGTAGATTGGACTCCTAGAACAAAAAACACCATATATTATGATAACCTGCCAAACAATAAAAGGACCTGATGAAGATGGTGGTGAAAAATGTGGGGGATGCAGAACGACCCTACACATTACGCCACCCACCTGTGGCTTCCTCACACGTGAAGGTGTCCTTCAGATTACCAGGTGCCTCTGCAACATCATAATTTATGGTGGGTTTTTTTTTTCTATGGGTCCAATCTACCATGTATGGCTTGGTCAGCCACATGTAATTTTATTTTCCATCTTGATACACCATTTTCTTCCCATCCTGTTATTGTTTTCCTGGGTCCTGTTTCATTTTCTTTTTCCAACAGCATTAAAATGGCCTTTCTTTGTGTTGATGGTAGTACAAATTTGTGATTGATTTGTTTGCTTATTGCAATACTATTTATCCTATTGTGAATTTGGTGCATGTTGGGGGATGGTGTGATTCTATACATGCTGGAATTTTACCCAGTCTGTTTTTAAATGTTATATGTTCGTGTTGTCTTGAATTTTGATGTTTTTCTGAATAAAGTATTTCATAATCTCATACATTTTGTGGTGATCCCAATTGCTATACACACTGTCTTTTGTTTTTTGTTTTCTTTTTTGTATCCACATTGTATCAGGGTGTAATTGGTTTAGATCCCAGTTACATATCTCTGGTGCCCTCTACACTATTTTACAACTGCCTGAATTCTAAACCACACACCTTTTAAGAGAAATTGTTAATGTGTGTAATATGGGAACATCGCGCCTGTTTTAGCATGCAGCATAAATGATCTCCAATCTGCAGATTAATCAAAAATAGCTATATATTAACCCTTTTTCCACCAAGGATATATGTAATTCATGATGACTTTAAACACATGCCACAACTAAAATATAGGCAGTCGAGCCAAGTTCCTGCTATCATGCTAAAGCCCAGAACTCAGGTGCAATATTTTGGGAGCAGCACTGATTTCTTTGTTGTGTGTAAGGGATACCCCAGGCAGTTTTACAATTCATGTGCTCTGCAGGTTGAAAAGCGACCCCCAATAACTTACATTACACTGCAATGTAGCAGAGGCATGGAGTGTGTTTTTAGCTATGCGACTTATTGCCGGCTGCCTTGTAAATGCAGCCTTAATTTAAAAATGTTAGGTTACATTTCCTGACTGGGAAAGGGTTAATAATTCATATATTGGCACTTACAATGTCATGCAACACTACCATCCCAATGGCCTAAAATTGTAAGGTTCCTTTTATTGCAGTGCCCAGCAGCGCAGTTTTGATATGAGTCCTTTTTAATTTCTGATTTTTCTTACATAGAAAGCTTTTTCTACAGTTTCTGACATGGGCCTGACTGCTTGTGGTATTATCAGAAGGGATATTTAGAATAAAGGCACAACCATCACCTGTCATCTCATTTGGTGGTTTTAAAAAGAAAGAAATAATAATTGAAGGCTCAGAAGTAATAAAGAGAAATGCCAAGGATGCAGGGTGTTATTTGTGCGGAATACAAAGCCAGTGTTGGTCAAAGGTGAGGCTTATTTTTCTACATTCGTTCACAGTAATTTCCATTCTGTTTTTACAGGCTCTATTGCCGAAATACCCCAGAAATCCTTCCTAAGCTGCTCCTTGCTGTGAAATGGAATTGCAGAGATGATGTTGCACAGGTAAAATACACCTCATGTGTACCAGATCCCTTAGTGCATTTCCTATAGGGAATATTGAAGTCTGCTTGCTATCTCTGAAGTATGTGTGTTGATGAGATTGATGATAGGAATTTAGATTTTGTTTGTTTCACAGCAAGGGTGACAAATATTAAAAAAAAATAATAACCTTATATAAGGTATATTAAGAGTGTCCTGATAGGACGAAGACTCTGTGGACAGTTAAATACAACAAGCTATCTAGTTGCAAACCGTCCAACTACCCACTATATTGCTCATTGTGTGTTCTTTTGGGTTAAAATGTAATGAGAATCTTGCAAGAAAGTGTGCAAGATATAGTTTAGGTGACATACGTGGAGGTACCAGTGGCCAATAGGTGCACGAGAAAAACAAAACAATACAGAAAACTAGGTTAATATGCTGCTATATACGGCCCAGTCTGCATTTTTGCAAAAATGGAACGAAGCGGAAAAAACTTTATAATCAAATAATACACTTAAAATGATAGTGGTCATGTAAATCACAGGTTAGGGAAAACTTCATACATAAAGAATGATGACTGGAACAATCTCACCAACTACATGGACGGGAAGCAGGGAATTATGTCATCATGCTCTGTATTCGGTCTTTCTGGGTGGTAAAGATCGCTGACCCTGGGAGTCCCTTCAGATAACATAGGAAGGACAGAAGCAGGGCTAGGAATTTCTAACAAGAGCAGTCCACAGCTAGCCCTTATTAGTAAACCCTACTCTCTCCATGAGTGTGTCCCGACGCATTTCTACCCATTGGATTCTTCAGTGGACTTGAACCTCTCTACACACAGACCAGGCAGGAGTGTCTCTACCTGTGTTTTTTTTAGGATTATGCCCCCTCTTTGTGCTTCAAATCACCTGAAGAATTGCAGAGGTTCATGCACTGTACCCCCACATTTGCCACCTGGTCTCTAGCTGATGTTACGGCCAAGACTTGGCTATCGCTGATGGGAGTGGTGCCTGCACCGCCCCTAGCAGTTTACTACCCTAAATGCTGCAATCAATAGTGATCACAGCATGCAGGTGACAGGGAGAGGATTGCGCTCCTCTCCCAAAAGATTGGGTCAGTGTAATGAAATCACAGGGACCCAATCACTGCCATAGTAACCAGCACTGACATTTCATCCAAGACAATGATCGAGCATTGCAGTAGATTATATGAAGGATCAGGGGGCAAGAAAAGTAATTGTCCCATAAAGGGACTAAGTAAAGAAGAAAAAATATTTATTAAAAAAATTAAAAATCTCAAATTCCAATAAATATTTATGTAAAAAATAAAAAAAAGCTACATGTTATATTGCAGTGTGCATAACAACGCATTCTATAAAACTGTTACACTGGTTAACCTTTTCGGTGAAACGCTAGAAATAAAACAGCAAAAACTTATCTTTTCATGATACAGATGACCAAAAAAGTGGAATAAAACGCAATCAAAGTTATATATAAATAAAAAATGGTGCCGCTGAAAATTTCATCTTCTCCCGCAAAAATAAGTAGCCATACAGCTAAATCAGCGAATAAAGTTACAGCTTTCAGAATACAGGAATGCAAAAACCATTTTTTTTTTTTTTTTCTTCTATAAAATTATTTTATGGTGTAAAAGTAGCAAAACCTAAAGACCTATATAAATGTGGTATTACTGTAATCGTACTGGCCCGAAGAATAAAGCTGTCGTTCACTTTTACGGCACAGTTAATGACGTAAAAAAAAACCCAATTCCTGATTAGCTAATTCGTCATGATCCCGCCTAACAAAAAGCGGAATAGAAAGAGAAAATATTTTGTGGCCCAAAATGGTACCAATAAAAACTCCAACTCCTTCTGCAAAAAAACAAGCCATCGCATGACTGTCAGCAGAAAAATAAAAAAACTATAGCCTTCAAAATTTAGTGATGCAAAAAAACCTTTATTTTGTAAAAAAGCGCTTTCTATGATCTGGCCATGACCGTCTTTTAGTTATGCCTAAAAGTGCAGTTGACCCACCTCATTTGTGCACATCTTAAAAACTGGATACCGCTGAGAAAAAGCTATACAGCGTCCACAGCATCTCTGTTGTCTCATTAGTGAATGGATCCGTTGACGTTTCATCTGAATCACATAATTCAGAGATGTAGATGAAATCCCCAATGTAAGGGCTTAGCATAGAACACCAGATTAATGTGAACTGATCCAAAATGTTCTGTACCCACATCGCCAAATAGCATTCAACTCAACCCACAAAAACACAAGTTCTCACTCAAGTCCGTCATCCATTAACGGAAATATAGGGGGCTTCCATGTTACCGGTAGCACGAAAGATCTGAAAAGTGCTGTGGCTTCCTTCCCCCTCCCCCCCCCCCCTCCCAAAAAAGAAATCCAGCTAAATTTGCTCCTCCTGAGCACCACAATGTGCCTAAACCACAGTTAAGGCTACTTTACACGCAGCGACATCGCTAACAAGATATCACTGGGGTCACGGAATTCCTGACACACACCCGGCCTCATTAGCGACATTGTTGCGTGTGACACGAGCAACCACTAAAGATCCCAAATACTCACAAAATCGTTGATTGTTGACACGTCATTAATTTTCTAAATATCGTTGCTCGTTCTGGACGCAGGTTGTTCGTCGTTCCTGAGGCAGCACACATCGCTACGTGTGACACCCGAGGAACAGCGTTCCTGCGTCCTCCGGCAATGAGGTGGAAGTGACGTTCATGCGGCTGCTCTCCGCCCCTACGCTTCTATTGGTGGCCTGCTGTGTGACGTCGCTGTGACGCCACACGAACTGCCCCCTTAAAGAGGTTGTTCGCTGGCCACAGTGACGTCGTTAGGAAGGTAAGTTCGTGTGAAGCGTACCTCCGATATTGTTCGCCACAGGCAGCGATTTGCCCGTGATGCATGCACGATGGGGGCGGGTGCGATCGCTAGCGATGTTGCTGCGTGTAAAGCGGCCTTTAGTGTCCACATATTTGACATTATTGTAGTGAGGTGAGCCTGCTTAATTTACAGGGTGCAGGTTACCCCAAGCACAAGCAAGCTGGGCACAATATACGGGCACTACAATGTACTGAGCACAACAAGGCCTTAATTGCCGTTTTTTAATTCTTCAGCATTCATTATGCTTGACACCATGGGTGTTTTTCCAAAGACTAAATCATCCCTACACCTGTAGATGTTCCCAACTGGGTTTAATTTCCAAAATATAGTCACTTGAGGGGTTTCTGCTGTTCTGGCACTTAGGTACTCTGCAAATGGAGTCCGCAAACTATTCTAGGAAAATCTGTGCTCCAAAAATCAAATGGCGCTCTTTCTCTCCCAAGCCCTGTGGTGCGGCCAAACAGTATTTTACAGTCACATATGAGGCATTGCTTAGGAAAAATTGTGTAACACAATATGGGCTTTTTCTTTGTCGCTCCATTGGGAGACCCAGACAATTGGGTGTATAGCTTATGCCTCCGGAGGCCACACAAAGTATTACACTTTAAAAGTGTAAAGCCCCTCCCCTTCTGCCTATACACACCCCCGTGCATCACGGGCTCCTCAGTTTTTATGCTTTGTGCGAAGGAGGCTGACATCCACGCATAGCTCCACAGCTTAGTCAGCAGCAGCTGCTGACTAGGTCGGATGGAAGAAAAGAGGGCCCATAACAGGGCTCCCGACATGCTCCCTTCTCACCCCACTTTGTCGGCGGTGTTGTTAAGGTTGAGGTACCCATTGCGGGTACATAGGCAGGAGCCACATGCTGTTTTCCTTCCCCATCCCTTATGGGCTCTGGGTGAAGTGGGATCCGAATCGGTCTCCAGGCACGGGGACCGTGCTCCCTCCGCAGCCCCTGGGGAATCTGCTGGATAGGAGCCGGGTATCGTCAGGGACAAGGCCCTGCTACTGTGAGGTACTCTGTGTCCCCGTGGGGACCGCGCATGGAGCGCTTGTGCCATACACATTGCAGCACTGCTGGGTGTGTTAGTGCGCCGGGGACTACCGCGCGGCCGCGCTTATAACTTTAGTCCCCGGCTTCTGCGGCCTAGTATCGCATATTCCCGCCCACAGGCCTGCCAGTCAGGGGAAGGGCAGGACGCTGCACAGGACGTCAGCGCTGAGGGCTGGAGCATACTTTAATATCCTCCTCCCCCCTCACTCAGTACACTGGGGCACTAGATTCCCGCACTTTCTTGGGCACGCCCACGGTCCCCTCCTCCCCACAGAACGCCGGCAGCCATTCCTGTCAGCGATTCAGACGCTGGAGAGGAGAGACAACACAGGGAGACCCAGGCAGGGAATCTGGTGATCACACAACCGCTCTGAGCGGTCGGTAAGCAGCACCTGTGGTGCTGGCCCCACTGAGTGCCGAAGTGTGTGTGTGTATATATATAGATAGATATAGATATATATATATATATATATATAGGCTATACATTTGCACTGTACGGTCGCTCTGTTGATTTTTGGCTATATACCCTCCTGGATTGTACTCAGAGGAGACAACAGCATGTCGTCCGCAAAAAGCAAGGGTGCCAAAGCACAGGCGTACTTTGCAACCTGTACCTCATGTGCAGCTATACTACCGGCAGGTTCCACTGACCCTCATTGTAAGTCCGCAGGGCCATGTGGCTACGTGAATGGAAGGCAGACTCTGCTTCCAAAAAGTTCTTAACCGGTTTGCCATTGTCTGGCGACCGCCTGTTTGGTGAGCGATTGGATGAAATCATTAAACAATCCAAGGGAAAGGACTCATCCTTACCCCAGTCCAAACCAAACAGACCTCAACCACGGAAGGTACAATCGAGGTTTCGGTCCTTTCGGACCGCGGGCAGGTCTCAATTCTCCTCGTCCAAAAGGCCTCAGAAAGATCAGAGGAACTCTGATTCATGGCGGTCTAAGTCACGTCCTAAAAAGACCGCCGGAGGTACCGCTCCCAAAGCGGCCTCCTCATGACTTTCGGCCTCTTCAAACCGCATCCTCGGTCGGTGGCAGGCTCTCCCGCTTTTGCGACGCCTGGCTGCCACAGGTACAAGACCGATGGGTGAGAGACATTCTATCTCAAGGTTACAGGATAGAGTTCAGCTCTCGTCCTCCGACTCGTTTCTTCAGAACATCTCCGCCCCCCGAGAGAGCCGATGCTCTTCTGCAGGCGGTGTGCACTCTGAAGGCGGAAGGAGTGGTGATCCCTGTTCCTCTTCAGCAACGGGGTCACGGTTTTTACTCCAACTTGTTCGTGGTGCCGAAAAAGGACGGATCCTTCCGTCCTGTTCTGGACCTAAAACTGCTCAACAAGCATGTAAAAACCAGGCGGTTCCGGATGGAATCGCTCCGCTCCGTCATCGCCTCAATGTCCCAAGGAGATTTCCTGGCATCAATCGACATCAAAGATGCTTATCTCCACGTACCGATTGCACCAGAGCATCAGCGCTTCCTGCGTTTTGCCATAGGGGACGAACACCTTCAGTTCGTGGCACTGGCTTTTGGCCTGGCGACAGCCCCACGGGTCTTCACCAAGGTCATGGCAACAGTGGTGGCAATCCTACACTCTCAGGGACACTCGGTGATCCCTTACTTAGACGATCTGCTTGTCAAGGCACCCTCTCAAGGGGCATGCCAACACAGCCTGAACATTGCTCTGGAGACTCTCCAGAGTTTCGGGTGGATCATCAATTTTCCAAAGTCAAATCTGACACCGGCCCAATCACTGACATATCTTGGCATGGAGTTTCATACTCTCTCAGCGATAGTGAAGCTTCCGCTGGACAAACAGCGTTCACTACAGACAGGGGTGCAATCTCTCCTTCAAGGCCAGTCACACCCCCTGAGGCGCCTCATGCACTTCCTAGGGAAGATGGTAGCAGCAATGGAGGCAGTTCCTTTTGCGCAGTTTCATCTGCGTCCACTTCAATGGGACATTCTCCGCAAATGGGACAGGAAGTCGATGTCCCTCGACAGGAACGTCTCCCTTTCGCGGGCAGCCAAGGCTTCCCTTCAGTGGTGGCTTCTCCCCACTTCTCTGTCGAAGGGGAAATCCTTCCTGCCCCCATCCTGGGCGGTGGTTACGACTGACGCGAGCCTGTCAGGGTGGGGAGCGGTTTTTCTCCACCACAGGGCTCAGGGT
The DNA here is from genome assembly GCF_048569485.1 of Anomaloglossus baeobatrachus. Taxonomy (NCBI): domain Eukaryota; kingdom Metazoa; phylum Chordata; class Amphibia; order Anura; family Aromobatidae; genus Anomaloglossus; species Anomaloglossus baeobatrachus. The sequence continues at coordinate 473,207,771 of NC_134355.1, read as the reverse complement.
ACTTGGACTCAGACAGAGTCCTCCCTTCAGATCAATGTTCTGGAGATAAGGGCAGTGTATCTTGCCCTAAAGGCGTTCCAGCCGTGGCTGGAAGGCAAACAGATCCGAATTCAGTCGGACAACTCCACCGCGGTGGCATACATCAACCACCAAGGCGGAACACGCAGTCGGCAAGCCTTCCAGGAAGTCCGGCGGATTCTGCTGTGGGTGGAAGCCACAGCCTCCACCATATCCGCAGTTCACATCCCGGGCGTAGAAAACTGGGAAGCAGACTCTGTCGCCAGGGCATGGACGCAGGGGAATGGTCCCTTCACCCGGACGTGTTTCAGGAGATCTGTTGCCGCTGGGGCATGCCGGACGTCGACCTAATGGCGTCCCGGCACAACAACAAGGTCCCGACATTCATGGCACGGTCTCAAGATCACAGAGCTCTGGCGGCAGACGCTTTAGTTCAGGATTGGTCGCAGTTTCAACTCCCCTATGTGTTTCCTCCTCTGGCACTGTTGCCCAGAGTGTTACGCAAGATCAGGTCCGACTGCCGCCGCGCCATCCTCGTCGCTCCAGACTGGCCGAGGAGGTCGTGGTACCCGGATCTGTGGCATCTCACGGTCGGCCAACCGTGGGCACTACCAGACCGACCAGACTTGCTGTCTCAAGGGCCGTTTTTCCATCTGAATTCTGCGGCCCTCAACCTGACTGTGTGGCCATTGAGTCCTGGATCCTAGCGTCTTCAGGGTTATCTCAAGAGGTCATTGCCACTATGAGACAGGCTAGGAAACCAACGTCCGCCAAGATCTACCACAGGACGTGGAAGATATTCCTGTCGTCGTGCTCTGCTCAGGGTTTTTCTCCCTGGCCATTTGCCTTGCCCACTTTTCTTTCCTTCCTTCAATCCGGATTGGAAAAGGGTTTGTCGCTCGGCTCCCTTAAGGGACAAGTCTCTGCGCTCTCTGTGTTTTTTCAGAAGCGACTAGCCAGACTTCCACAGGTACGCACGTTCCTGCAGGTGGTTTGTCACGTCGTCCCTCCTTACAAGCGTCCGTTAGAACCCTGGGATCTGAACAGGGTGCTGATGGCTCTTCAGAAACCACCGTTCGAGCCAATGAGGGATTTCTTTGTCGCTCCATTGGGAGACCCAGACAATTGGGTGTATAGGCTATGCCTCCGGAGGCCGCACAAAGTATTACACTAAAAGTGTAAAGCCCCTCCCCTTCTGCCTATACACCTCCCGTGCTCCCACGGGCTCCTCAGTTTTTTGCTTTGTGCGAAGGAGGCAGACATGCACGCACAGCTCCACAGATTGGTCAGCAGCAGCTGCTGACTATATCGGATGGAAGAAAAGTGGGCCCATATAGGGCCCCCAGCATGCTCCCTTCTCACCCCACTCTTGTCGGCGGTGTGGTTAAGGTTGAGGTATCCATTGCGGGTACGGAGGCTGGAGCCCACATGCTGTTTTCCTTCCCCATCCCCCTCAGGGCTCTGGGTGAAGTGGGATCCTATCGGTCTCCAGGCACTGAGACCGTGCTTCATCCACAACTCCTGTGGAGCCTGCTGGATAGGAGCCGGGTATCGTTCAGGGACATGGCCCTGCTACTTGGAGGTACTCTGTATCCCTGTGGGGACAGCGCACAGCAACACTCCAGCTTTGCTGGGTGTGCTAGTGCACCGGGGACCGCGGCGCTGACCGGGTTAATATGTGCCATTACACACTCAGCGTTGCTGAGTGTGTTTATGTATAGGGACTGCCGCACTGACCGCCGCTGCCATGGAAACACCGCGGCGCGGCTGGGACTTGTAGTGCGCCGGGGACTTCCACGCCGGCTGCGCTTTTACGGCGGCCGCGTTTATTACTAGAGTTCCCGGTTTTTTGCGGCCTAGTTTCCTTTCTTCCCACCCCCAGCCCTGACAGGCAGGGGAAGGGCGGGACGCTGCACAGAACGAGCAGCACTGAGGGCTGGAGCATGCTTTGCATACTCCACCCCTCTCACTGTGCACAGTGCGGGCACCAGTTCCCGCACTTTCTGGGTCACGCCCACGGCTCCCTCCTCTCCTCAGGACGCCGGCAGCCATTCCTGTCAGCTCCTCGGACGCTGCAGAGGGGGACAAATTCTGGGAGACCCAGGCAGGGACTCTGGTGGCCTCACAACCGCTTTAAGCGGGTGGTAAGCCGCACCTGTGGTGCTAGCCCCATTGTGCAGTAGTGTAACATTATATGTTTATGGTATATATACTTTACACTGTACGGTGCACAGTTGATTTCTGGCTATATACCCTATTGTGTTGCTCAGGGAAGATAATAGCATGGCGCCCACGAAAGGCAGGGGTGCCAAAACACAGGCTTTTTATGCTGCCTGCGCCGCATGTACGACCCCGCTACCGGCAGGTTCCACTGACCCTCATTGTGTGCACTGTTCGGCCCCTGTGGCACTTACTCAGCCAGAGCCTCTGCTAAGAGGGGCCCAGGGGGAGCCACCTGCTGACACTGTCCAGGTGACGGGGACGGAGTTTGCAAAACTCTCTGAGACTATGGCTAAGATACTAGAAGCCTTGCAGTCCAGGCCGGTATCTCAGCACAGGGACTCTGTTGAATCTTTGTTCCCTAGCCCACCTCAGTTGGACCAACAATGTCCTCCCGGGGTATCTCATGGGTCCCAGGCTGAGGGTTCTGACACAGACCCCAGCGCCAGGCCGACTAAGCGAGCTCGCTTAGAATTTCCCTCGACATCATCATATTGTGCAGGGTCTCAGAGGGGGGAATCTCTGGTTGATGAAGCGGAGACAGTTGATCAGGATTCTGATCCTGAGGCCGCTCTCAATCTTGATACTCCGGACGGGGACGCCATAGTGAACGATCTTATTGCGTCCATCAATCTAATGCTGGATATTTCTCCCTCAGCTCCTCCGGCGGAGGAGTCGGCTTCTCAGCAGGAGAAATTCCGTTTCAGGTTTCCCAAGCGTACACCGAGTATGTTTCTGGACCACTCTGATTTCAGAGAGGCAGTCCAGAATCACCATGCTTGTCCAGATAAGCGTTTTTCTAAGCGCCTTAAGGATACACGTTATCCCTTTCCCCCTGACGTGGTCAAAAGTTGGGCTCAGTGTCCCAAAGTGGATCCTCCAATCTCCAGACTGGCAGCTAGATCCATACTGGCAGTGGAAGATGGGGCGTCACTCAAGGATGCCACTGACAAGCAGATGGAGCTCTGGTTGAAATCCATCTATGAAGCTATCGGCGCTTCTTTTGCCCCAGCATTCGCAGCCGTATGGGCGCTACAAGCTATCTCAGCAGGTCAAGTGCAAATTGACGCAGCCACACGCACGTCCGCGCCACAGGTGGCGTCCATAACCACTCAGACGTCGGCATTTGCGTCTTACGCTATTAATGCTGTCCTGGACTCTGCGAGCCGTACGGCGGTTGCATCCGCCAATTCGGTGGTACTCCGCAGGGCCTTGTGGCTACGGGAATGGAAGGCAGATTCTGCTTCCAAAAAGCACTTAACTAGTTTGCCAATTTCTGGCGACCGATTGTTTGGCGAGCGTTTGGATGAAATCATCAAACAATCCAAGGGAAAGGATACATCCTTACCCCAGCCCAAACCGAACATACCCCAACAGAGGAGGGGGCAGTCGAGGTTTCGGTCCTTTCGGGGCGCGGGCAGGTCCCAATTCTCCTCGTCCAAAAGGCCTCAGAAAGATCAAAGGAACTCTGATGCATGGCGGTCTAAGTCACGTCCTAAAAAGACCACCGGAGGTGCCGCTACCAAAGCGGCCTCCTCATGACTTTCGGCCTCCTCACTCCGCATCCTCGGTCGGTGGCAGGCTCTCCCGCTTTTGCGACACCTGGCTGCCACGGGTAAAAGACCGTTGGGTGAGAGACATTCTGTCTCACGGTTACAAAATAGAGTTCACCTCTCGTCCCTCGACTCGATTCTTCAGGTCATCCCCGCCTCCCGAGCGAGCCGAGGCTCTTCTGCAGGCGCTGGGCACTCTGAAGGCAGAAGGAGTGGTGGTCCCTGTTCCTCTTCAGCAACAGGGCCACGGTTTTTACTCCAACTTGTTTGTGGTCCCAAAGAAGGATGGGTCTTTCCGTCCTGTCCTGGACCTGAAACTTCTCAACAAACACGTAAAGACCAGGCGGTTCCGGATGGAATCCCTCCGCTCCGTCATCGCCTCAATGTCCCAAGGAGATTTCCTTGCATCGATCGATATCAAAGATGCTTATCTCCACGTACCGATTGCTCCAGAGCACCAGCGCTTCTTGCGCTTCGCCATAGAAAACGAACACCTGCAGTTCGTGGCACTGCCGTTCGGCTTGGCAACAGCCCCACGGGTTTTCACCAAGGTTATGGCTACTGTAGTAGCGGTCCTCCATTCTCAGGGTCACTCGGTGATCCCGTACTTGGACGATCTGTTGATCAAGGCACCCTCTCAAGAGGCATGCCAACACAGCCTCGACGCTACCCTGGAGACTCTCCAGAGTTTCGGGTGGATCATCAATTTTCCAAAGTCAAATCTGACACCGGCCCAATCGCTGACATACCTTGGCATGGAGTTTCATACCCTCTCAGCGATAGTGAAGCTTCCGCTGATCAAGCAGCGGTCACTACAGAAAGGGGTACAATCTCTCCTTCAAGGCCAGTCACACCCCTTGAGGCGCCTCATGCACTTCCTGGGGAAGATGGTGGCAGCAATGGAGGCAGTCCCTTTCGCGCAGTTTCACCTGCGTCCTCTTCAATGGGACATCCTACGCAAATGGGACAGGAAGCCGACGTCCCTCGACAGGAACGTCTCCCTCGCTCAGGCGACCAAAGCTTCCCTTCGGTGGTGGCTTCTTCCCACTTCATTATCGAAGGGGAAATCCTTCCTACCCCCATCCTGGGAGGTGGTCACGACGGACGCGAGTCTGTCAGGGTGGGGAGCGGTTTTTCTCCACCACAGGGCTCAGGGTACGTGGACCCAGCAAGAGTCCTCGCTTCAGATCAATGTTCTGGAAATACGGGCAGTGTATCTTGCCCTGAAAGCGTTCCAGCAGTGGCTGGAAGGCAAGCAGATCCAAATTCAGTCGGACAATTCCACAGCGGTGGCATACATCAACCACCAAGGCGGCACACGCAGTCGGCAAGCCTTCCAGGAAGTCCGGCGGATTTTGATGGGGGTGGAAGCCACGGCCTCCACCATCTCTGCAGTTCACATCCCAGGCGTGGAAAACTGGGAAGCATATTATCTCAGTCGCCAGGGCATGGACGCAGGGGAATGGTCCCTTCACCCGGACGTGTTTCAGGAGATCTGTTGCCGCTGGGGGGTGCCGGACGTCGACCTCATGGCGTCTCGGCACAACAACAAGGTACCGACGTTCATGGCACGGTCTCAAGATCCCAGAGCTCTGGCGGCAGACGCCTTAGTTCAGGATTGGTCGCAGTTTCAGCTCCCTTATGTGTTTCCTCCGTTGGCACTGTTGCCCAGAGTGTTACGCAAGATCAGGGCCGACTGCCGCCGCGTCATCCTCGTCGCTCCAGACTGGCCGAGGCGGTCGTGGTACCCGGATCTGTGGCATCTCACGGTCGGCCAACCGTGGGCACTACCAGACCGACCAGACTTGCTATCTCAAGGGCCGTTTTTCCATCTGAATTCTGCGGCCCTCAACCTGACTGTGTGGCCATTGAGTCCTGGATCCTAGCGTCTTCAGGGTTATCTCAAGACGTCATTGCCACTATGAGACAGGCTAGGAAACCAACGTCCGCCAAGATCTACCACAGGACGTGGAAAATATTCCTGTCGTGGTGCTCTGCTCAGGGTTTTTCTCCCTGGCCTTTTGCCTTGCCCACTTTTCTGTCCTTCCTTCAATCTGGACTGGAAAAGGGTTTGTCGCTCGGCTCCCTTAAGGGACAAGTCTCAGCGCTCTCTGTGTTTTTTCCAGAAGCGCCTAGCCAGACTTCCACAGGTACGCACGTTCCTGCAGGGGGTTTGTCACATCGTTCCTCCTTACAAGCGGCCGTTAGAACCCTGGGATCTGAACAGGGTGCTGATGGTTCTTCAGAAACCACCATTCGAGCCAATGAGAGATATTTCTCTCTCACGCCTTTCGCAGAAAGTGGTTTTTCTAGTAGCAGTCACTTCACTTCGGAGAGTGTCTGAACTAGCAGCGCTGTCATGCAAAGCCCCTTTCCTGGTGTTTCACCAGGACAAGGTGGTTCTGCGTCCGGTTCCGGAATTTCTCCCTAAAGTGGTATCCCCCTTTCATCTCAATCAGGATATCTCCTTACCTTCTTTTTGTCCTCATCCGGTTCACCAATGTGAAAAGGATTTGCACTTGTTAGATCTGGTGAGAGCACTCAGGCTCTACATTTCTCGGACGGCGCCCCTGCGCCGCTCGGATGCACTCTTTGTCCTTGTCGCTGGCCAGCGTAAAGGGTCACAGGCTTCCAAATCGACCCTGGCTCGGTGGATCAAGGAACCAATTCTCGAAGCTTACCGTTCTGCTGGGCTTCCGGTTCCCTCAGGGCTGAAGGCCCATTCTACCAGAGCCGTGGGTGCGTCCTGGGCTTTGAGGCACCAGGCTACGGCTCAGCAGGTGTGTCAGGCGGCTACCTGGTCGAGCCTGCACACTTTCACGAAACCCTATCAGGTGCATACCTATGCTTCGGCGGATGCCAGCCTAGGTAGAAGAGTCCTTCAGGCGGCGGTTGCCCACCTGTAGGAAGGGGCCGTTTTACGGCTCTATCACGAGGTATTATTTTACCCACCCAGGGACTGCTTTTGGACGTCCCAATTGTCTGGGTCTCCCAATGGAGCGACAAAGAAGGGAATTTTGTTTACTTACCGTAAATTCCTTTTCTTCTAGCTCCAATTGGGAGACCCAGCACCCGCCCCTGTTTTTTTGTGTGTACACATGTTGTTCATGTTGAATGGTTTCAGTTCTCCGATATTCCTTCGGATTGATTTTACTTTAAACCAGTTTATAATTCTTTTCCTCCTTCTTGCTTTTGCACCAAAACTGAGGAGCCCGTGGGAGCACGGGGGGTGTATAGGCAGAAGGGGAGGGGCTTTACACTTTTAGTGTAATACTTTGTGCGGCCTCCGGAGGCATAGCCTATACACCCAATTGTCTGGGTCTCCCAATTGGAGCTAGAAGAAAAGGAATTTACGGTAAGTAAACAAAATTCCCTTCATTTCTCTCTCACGCCTTTCGCAGAAAGTGGTCTTCCTAGTAGCAGTCACTTCACTTCGGAGAGTGTCTGAACTAGCAGCGTTGTCGTGCAAAGCCCCTTTCCTGGTGTTTCACCAGGACAAGGTGGTTCTGCGTCCGGTTCCGGAATTTCTCCCTAAGGTGGTATCCCCCTTTCATCTCAATCAGGATATCTCCTTACCTTCTTTTTGTCCTCATCCAGTTCACCAATGTGAAAAGGATTTGCACTTGTTAGATCTGGTGAGAGCACTCAGATTCTACATTTCTCGTACGGCGCCCCTGCGCCGCTCGGATGCACTCTTTGTCCTTGTCGCTGGCCAGCGTAAAGGGTCACAAGCTTCCAAATCAACCCTGGCTCGGTGGATCAAGGAACCAATTCTCGAAGCTTATCATTCTTCGGGGCTTCCGGTTCCCTCAGGGCTGAAGGCCCATTCTACCAGGGCCATGGGGGCGTCCTGGGCTTTGCGGCACCAGGCTACGGCTCAGCAGGTGTGTCAGGCGGCTACCTGGTCGAGCCTGCACACTTTCACGAAACACTATCAGGTGCATACCTATGCTTCGGCAGACGCCAGCCTAGGTAGGCGAGTCCTTCAGGCGGCGGTTGCCCACCTGTAGGACGGAGCCGTTTACGGCTCTATTATGAGGTATTATTTACCCACCCAGGGACTGCTTTTGGACGTCCCAATTGTCTGGGTCTCCCAATGGAGCGACAAAGAAGAAGGGAATTTTGTTTACTTACCGTAAATTCCTTTTCTTCTAGCTCCAATTGGGAGACCCAGCACCCGCCCCTGTTCCCTTCGGGCTGTTGTTCTTTGTGTACACATGTTGTTCATGTTGAATGGTTTCAGTTCTCCGATATTCCTTCGGATTGAATTTACTTTAAACCAATTTATAATTTTTCCTCCTTCTTGCTTTTGCACCAAAACTGAGGAGCCCGTGATGCACGGGGGGTGTATAGGCAGAAGGGGAGGGGCTTTACACTTTTAAAGTGTAATACTTTGTGTGGCCTCCGGAGGCATAAGCTATACACCCAATTGTCTGGGTCTCCCAATTGGAGCTAGAAGAAAAGGAATTTACGGTAAGTAAACAAAATTCCCTTTTTTTTTTTTTCTTAAAACCTATTTCCTGCGTGAAAATTGTTTTAACACCTAATTTCCAACATTATAGTGTTTAAACATGTCATTATTTTTTCTTTGCCGCCCAATGGAACACACCTGTGATGTCAAAATGCTCGCTGCACCACTGTATGAGTTAATTGATGGGTGTAGTTTCTGAAATGGGATCACTTGTGGGGGATAAATGCTCTCGGAAGCTCTGCCAATATGAGTTGGCATCAGCAAACCTCTCCAATGATATCTGAGCTAAATATGGCACTCCTTCACTTCTTTCACGGCTCAGCGTTATAAAATTCTGTGCAGCACCTTGGGGTTTAAGAAGCTCACCAAACATCTAGATATGTTTTCTGAGGGATCTAGTTTACAAAATGGAGTCACTTGTGGGGGAGCTGCACTGTTCTATTTATTCTAGACAATACTTCATTCAAATGCTGCTTTTTTTTTTTTTTCTTCCGAGCTCTGCCGTGCGTTCAAACACTAGATTTGCCCCCAAATACAGATGTGCTCGGCAGATTTTTTTTGCTTTCTTTGCCTTCTTTTCTGAGAATATGAATAACACACTCCACCCCCCCTCCCTCCCCCCCCCCTAAAACCCCAAACTCCTGGTTTTGTTTTGTTTTTTTTAAGGACTTTTTGCCATTCCTTAAAGATTCAGCTGTGTAATATTGTGTTAGTTCCCCATATGATCTTAATCCATGTGGAGCTCTTCCGCATGCATCACAGGATCGCAATGAATTAACAGTCCAAAATAAGCGTACATATTTTTCTTTGTGCTTAGAATTTGTAATTCATTCTTTATAAGTTCCATGAGCTAAAAAATGTGCCTGCACTTTGGCACCCCTCGTTGAGAACTACACTGGAGCACCTTGTGTTTCATGACTTGTAGTATCTGTATCAAACTCCATTATTAGGTTTACCCTGATTAGATAACCTGTGATCCATGTCTGTCTGATTTGATAAGGAACTATAAAAACGGAAAAAAAAGTAGAGGGAAACTGTCTACCACTATAGATGACTTGGCTGCTCTCCTAAAGCAACCATGTCAGATTATCATGCATTTCCCGGATACCAGACCATAAGGATGGTGCTTAACACTAAAAGATGTAGTGCACAATCATGCTCATTAAGAAAAAAAAAAAATTGTGGCACTCCTCCTGGAAGGGATATGCACGTAAACTTTCTTTCTGTGCAGTGATAGATCCTTATATTTATGACTGTTTTAATCACTAGTCTAACTCCTAACATTCCTATTGTTAAAAATATACAGATGTACTGTCTGCTGAAGGACTGGCCCCCCATCCGGCCAGAGCAGGCGATGGAACTGCTGGATTTTAATTACTCAGACCGGATGGTACGGTCGTTTGCAGTTACTTGCCTTGAGAAGTATTTGACCGACGACAAGCTGTCACAGTATCTTATCCAGCTAGTACAGGTAATTTTCTTTTGAACAATGTTTTATTTATTGAACATTAACTGTACAGTGGAACATTGAATTACGAGCATAATTCCAGGACTATGCTCTTAAACCAAGTTACTCATATCAAAGCGAATTCCCATAGGAAATAATTGAAATGCAGACAATTCGTTCCACAACCCAACAAAATTTACAGTATTTATACAAACTTATTACAGTAATACAAAATGTACTGTGTTCATATACAATTATTACAGTACACTAATGCAAAATACTGTACAGTAAAACTAAAAAAAATTAAACTGCACATTAGCTTCCAGTAGAATTGTTGGTGCTCGGGAGGTACAGTACAAGCAATGTGCTGTACTGGTTTGCCGAAAGAGTACAATACTGTATCCAAAAATGCAAATTGATAGAAATGCTATATACCGTGTTTCCCCGAAAGTAGGACCCCCCCGAAAGTAAGGCAGGGTGGGGGTTTCGGGGGGGTCCGCCAATGTAGGGCACCCCCCCGATTGTAAGGCAGGGTAGCGGGGGGGCCCGGGGAATGTAAGGCCGCCTATGGGTGGTGGTCGCGGCGTAATGTAAGGCCGCATATGGGTGGGGTCACTGGGGACAGTATGGCCGCATATGGGTGGGGTCCCTGGGGAAAGTACAGGAACTTACCTGCTCGATGCTGATTGGCCGATCAGCCTGTTCGTCACAGGCTCCCTGCTGGCCATCAGCTCGAGCTGTGATTGGCCAGTCAGCCGGCTCGCAGCTGATTGGCCGAATCAGCCGCGACGTCACCGCCTGCAGGCTCGCTCCGATTGGTTCAGCGTCCCCGGCATCCGAATCGTCAGCCCGGCACCGCAGAGGAGATCGAAACAGAAGGAAAGTAACGGTAAGTTCCGAAACTCTCTCTGTGTGTGTGTGTGTGTGTGTGTGTGTGTGTGTGTGTGTGTGTGTGTGTGTGTGTGTGTACGGTATGTGTATGGTATGAGTATGGGTGCCGTATGGGGCTGTATGTGTCAGTGTGTGTGTGTGTGTACGGTACCGGTACGATATGTGTGTGGGGCTGTACCGGTACCGTATGTGTCAGTGTGTGTGGTGGCAGAGTGGGGGGCAGAACCACTGTATGGGGAGGCTGCAGGGGGGAGGATGGGGTGGATGCCGGACTGTGAAACAATGGGGAGGCTGCAGGGGGGAGGATGGGGTGGATGCCGGACTGTGAAACAATGGGGAGGCTGCAGGGGGGAGGATGGGGTGGATGCCGGACTCTCAAACAATGGGGAGGCTGCAGGGGGGAGGATGGGGTGGATGCCGGACTGTGAAACAATGGGGAGGCTGCAGGGGGGAGGATGGGGTGGATGCCGGACTCTCAAACAATGGGGAGGCTGCAGGGGGGAGGATGGGGTGGATGCCGGACTGTGAAACAATGGGGAGGCTGCAGGGGGGAGGATGGGGTGGATGCCGGACTGTGAAACAATGGGGAGGCTGCAGGAGGGAGGATGGGGTGGATGCCGGACTCTCAAACAATGGGGAGGCTGCAGGGGATGCCGTACTGTACCGTACAACAATGTGGAGGCTGTAGGGATACTGTATGGGGAGGGATGCCGTACTGTACAACAGACATTTGTTTGATTATTTGTTAGACCATACTGTTCAGCCTGTTAATAAATGTTAATTTCTTCAGCGCTCTATTGGGAGACCCAGACGATTGGGGTATAGCTACTGCCCTCCGGAGGCCACACAAAGCACTACACTAAAAAGTGCAAGGCCCCTCCCCTTCTGGCTATACCCCCCCGTGATATCACGGGTTCTCCAGTTTTAGCTTTGTGTGCGAAGGAGGTCAGACATCCATGCATAGCTCCACAGATTTTAGTCAGCAGCAGCTGCTGACTATGTCGGATGGAAGAAAAGAGGGCCCATGTAGGGCCCCCAGCATGCTCCCTTCTCACCCGTGGATGGTGTTGTAAGGTTGAGGTACTTATTGCTAGTACAGAGGCCGGAGCCCACATGCTGTTTTTCCTTCCCCATCCCCATGAGGGGCTCTGGGTGAAGTGGGATCTTACCGGTCTCCAGGCACAGAGACCGAGCTCCATCCACAGACCCAAAAGAACCTGCTGGATATGGAGCTGAGTATCGTCAGGGACAGGGCCCTGCTACATCAAGGTACTCTGTGTTCCCATGCACATCGCGCCCACACACACCAGCATTGCTGGGAGTGTTAGTGCGCCGGGGACAACAGCGCGGAGCGCTGGTGCTATTATTCACTGCAGCTTTGCTGAGTGAATTTATGTATTGAAAACGGCCGCGCCGGCCGCTGCTGGTTGTTTTTTACATTGTGGCGCGGCTGGGACTTGTGGTGCGCCGGGGGACTTCGGCGTCGGCCGTGCACATAGGACGGCCGCGCTTATTACTAGAGTCCCCGGCTTTGCGGCCTAGTTTTCGTTTCGTTCCCGCCCCAGCCCTGCCAGTCAGAGGAGGGGCGGGACGCTGTACAGTAGCTCAGCGCAGGGAGCTGGAGTCTGCTTTGCATTCTCCAGCCCCCTCTCACTGAACACAGTGAGACGCCGGGTTCCCGCTCTTGGCTGGGGCTCGCCCACGGCCCGCCCCTCTGCACAGGACGGGGAAGAGAAGCCGGCAGCCATTATGGTTTCCACTCTGGGAGAACGGAACCAGTCACAGGTTTTTGGGCGACCTCGCACCCGCTCTTGTGCGGGCGGTAAGCAACTGACACCACTAATGCTGAAGTGGGCTTTTGGGCTGTGTGCTGATATGCTATGCACTGTACTGTACTGTCGCTATCCTGGGCAACAGCAGCAAATAAGCAATGCTGCTGAGGCACAAGTTTTCAATGCTTCTTCGTTTGCATGTGCTGCAGTGTTTACTGTCAGATTGGGCAACAGCAGCAGTAGAGCAATTTGTGCTAAGGCACAAGCTTTCAATGCTTCTTCGTTTGCATGTGCTGCAGTGTTTACTGTCAGATTGGGCAACAGCAGCAGTAGAGCAATTTGTGCTAAGGCACAAGCTTTCAATGCTGCTTCGCTTGCATGTGCTGCACGGTTTATTGTTATGATATACATTCACTGTATGTCGCTATTCTTGGCTAATGCGCCCAGATAAACAGACAAAAGCAGCAGTAGAGCAATGGTGCTACGGCACAAGTTTTCAATGCTGCTTGACTTCCATTGGCTGCAGTGTTTACTGTCATGCTTGTATGCTATACATTCACTGTATGTCGCTATCCTTGGCTAATGTTCCTGGATAAATAGACAACAGCAGCAGAAAGGCTAGGGTGCTAACGCGCAAGCTTTCAATGCTGCTTGGATTGCATGGGCTGCAGTGTTTACTGTCATGCTGTATGCTATACATTCACTGTATGTCGCTATCCTTGTCTCATGCTCCTAGATAAATAGACAACAGCAGCAGAAGAGCAAATGTGCCAAGCCACAAGTTTTCAATGCTGCGTGTACTACATGTGCTGAAGTGTTTATTTGTACTTCATGCTTGTATGACTATTCACTGTACGGTCGCTATCCTCGGCTAGGCTCTTAGATAGCTAGACAACAACAGCAGAAAAAGACAAGTTGCCAATGCACGGGCTTTCTATGCTGCTTGTACTGCATGTCATACGGTTTCAGGACCCCCAGTGCGTGCAATTGCTCAACCGGGGTCTCTGCTATATGTGGCCAAAGGAACCACCTGTGATCTCTGTCCAGAGACAGGGACGAAGTTGCAGTTTTTCCGCTGATATATTGTCTGTGACTATGACTGACATCTTACAGACTTTGCACCCCAAGCAGACCGTGGGCAATATGGTTGCAATGACCCTGGCCGCCCTGATCTGGAGCATCTCAAGGCGCCAGAGTGATTCCAGGCAGATACCGATTGCTGCCACACCATCCTCGTCGCCCCAGACTGGCCGGGGAGGTCGTGGTACCGTGATCTGTGGCATCTCACCGTCGGTCGACCGTGAGCACGACGTCATTGCCACCATGAGACGGGCTAGCCAGCCGCGGTCTGCCAAGATCTACCACAACTCGTGGAAGATATTATTATCTTAGTGTTCTGCTCAGGGAGGGTCTCCCTGGCCATCGGCATTGCCTACTTTGCCTTCCCTCCTGCAATCTGGTTGGGAAAGAGGTTGGTCGCTCGGCTCCCTTTAAGGGCAAGTCTCGGCACTATCCGTGTTCTTTTCAGAAGCGTCTAGCACGTCTTCCTAAGGTGCGCACGTTACTACAGGGGGTTTGTCATATTGTGCCCCCGTACAAGCGGCCGTTAGATCCATGGGATCTGAACAGGGTACTAGTTGCTCTCCAGAAGCCGCATTTCGAGCCTCTGAGGGAAGTTTCCCTTTCGCGCCTGTCACAGAAAGTGGCCTTTCTGGTTGCGATCACGTCGCTTCGGCGAGTGTCTAAGCTGGCGGCTCTGTCATTCAAGGCTCCCTTCCTAGTGTTCCACCAGGACAAGGTAGTGCTGCGCCCTATTCAGGAGTTTCTCCCTAAGGTTGTATCCGCGTTTCTTCTTAATCGGGATATACCCTTTCCTTCCTTTTGTTCTCATCCGGTTCTCCGGTATGAAAAGGATTTACAGTTGTTAGTTCTGGTGAGAGCACTCAGAATCTACATTTCCCGCACGGCGCCCATGCGCCGCTCTGATGCATTTTTTGTCCTTGTCGCTGGTACGCGCAAGGGGTTGCAGGTTTCTAAAGCCACCATGGCTCGATGGATCAAAGAACCTATTCTTGAAGACTACCGTTCTGCGGGGCTTCCGGTTCCTTCAGGGCTGAAGGTCCATTCTACCAGAGCCGTAGGTGCGTTTTGGGCATTACGACACCAGGCTACGGCTCAACAGGTGTGACAGGCAGCTACCTGGTCGAGCCTGCACATTTTTCACCAAACATTATCAGGTGCATACCTATGCTTCGGCGGACGCCAGCCTAGGTAGAAGAGCCCTGCAGGTGGCAGTGGCTTCCCCATAGGGGAGGGCTGTCTTGCAGCTCTAACATGAGGTATTTCTTTACCCACCCAGGGACAGCTTTTGGACGTCCCAATCGTCTGGGTCTCCCAATAGAGCGCTGAAGAAGAAGGGAATTTTGTTACTTACCGTAAATTCCTTTTCTTCTAGCTCTTATTGGGAGACCCAGCACCCGCCCTGTTGTCCTTCGGGATTTTTTTGTTGTTTGCGGGTACACATGTTGTTCATGTTGAACGGTTTTTCAGGTCTCCGATGTTACTCGGAGTTAATTTGTTTAAACCAGTTATTGGCTTTCCTCCTTCTTGCTTTGGCACTAAAACTGGAGAACCCGTGATATCACGGGGGGGTATAGCCAGAAGGGGAGGGGCCTTGCACTTTTTAGTGTAGTGCTTTGTGTGGCCTCCGGAGGGCAGTAGCTATACCCCAATCGTCTGGGTCTCCCAATAAGAGCTAGAAGAAAAGGAATTTACGGTAAGTAACAAAATTCCCTTCTTTATTGTTAAAAAAAAAATGGTTTAAGGCCTCCCCCGAAAGTAAGGCAGGGTGGGACTTTTGGGGGTAAAATTAATGTAAGACAGGGCCTTACTTTCGGGGAAACACGGTAGTAAATACTGTACTGTGCCATGCAAAGAAAGATCCAGCATCCACGTCCAGGTGCAATAAAAAATGAATCTTTATTAAATATCCATTTAAAAAGGAGGATGACAAATTTCACATCCTGGGCATAAAAATCCCCATGGAGATAAAGAATGTACAGATGGTACGCGTTTGAGCTTAACGCTCCTAATCCCAATTCATAATGTTTCAAAGCATGGTGGAGATTTAAAGGGAAAGAGTGGGGGAGGGTGCCTCCGTGCACCTGTCCCTCATTTGGCGCCTCCATTGGACTGGGTGAGCTGATTATTATTTTTTTTTTTTTTTCTCCTTTCCTCGGTTGTCTGTACTGTGCAATGGTATACTGTGTACAGCACATATGGACAGAAAATTACCTCCAGAGCGGGTCAGAGTGCGTTGAAAGGATAGAGCCAGAAGTCTGCACTGTGGGAATTTGCTCTTATTGCAAAGCATTGCTCTTAAACAAAGTAACACATTTTTAAAAAGCTTTGCTTGTCTTGCAAAACGCTCTCAAACAAAGTTACTCTTAAACCAAGATTCCATCATTATTAAAATGCAATTATATTACCGCTTGTCTGCTATACTGAAGTACAACCCTATTGCACGCTATGTAAATTAATCTGTAAGTGATTGACAGCTGCATGTGAGTAATTCAATATCAGATATCAGAGCTAGCTCTATTTTCAGTTTTTACAGAAAAATGCTGGCTGTGTATTACAGCCTGCATGTTTTTGGTATTGTATGAGCTCAGTTGCTGAACCCACTTTATAGATCTGCACCTGATATATGACGTACCAGTACATTTTATGACTTTGTAGGGCAGGAGGGGGAAATTAGAGGTTGGTCACTACTTTAACATTGGCCTATCCTTAGGATACGTCATGTCTCATCAGCTGGAGTCAGACACCCTGCACCCCCACTGATCAACTGTTTTCGGTGCCGCAGCAGAAAGCAGACATAAATGCTTAGTTCCGGAGCTGCCCTGTCGATAGATAGCGACTGCGGCAGGATACTCCATATCCACCTCCCATTCAAATCAATAGGATGCGGATGTGCAGTACCCGGCAGCAGCCACTCTCTAAAAAAAAAAAAAGGGGCAGCTCGCTGCTGAGACAGAGAACAGCTGATCAATGTGGATAGGCAATCAATGTTAAACTAGTGTTCAATGACAATTCTGTGTCCCCATGAGATCAAGCTTTGTGATCATATAAGACATACGTTTTCAAGGCTGATGACACTTTGGATATTTCAACTGATTTTCTAGTACAAAACTAATAGTATCCTGGAATAGAGCTTTGCCATCCCTTTCAGGTTGAGTAACTTTTATTTCTTCATCGTTCCTTATGGGAGACCCAGACCATGGGTGTATAGCTACTGCCTCCGGAGGACACACAAAGTACTACACTCAAAACGTGTAGCTCCTCCCTCCGGGCTACATACACCCCCTGGATGACAATCTAACCAGTTCAATGCTTTGTGTTTCAGGAGGTCACACACACACACATGCATTCTCTGATTTTTCATTTTTAAGATTTTGTTTTTAAAGATATGGAAGAAAAGCGGGTCCAATCTGGACTCCCGGCATGTCCCTTCACACCCCACTGTGTCGGCGGTGCTGTTAAGGTTGACTTTACAAGGCTGGAGCCTTCACATGCCGCGCTTCTTCAACATCCTTTTCAGGCTCTGGTTTGAAGTGGGAGCCGTCTCTGTCCTCTCTGCTGTGCAGGAGACCGGTCTCCATCCGCAGCCCTGTCAGGTTCCTGCTGGACGGAGCGTTTGACCTTCCCTCAGGGACATGGCCCTGCGTCTCAAAAGCTAAGTATTGAGACGTTTTTCAGGGGTCCCGGGTACTTTTATTGAGGGGAGAGTATGTTTTTTGTCTTTTACTGTAATTCCGGCCGGTTCTCGGTGTTTTTCCGGAGAACCGCGCCGGGGGTGCCTACTCGTCGGCCGCATGTTAAAATCTAGGCCCCGGCTTCAGTTTGGGCCTAGTTTCGGTTTCGGCTTCCCTGCATGTCATTCATGCAGATGCATAGCGTGGCGCCGCCCACCGGCCGGCCAGCAGAGGGGAGGACACTCCTCTCTGAGGAGATGTTCCCTCCCCTGTATCTCTCCTTGGCCCTCCGGTTTCCCGCTCTTGGGCTTCTCCCCGCCCACCTCCTCCTTCCAGCGCCATTTTCTCAGCGTTCTTACACTGATCGGCGCTGGATGCTGCAGCTGCTGCTTTTTAGGAAGACTGACGCTTCACTGGGGGTCTGAGCTGTGGAATCCGGAGGGCACACAGAGAGCGGTCTGGTAAGCCACAACCTCTGGTTGTGGGCTTTTTATTATACACTCTCAGGGCATTCTACAGGAGTGTATTCTTGCTGCAGAGCCTCCACCTCAGCAGCATGTCTGTCACTAGGAGCAAGGCTGCAAAGCTGTACGCTATATGCACTGCATGTAAGCTCATTCTGCCAGAGCCAAGCACATTCCCACATTGTGATGCCTGCTCTGATATGGTGGTCCCTCAGCCTGGAGCCTCCTCAGGGGTTCCTCCGGCTGCTCCAGCCCCGGTGACTGATCCCCCGGCTTGGGTAGCATCTTTTTCCAGAGCTATTTCCCAGTCTTTTGCCGACTCTATGGGACAACTGTCCCGGACACTGCTGACCATGCATCAGCCCCCTTCTCAGGGCGCCTCTGCTGCTCCGAGCTCTGCAGAGCCCTCAGAGCATGTTCTAGGACCCCGTTCTCCTAAACGGAGACGTAGGGACCCTTCTCCTTCCTCGTCCCACGGCTCTGATTCACGGGGCGAGGAGGATACTTTTACTGTGGGTTCAGACGCTAGCTCTAGGTACCCCATTGCCTTGTCTGAGGATGATGCGGATGTTAGTGACTTGATTGCGTCCATTAACTCCGTTCTGAACCTCACTCCACCAGTGTCAGAGGAACAAGCCTCTCTGGTAGAGATACATCAGTTTGCCTCACCTAAGAAAGCTCGGAGTACGTTTTTTAACCACTCCAGTTTTCAGGCCACTGTCACCAAACCCAGGGCCTGTCCTGACAAACGCTTTCCAAAGCGTAGTTCTGATGACAGTTTTCCCTTTCCACCAGATGTGGTGAAGGAGTGGGCTCAGTCCCCAAAGGTAGACCCTCCGGTGTCTAGAATCTCAGCCCGCACAGTCGTAGCGGTGGCCGATGGCACCTCTCTTAAGGATCCCACTGACCGCCAGGTTGACCTTCTGGCCAAGTCTGCATATGAGGCGGCAGGAGCCTCCTTCTCCCCATCTTTTGCGGCAGTGTGGGCTCTTAAGGCAGTTTCTGCCTCTCTGGCGGAGATACATTCCCTCACCAGGGACTCTATGCCTGAGATGGAGGCCTTAACTTCTCAGGCTTCGGCTTTTTCATCCTACGCCATGTCTGCCATTCTGGAGGCTTCTCACCGCACGGCGGTGGCCTCCGCTAACTCTCTCGCGATCCGCAGGATCTTGTGGCTTCGAGAGTGGAAAGCAGACGCTTCTTCTAAGAAGTACCTTGCGGGCCTCCCTTTTGCTGGGTCCTGGCTGTTTGGTGAACAACTGGATGAAATAATTAAGGAAGCTACTGGAGGGAAGAGTACTTCCTTGCCACAAGCTAAAGCCAAGAGACCTGTCCAGGGCAGGAACCAATCGAGGTTTCGTTCCTTTCGTTCCTCTAACTGGTCATCCTCTAAGCCCTCAGCCTCGTCCACTACCGCAGCCAAGGATCGTAAACCCATCTGGCGCGCGAAGCCGCGTCCTCAGAAGTCCGGAGGAGCCGCTACCACTAAGGCAGCCCCCTCTTGACTTTCTGGCTGCGCCAGCAACGTCCTTGGTCGGTGGCAGGCTCTCCCACTTTGGCGACGTGTGGTTTCAACACGTCTCCGATCAGTGGGTGCGGGATATCCTCTCCCACGGCTACAGGATAGAATTTTCTTCCAGCTCGGCAAACAGATTTTTTTCTGTCCACCCCCCCCCCCCCCTGCTCCAAAGCCGCCGCCTTCTCTCAGGCCGTGGCATCCCTGCAGGCCAACGGTGTTATTGTTCCGGTTCCCGCTCGGGAACGGTTCAGAGGTTTCTACTCCAACCTCTTTCTAGTCCCCAAGAAGGACGGTTCCTTCCGGCCCATCCTGGATCTCAAGCTTCTCAACAAGCATGTTCAGGTGCGGCGTTTTCGCATGGAATCTCTGAGATCGGTCATTGCATCAATGACCCAAGGAGATTTTCTGGCATCCATCGACATCAGAGATGCCTATCTGCACGTGCCTATCGCGGTTTCACACCAGCGTTGGCTCCGCTTTGCAATCGGAGAGGAACATTTCCAATTCGTGGCTCTCCCCTTCGGGTTAGCCACGGCCCCTCGTGTTTTCACCAAGGTTATGGCAGCAGTGGTTGCGGTCCTGCATCTTCAGGGGTTGGCAGTAATCCCCTACCTGGACGACCTTCTAGTCAAGGCCTCATCCAGGGCAGACTGCCAGCGGAGTGTCTCGCTCACTCTCGCCACGCTTGTTCAGTTCGGGTGGCTTGTCAACCTGCCCAAGTCCACTCTGACCCCGACCCAGGGACTTCTGTACCTAGGGATGCAATTCGAGACTCTGCCGGCACTTGTGAAGTTGCCCTTGGTCAAACAGCAGTCCCTTCAGCTAGCGGTGCGCTCTCTGCTGAGGCACCGCCGTCATTCCATCAGACACCTCATGCAGGTGCTGGGTCAGATGGTGGCGTCAATGGAAGCGGTTCCATTTGCACAGTTCCATCTGCGTCCCCTGCAGTTGGACATTCTCCGCTGTTGGAACAAGCGGACCTCTTCCCTGCACAAGCTAGTGGCTCTGTCGCCACAGACCAGGAGCTCTCTTCAGTGGTGGCTTCGGCCCCTCTCTCTGTCACAGGGACGCTCCTTCCTGACTCCGTCCTGGGTGATTCTCACCACGGATGCCAGCCTCTCCGGTTGGGGAGCAGTGTTTCTCCATCACCGAGCACAGGGCACTTGGACTCCGTCCGAATCAGCCCTCCCGATCAATGTGCTGGAGATCAGAGCTGTGTTTCTAGCTCTCCTAGCCTTGCACCACCTGTTGGCGGGCAGGCACATTCGAGTCCAGTCGGACAACGCGACAGCGGTTGCCTACATCAATCACCAGGGCGGAACTCGCAGCCGCCTGGCGATGTTGGAGGTTCAACGAATCCTCCAGTGGACGGAGGAATCCAAGTCCACCATATCAGCAGTCCACATCCCAGGCGTAGAAAACTGGGAGGCCGATTATCTCAGCCGTCAAACCGTGGACAGCGGCGAGTGGGCCCTGCACCCGGCAGTGTTCAGGTCAATCTGCCGCAAGTGGGGTACTCCGGAAGTGGATCTAATGGCATCCCGGCACAACAACAAGGTTCCGGTTTACGTGGCTCGCTCCCACGATCCTCAGGCCTTCGCAGCGGACGCGCTGGTTCAGGATTGGTCCCAGTTCCGTCTGGCCTACGTGTTTCCCCCTCTAGCTCTCTTGCCCAGGGTTCTGCGCAAGATCAGAATGGAGGGCCGTCGGGTCATAATCATTGCTCTGGACTGGCCCAGGCGAGCTTGGTACCCAGACCTGCTCCGCCTGTCTGTAGAGGTGCCGTGGCATCTCCCAGACCGCCCAGACCTTCTCTCTCAAGGTCCGTTTTTCCGCCAGAATTCTGCGGCTCTCAGATTGACGGCGTGGCTCTTGAGTCCTGGATCCTGACGGCTTCAGGCATTCCCTCTGAGGTCATCTCCACCATGACTCAGGCTCGAAAGTCTTCTTCGGCCAAGATTTATCACAGGACTTGGAGGATCTTCCTGTCCTGGTGTCGCTCTTCCGACCATGCTCCTTGGCCGTTCTCCTTGCCGACCATCCTGTCTTTTCTACAGTCTGGTCTACAGCTAGGACTGTCCCTCAATTCCCTCAAAGGACAGGTGTCGGCTCTGTCGGTATTATTCCAGCGGCGTATCGCCCGACTGGCTCAGGTGCGCACCTTCATGCAGGGCGCAGCTCACATCATTCCTCCTTACCGGCGGTCTTTGGATCCCTGGGACCTTAATCTGGTCCTCACGGCCTTACAGAAACCCCCCTTTGAGCCTCTTAGGGAGATTCCCTTGTTTAGACTTTCACAGAAAGTTGTTTTTCTAGTAGCCATAACTTCTCTCAGGAGAGTTTCTGATTTGGCTGCGCTCTCTTCGGAATCCCCCTTTTTGGTGTTTCACCAAGACAAGGTGGTTCTTCGTCCGACTCCGGACTTTCTCCCTAAGGTGGTGTCTTCTTTCCACCTTAACCAGGACATTTCATTGCCCTCTCTTTGTCCGGCCCCTGTGCATTGCTTTGAGAAGGCATTGCACACCTTGGATTTGGTGCGGGCGCTCCGAATCTATGTGTCACGCACCACCGTTTTTAGGCGGTGCACCTCACTTTTTGTGCTAACCACGGGTCAGCGCAAGGGTCTCTCTGCTTCTAAACCGACCCTAGCTCGTTGGATTAGGTCGGCTATCGCCGATGCCTACCAGTGTTCTCAGGTGCCTCCCCCGCCGGGGATTAAGGCGCACTCGACCAGAGCTGTCGGTGCCTCCTGGGCTTTCAGGCACCAGGCTACGGCTCAGCAGGTTTGTCAGGCTGCCACTTGGTCCAGTCTGCACACTTTTTCGAAGCACTACCAAGTGCATGCTCATGCTTCGGCAGATGCGAGCTTGGGCAGACGCATCCTTCAGGCGGCTGTCGCCCATTTGTGAAGTTAGGTTTTGCCTACTTCTCAGTTTGGTTTATTTCCCACCCATGGACTGCTTTGGAACGTCCCATGGTCTGGGTCTCCCATAAGGTACGATGAAGAAAAAGAGAATTTTGTTTACTTACCGTAAATTCTTTTTCTTATAGTTCCGACATAGGAGACCCAGCACCCTCCCTGTTGCCTGTTGGCAGTTTTTGTTCCGTGTGTTTTCACTGGCTGTTGTTGTAGACAGAGTTCAGTTTTTTCCGAGTTTTACTCTATCTCTACTTATGGGTGGATGTCCTCCTTCAGCTTTTGCACTGAACTGGTTAGATTGTCATCCAGGAGGTGTATATAGCCCGGAGGGAGGAGCTACACGTTTTGAGTGTAGTACTTTGTGTGTCCTCCGGAGGCAGTAGCTATACACCCATGGTCTGGGTCTCCCATGTCAGAACTATAAGAAAAAGAATTTACGGTAAGTAAACAAAATTCTCTTTTTCTCCACCTTCTCCTGATATTTTGCTGTGAGTCCTGGAGAATTCAGTGTTGCGCACTGGCTAGTCATGTGTAAATCCAAACTGATTATGCACTGCTCCGCACTTCCACCTCTCCACAGTGATAGTAAAAATCTTTACTGTCATTTACTATCACTGATGCCTGCATGGGAGAGGTGGGCATGGGGAGCAGTGCATGCTCAGTTGGGATTTTCATATGCTTGACTAGCCGGTGTGCGACACTAAATTCTCTGGCCAGCTTTCATAACTACTTCTTGTGTCCATGACGTTCTGGAGATTAGCCACTAAGATAGGAAGTGATGTGACCAATTCAGATCAGGGTGGATTTGATTTAAATCTAACTGATTTAAATCACGATTTAAATCACTAGTCAGTAAGGCTTGATTTAAATCAAAATTTCTACCTAAACTAGTTCTTGCTACTTTAACATGCAAGTAGATGAAGATTTTTAGGATCACTTTTTATATTACTTTTTTCTCCCCAGTTTAATGGGTTAATCATTCATATTTGGACACCACTGTTCTGTTGTACTTAGGAAGGAGAAAAATAATCCTGACCTTAACAATTTAAATAGATTTATTCAACTGAAGCAATAACATTACAGCATAAGTTATTTGCTTAAACAAACATCCATGTTTGTTAACTAATTTGACTAAACAAAATATATATATTTCTTTGTCGCTCCATTGGGAGACCCAGACAATTGGGGTGTATAGCTTCTGCCTCCGGAGGCCACACAAAGTATTACACTTAAAAGTGTAAACCCCTCCCCTTCTGCCTATACACCCCCCCGTGCATCACGGGCTCCTCAGTTTTTATGCTTTGTGCGAAGGAGGCACACATGCACGCATAGCTCCACAATTTAGTCAGCAGCAGCTGCTGACTATATCGGATGGAAGAAAAGAGGGCCCATAACAGGGCCCCCGGCATGCTCCCTTCTCACCCCACTCTGGTCGGCGGTGCTGTTAAGGTTGAGGTACCCATTGCGGGTACATAGGCAGGAGCCACATGCTGTTTTCCTTCCCCATCCCTTAAGGGCTCTGGGTGAAGTGGGATCCTAATCGGTCTCCAGGCACTGGGACCGTGCTCCCTCCGCAGCCCCTGAGGAATCTGCTGGACAGGAGCCGGGTATCGTCAGGGACAAGGCCCTGCTACTGTGAGGTACTCTGTGTCCCCTTGGGGACGGCGCATGGAGCGCTTGTGTTATACACGCAGCACTGCTGGGTGTGTTAGTGCGCCGGGACTACCGCGCTTGTTTGCCGGCCGCGCTTATAACTTTAGTCCCCGGCTTCTGCGGCCTAGTACCGCATACTCCCGCCCCCGGGCCTGCCAGTCAGGGGAAGGGCGGGACGCTGCACTGGAAGTCAGCGCTGAGGGCTGGAGCATACTTTGTATCCTCCTCCCCCCTCACTGAGCACCGTGGGGCACCAGATTCCCGCACTTTCTAGGGTACGCCCACGGCCCCCTCCTCCTCACAGAACGCCTCCAGCCATTCCTGTCAGCACTTCTGAAGCTGGAGAGGAGAGACAACACGGCTCTGGGAGGCCCAGGCAGGGAATCTGGTGGTCACACAACCGCTTTGGGCGGTCGGTAAGCCGCACCTGTTACTAGTGTATATATATATATGTATGTATGTATGTATGTATGTATGTATGTATGTATGTATGTATGTATGTATGTATGTATGTATGTATGTATGTATGTATGTATGTATGTATATATATATATATATATATATATATATATATTTATATATATATATATTTTATATATATATATATATTTTATATATATATATATATATATTTATATATATATATATATATATTTATATATATATATACTTATATATATTTATATATATATATATTTATATATATATATACTTATATATATTTATATGCTATACATATACTCTGTACGGTCGCACTGTTGGTTTTTGGCTATATACCCTCCCGGATTGTACTCAGAGGAGACAACAGCATGTCGTCCGCAAAAAACAAGGGTGCCAAAGCACAGGCTTACTTTGCAACCTGTACCTCATGTGCGGCTATGCTACCGGCAGGTTCCACCTACCCTCATTGTGTGCAATGCTCGGCCCCTGTGGCACTTACTCAGCCGGAGCCTCTGCCACTGGTGGCCCAGGTGGAACCAGCTGCTACCACTGTCCAGGTGACAGGGACGGAGTTTGCAGTATTCGCTGACAAACTTTCTGAGTCTATGGATAAATGGTCTGCTAAGATACTAGAAGCCTTGCAGTCCAGACCGGTAACACAGGCCCCGGGCACTGTTGAATCATTGACCCCAGGCCCCCCTCGGTTGGAGCAGCAAAGTGCTCCTGGGGTGACTCATAGGTCCCAAGGTGAGGTCTCCGACACGGACCGCAGTCCCAGACCGCCTAAGCGGGCTCGCTGGGAGCTTCCCTCGACTTCATCACACTGCTCAGGGTCTCAGCAAGAGGACTCTCTAGAGGATGAAGCGGAGGTGGCAGATCAGGATTCTGATCCTGAGGCCGCTCTCAACCTAGATACACCTGAAGGAGACGCCATAGTGATTGACCTTATAGCGTCCATCAATCAGGTGTTGGATCTTTCTCCCCCAGCTCCTCCAATTGAGGAGTCAGCTTCTCAGCAGGAGAAATTCCGTTTTAGGTTTCCCAAGCGTACAATGAGTACGTTTCTGGATCACTCCGACTTCAGAGAGGCAGTCCAGAAACACCGAGCTTGTCCAGATTTTCTAAGCGCCTTAAGGACACACGTTATCCCTTCCCCCCTGACGTTGTCAAGGGTTGGGCTCAGTGTCCCAAGGTGGATCCTCCAGTCTCCAGACTGGCGGCTAGATCCATAGTTGCAGTGGAAGACGGGGCTTCACTCAAAGATGCCACTGACAGACAGATGGAGCTCTGGTTGAAATCCATCTATGAAGCTATCGGCGCGTCCTTTGCTCCGGCATTCGCATCCGTATGGGCACTCCAAGCTATCTCAGCTTGTCACTCGCAGATTAATGCAGTCACACGTGCCTCTGCTCCGCAGGTGGTGTCCTTAACCTCTCAGGCGTCGGCGTTTGCGTCCTACGCCATTAATGCTGTCCTGGACTCTGCGAGCCGTACGGCGGTAGCATCCGCCAATTCGGTGGCAGTCCGCAGGGCCATGTGGCTACGTGAATGGAAGGCAGACTCTGCTTCCAAAAAGTTCTTAACCGGTTTGCCATTTTCTGGCGACCGCCTGTTTGGTGAGCGATTTGGATGAAATCATTAAACAATCCAAGGGAAAGGACTCATCCTTACCCCAGTCCAAACCAAACAGACCTCAACAACGGAAGGTACAATCGAGGTTTCGGTCCTTTCGGCCCGCGGGCAGGTCTCAATTCTCCTCGTCCAACAGGCCACAGAAGGGTCAGAGGAACTCCGATTCATGGCGGTCTAAGTCACGTCCTAAAAAGACCGCCGGAGGAACCGCTCCCAAAGCGGCCTCCTCATGACTTTCGGCCTCTTCAAACCGCATCCTCGGTCGGTGGCAGGCTCTCCCGCTTTTGCGACGCCTGGCTGCCACAGGTACAAGACCGTTGGGTGAGAGACATTCTGTCTCACGGTTACAGGATAGAGTTCAGCTCTCGTCCTCTGACTCGATTCTTCAGAACATCTCCGCCCCCCGAGCGAGCCGATGCTCTTCTTCAGGCGGTGAGCACTCTGAAGGCAGAAGGAGTGGTGATCCCTGTTCCTCTTCAGCAACAGGGTCACGGTTTTTACTCCAACTTGTTTGTGGTGCCAAAAAAGGACGGATCTTTCCGTCCTGTTCTGGACCTAAAACTGCTCAACAAACACGTAAAAACCAGGCGGTTCGGGATGGAATCGCTCCGCTCCGTCATCGCCTCAATGTCCCAAGGAGATTTCCTAGCATCAATCGACATCAAAGATGCTTATCTCCACGTTCCGATTGCACCAGAGCATCAGCGCTTCCTGCGTTTCGCCATAGGGGACGAACACCTTCAGTTCGTGGCACTGCCTTTCGGCCTGGCGACAGCCCCACGGGTTTTCACCAAGGTCATGGCAACAGTGGTAGCAGTCCTACACTCTCAGGGACACTCGGTGATCCCTTACTTAGACGATCTGCTTGTCAAAGCACCCTCTCGAGTGGCATGCCAACACAGCCTGAACATTGCTCTGGAGAATCTCCAGAGATTCGGGTGGATCATCAATTTCCCAAAGTCAAATCTGACACCGGCCCAATCACTGACATATCTCGGCATGGAGTTTCATACTCTCTCAGCGATAGTGAAGCTTCCGCTGGACAAACAGCGTTCACTACAGACAGGGGTGCAATCTCTCCTTCAAGGCCAGTCACACCCCTTGAGGCGCCTCATGCACTTCCTAGGGAAGATGGTGGCAGCAATGGAGGCAGTTCCTTTTGCGCAGTTTCATCTGCGTCCACTTCAATGGGACATTCTCCGCAAATGGGACAGGAAGTCGACGTCCCTCGACAGGAACGTCTCCCTTTCTCAGGCAGCCAAAGCCTCCCTTCGGTGGTGGCTTCTTCCCACTTCATTGTCGAAGGGGAAATCCTTCCTACCCCCATCCTGGGCGGTGGTCACGACGGACGCGAGTCTGTCAGGGTGGGGAGCGGTCTTTCTCCACCACAGGGCTCAGGGTACCTGGACTCAGCCAGAGTCCTCCCTTCAGATCAATGTTCTGGAGATAAGGGCAGTGTATCTTGCCCTAAAGGCGTTCCAGCCATGGCTGGAAGGCAAGCAGATCCGAATTCAGTCGGACAACTCCACCGCGGTGGCATACATCAACCACCAAGGCGGAACACGCAGTCGGCAAGCCTTCCAGGAAGTCCGGCGGATTCTGCTGTGGGTGGAAGCCACAGCCTCCACCATATCCGCAGTTCACATCCCAGGCGTAGAAAACTGGGAAGCAGACTTTCTCAGTCGCCAGGGCATGGACGCAGGGGAATGGTTCCTTCACCCGGACGTGTTTCAAGAGATCTGTTGCCGCTGGGGGATGCCGGACGTCGACCTAATGGCGTCCCGGCACAACAACAAGGTCCCGGCATTCATGGCACGGTCTCAAGATCACAGAGCTCTGGCGGCAGACGCTTTAGTTCAGGATTGGTCGCAGTTTCAACTGCCTTATGTGTTTCCTCCTCTGGCACTGCTGCCCAGAGTGTTACGCAAGATCAGGTCCGACTGCCGCCGCGCCATCCTCGTCGCTCCAGACTGGCCGAGGAGGTCGTGGTACCCGGATCTGTGGCATCTCACGGTGGGCCAACCGTGGGCACTACCAGACCGACCAGACTTGCTGTCTCAAGGGCCGTTTTTCCATCTGAATTCTGCGGCCCTCAACCTGACTGTGAGGCCATTGAGTCCTGGATCCTAGCGTCTTCAGGGTTATCTCAAGAGGTCATTGCCACTGTGAGACAGGCCAGGAAACCAACGTCCGCCAAGATCTACCACAGGACGTGGAGGATATTCTTATCCTGGTGCTCTGATCAGGGTTTTACTCCCTGGCCATTTGCCTTGCCCACTTTTCTTTCCTTCCTTCAATCCGGATTGGAAAAGGGTTTGTCGCTCGGCTCCCTTAAGGGACAAGTCTCAGCGCTCTCTGTGTTTTTTCAGAAGCGCCTAGCCAGACTTCCACAGGTACGCACGTTCCTGCAGGGGGTTTGTCACATAGTCCCTCCTTACAAGCGTTCGGTAGAACCCTGGGATCTGAACAGGGTGCTGATGGCTCTTCAGAAACCACCTTTCGAGCCAATGAAGGATATTTCTCTTTCACGCCTTTCGCAGAAAGTGGTCTTCCTAGTAGCAGTCACATCACTTCGGAGAGTGTCTGAGCTAGCAGCGCTGTCATGCAAAGCCCCTTTCCTGGTGTTTCACCAGGACAAGGTGGTTCTGCGTCCGGTTCCGGAATTTCTCCCTAAGGTGGTATCCCCCTTTCATCTCAATCAGGATATCTCCTTACCTTCTTTTTGTCCTCATCCAGTTCACCAATGTGAAAAGGATTTGCACTTGTTAGATCTGGTGAGAGCACTCAGGCTCTACATTTCTCGTACGGCGCCCCTGCGCCGCTCGGATGCACTCTTTGTCCTTGTCGCTGGCCAGCGTAAAGGTTCACAGGCTTCCAAATCAACCCTGGCTCGGTGGATCAAGGAACCAATTCTCGAAGCCTACCGTTCTTCTGGGCTTCCGGTTCCCTCAGGGCTGAAGGCCCATTCTACCAGAGCCGTGGGTGCGTCCTGGCCTTTGCGGCACCAGGCTACGGCTCAGCAGGTGTGTCAAGCGGCTACCTGGTCGAGCCTGCACACTTTCACGAAACACTATCAGGTGCATACCTATGCTTCGGCAGATGCCAGCCTAGGTAGGCGAGTCCTTCAGGCGGCGGTTGCCCACCTGTAGGAAGGGGCCGTTTTACGGCTCTATTACGAGGTATTATTTTACCCACCCAGGGACTGCTTTTGGACGTCCCAATTGTCTGGGTCTCCCAATGGAGCGACAAAGAAGGGAATTTTGTTTACCGTAAATTCCTTTTCTTCTAGCTCCAATTGGGAGACCCAGCACCCGCCCCTGTTCCCTTCGGGCTGTTGTTCTTTGTGTACACATGTTGTTCGTGTTGAATGGTTTTCAGTTCTCCGAACTTCCTTCGGATTGAATTTACTTTAGACCAATTTATAAGTTTCCTCCTTCCTGCTTTTGCACCAAAACTGAGGAGCCCGTGATGCACGGGGGGGTGTATAGGCAGAAGGGGAGGGGCTTTACACTTAAGTGTAATACTTTGTGTGGCCTCCGGAGGCAGAAGCTATACACCCCAATTGTCTGGGTCTCCCAATTGGAGCTAGAAGAAAAGGAATTTACGGTAAGTAAACAAAATTCCCTTCATTTTAAGAAACTTAGACTGTCAGCCCAGCCAACACATGAAAAACTTAAATACTACTGTCCCTGCTGTCCTCTGTAGTTTACTTGTCGTCATCTTCATCATCATCATCTTCTTCTTTGTTCCTATTCATAATCTGGAAAAGAAAAACAA
This sequence comes from Anomaloglossus baeobatrachus, assembly GCF_048569485.1. NCBI lineage: Eukaryota > Metazoa > Chordata > Amphibia > Anura > Aromobatidae > Anomaloglossus > Anomaloglossus baeobatrachus. The sequence goes on along the minus strand of NC_134355.1, from coordinate 473,178,239 downwards.
GCTTTCCTGCTTTATTGGGTCCCAACCGATTTCTCAATTTAGAATGAATGAGTCCAAAGGAAGAGAATATTCTTTCAACGCCTGCAGAAGAAGCTACTGCTGTTAAAAGGGAAATCATTACTTGAACAGTCTCTAAATCCAAGCGCTTAAGTGACTTCCACCAGTTTACTGGTGTGACCTTCCTTAAAATATCTTCAGCAAACATATATTTCTTGAATGGTTCCCCCTTAGCTCTGAAGTTTATTATAGTTGGCATTAAAGATGGATGATTGCTGGATACCCATGTCCTAGCTAACTCCTCTTCCTCAGCACTTAGGTTTTGCCCCTGATATTGGATATTGACAATATTTGCCAAAATATGAGCTGGAGTCAGTGCTTGTCCCATTCGTTTGTTTACTGCTTGTAATTTAATTCTGTCCATGTGTAGTTCTGTTTTTAAGTGTTCACTCAGTTCCTTCCAAATTTCAACAGCATCCGCAATAAAACAGCTATTTTTCTGTATTTTGTTTAAAGCTTGAGAGATGGGTTTCAGGAAACTCAGCATATGTTCAACATTTCTCTTAAGCCCATTGTTGAAGATTTTGGCCGTGACAGTACCATCTATTTTATCTCGATTTTCTTCACAAAGTGTCATCAGAATAGGCCAGTTTTTGATATACTGCTCAAAACAGTCCACCACAGAGTTCCATCTAACATCTTGTGGGAGCGTTAGCTTGGTTCCACCCATCCTTTTCAGAGTTGCTGCAGCAAAATTATTATTACGGAAGTATTTAGCAATTTCAACAACATTAGCTTTTATTTCTGGAACACTTAAGTCTTTGGCTAAGAGGTGCAGCAAATGAGCACTGCAACCATATGTTATTAGCAGCTTTGTATTCCCTCCCTGCTCTTCTAAATCTCTTTCTCATCTTGGATACGTTTGCAGCATTGTCAGTGACCAAACTGCGTACTAGACATTTGAATTTTTGTTCACATGTTGTTATAGCTTTTACTGCCACTTCTTGTAAGTATTCTGCTGTGTGTGCATTTCCTGACGTATCAGTTGTTTGTGCAAGGAATACTTTACCTTCTTCTGTTGTTATACAAGCACATACAATAGGATCATTGTGGACATTACTCCACCCATCAATACTTAGGTTAACAATTTTACCCTCCAGAGCTGTTGCACATTGCTCCATTTCTCTGTCATACACTTGATCCAGCAGTTTCCCTGCAACATCAGCTCTGCTGGGTGGACTGTATCCTGGTCTCAGTGACTGAACCATATTAATGAAATGTGGGTTCTGTGTCAGACGGAAAGAAGAGTTCGTTGCATAAATAAACTGGGCAATTTTTTCATCAATCAACTTTTTCTAATCTGCTAGTTCTTATCACAAACCTATCTATGATGGTTCCAGGAGGTAAAGGTTTTTTCTTCCTTTTGGGTGATGGTGATATGTGGCTGTGGGTGTCTGATGATGATGATGCTGCTAATGAAGCACTATCCTGGATGGATAAGTCTGAAACTGTAGAACAGGATGATGGTAATCTTGGAGGTGGATAGTTTCCAGAATCCATGAATTCCCCTAAACAAAAAAAGTCAATGCTGTTATTTTATTGTTTATTATACAATTTCTGCTTATTGTACACAACACATCACTGCCCCTGCCCCAAAAGGAATATTTGTTTTTCTTCATAACTGTACCAAATGACAGTAACATGCAGTAATAATAAGAAATATAATTTTCTTCGGCGCTCCATTGGGAGACCCAGACGATTGGGTGTATAGCTACTGCCTCCGGAGGCCACACAAAGCATTACACTAAAAAGTGTAAGGCCCCTCCCCTTCTGGCTATACACCCCCCGTGGGATCACGGGCTGCTCAGTTTTCAAGCTTTGTGCGAAGGAGGTCAGACATCCACGCATAGCTCCACTGTTTAGTCAGCAGTAGCTGCTGACTATATCGGATGGAAGAAAAGAGGGCCCATATAGGGCCCCCAGCATGCTCCCTTCTCACCCCATTCCTATTGGCGGTGTTTGTTAAGGTTGAGGTACCCATTGCGGGTACGGAGGCTGGAGCCCACATGCTGCTTTCCTTCCCCATCCCCCTGAGGGGCTCTGAGGAAGTGGGATCTTACCGGCCCCCAAGCCCTGAGGCCGGGCTCCATCCACAGACCCGTAGAACCTGCTGGATACGGAGCTGGGTACCGTTCAGGGACAAGGCCCTGCAACATTCAGGTACTCTGTGTCCCCGTTTGGACAGGCCGCGCACACTCCAGACTTGCTGGGTGTGCTAGTGCGCCGGGGACAGTAGCGCTGCGCGCGGGGGTTACAGTCACTGCAGCTTCTCTGAGGGACTTTATGTGTTGGGGACCGCCGCGCCGGCCGCCCCTGGAGCGGCGGCGCGGCTGAGACTTGTGGTGCGCCGGGGACTTCGCGCCGACCGGACGGCGGCGCTTATAAATCTAGTCCCCGGCTTTTGCGGCCTAGCTCCGCTTCGTTCCCGCCCCCACCCTGTCAATCAGGGAAAGGGAGAGACGCTGTCCTATAGTCAGCGCCGAGGGCTGGAGTCTTATTTACATACTCCAGCCCTCTCACTGGGCACAGTGGGACGCAAGTTTCCCGCTTTTCGTCTGAACACACCCAGGGCCCGCCCCTCTCCACAGGACGCCGGCAGCCATTCCTGCATGCAGTCTGGCTGGGGAACGGACACAGGCTCTGGGAGACCCAGGCAAGGGATTCGGGCGACCACACACCCGCGTCTCTGTACCATATATATATATATATATATATATATATATATATATATATATATATATATATATATATATATATATATATATATATATATATATATATATAATATATATAATATATATATATATATATATATATATATATATATATATATATATATATATATAGCACTGTAAGGTCGCTTCTTGGCTGTATACCCTATATTGCTCTGAGGAGACAACAACATGTCATCCGCAAAACGCAGGGGTGCCAAGACACAGGCTGTATACGCTGCTTGTGCCGCTTGTGGGGCTGATCTACCGGCAGGTTCCAATGACCCACATTGTGTGCAATGTTCAGTCCCTGTGCCACTTCGTCTGCCGGAGTCTATGGTGGTAGTGGCCCAGGCAGAGTCACCGGTGAACCCTGTTCCGGTGACGGGGACAGAGTTTGCAGTTTTTGCTGACAAGATGTCTGTGACTATGACAAAAATCCTAGAGACCTTGCAGGCCAGGCCAGTTACTCAGACCATGGACACTGCTGTGTCAATGTTCCCCGGTCCCCCTCAGTTGGAGCTAATCCGTGCTTCTAGGGGGTCCCAGGCATCTCAGGCTGAAGGCTCTGACTCGGATGACAGTCCCAGGCAGCCTAAGCGAGCTCGCTGGGAGAGACCCTCCACGTCATCACGCTGGTCAGGGTCTCAGCGAGACGAGTCTCTGTATGATGAGACAGAGGAGGGTGATCAGGAGTCTAATCCTGAGACCGCTCTCAATCTGGATACTCCTGATGGTGACGCCATGGTAAATAACCTTATAGCGGCCATCAATAGACTGTTGGATATTTCTCCCCCAGCCCCTTCAGCAGAAGAGGCAGCTGCACAGCAGGAGAAGTTCCTTTTCAGGTATCCCAAGCGTAAACTGAGTACTTTTCTGGACCACGCTGACTTCAGAGAATCAGTCCAGAAACACCATGCTTATCCAGACAAGCGTTTCTCCAAACGTCTTAAGGATACACGTTATCCCTTTCCCCCTGACGTGGTCAAACGCTGGACCCAGTGTCCAAAGGTGGATCCCCCAATCTCCAGGCTTGCGGCTAGATCCATAGTTGCAGTGGAGGATGGGGCTTCACTTAAAGATGCCAATGACAGACAGATGGACCTTTGGTTGAAATCTGTCTATGAAGCTATCGGCGCGTCGTTTGCTCCAGCATTCGCGGCCGTGTGGGCACTCCAAGCTATTTCAGCTGGTCTGGCACAGGTGGACTCTATCATACGTCCAGCAGTGCCGCAAGTGGAGTCCTTAACTTCGCAAATGTCTGCGTTTGCGACCTACGCTATCAACGCTGTCCTGGACTCTACGAGCCGTACCTCAATGGCGTCCGCCAACTCTGTGGTTTTGCGCAGAGCCTTGTGGTTAAAGGAATGGAAAGCGGATTCTGCTTCCAAAAAATGTTTAACCAGCTTGCCATTATCTGTAGACAGACTGTTTGGTGAGCAATTGGCGGAAATCATTAAACAGTCCAAGGGTAAAGACTCCTCCTTACCCCAGCCCAGATCAAGCAAACCTCAACAGAGGAGGTGGCAGTCGAGGTTTCGGTCCTTTCGAGGCTCGGGCAAGGCCCAATTCTCCTCGTCCAAAGGGACTCAGAAGGAGCAAAGGAGCTCAGATTCCTGGCGGGCTCACTCACGCCCCAAGAAAGCAACCGGAGGAACCGCTTCCAAGGCGGCTGCCTCATGACTTTCGGCCTCCTCCCTCCGCATCCTCGGTCGGTGGCAGGCTCTCCCGCTTTGGCGACATTTGGCTGCCACAGGTCAAGGACCGGTGGGTAACAGACATTTTGTCTCACGGGTACAGGATAGAGTTCAGTTCTCGTCCTCCGCCTCGGTTCTTCAGAACTTCCCCACATCCCGACCGAGCAGATGCCCTTCTGCAGGCGGTGGGCTCTCTAAGAGCAGAAGGAGTGGTGATCCCTGTTCCTCTTCAGGAACAAGGGCAAGGTTTTTACTCCAATCTCTTTGTGGTTCCAAAAAAGGACGGCTCGTTCCGTCCTGTTCTGGACCTAAAACTGCTCAACAAGCATGTGAACGCCAGGCGGTTCCGGATGGAATCCCTCCGCTCCGTCATTGCCTCAATGTCTCAAGGAGATTTCCTTGCATCAATAGACATCAAAGATGCTTATCTCCACGTGCCGATTGCTACAGAACACCAACGTTTTCTACGTTTCGTGATAGGAGACGACCATCTTCAGTTCGTAGCTCTGCCATTTGGTCTGGCGACAGCCCCACGGGTTTTCACCAAGGTCATGGCGGCAGTGGTAGCAGTCTTACACTCTCAGGGACACTCGGTGATTCCTTACTTGGACGATCTACTTGTCAAAGCACCCTCTCAAGAGGCATGCCAACTCAGCCTGAATGTTGCGCTGGAGACTCTCCAGACTTTCGGGTGGATCATCAACTTTTCAAAGTCAAATCTGTCACCGACTCAATCACTAACGTATCTTGGCATGGAGTTTCATACTCTCTCAGCGATAGTGAAGCTTCCGCTGGACAAGCAGCGGTCACTACAGACAGGGGTGCAGTCTCTCCTTCATGGTCAGTCGCACCCCTTAAGGCGCCTCATGCACTTCCTAGGGAAGATGGTGGCAGCAATGGAGGCAGTCCCGTTTGCGCAGTTTCATCTGCGCCCACTTCAATGGGACATTCTCCGCCAATGGGACGGGAAGTCAACTTCCCTGGACAGGAAAGTCTCCCTTTCCCAGACGGCCAAGGACTCTCTGCAATGGTGGCTTCTTCCCACCTCATTATCACAGGGAAGATCCTTCCTACCCCCATCCTGGGCGGTGGTCACGACAGACGCGAGTCTGTCAGGGTGGGGAGCAGTTTTTCTCCACCACAGGGCTCAGGGTACGTGGACTCAGCAGGAGTCCACCCTTCAGATCAATGTTCTGGAAATCAGGGCAGTGTATCTTGCCCTACTAGCCTTCCGGCAGTGGCTGGAAGGGAAGCAGATCCGAATTCAGTCGGACAACTCCACAGCGGTGGCATACATCAACCACCAAGGAGGGACACGCAGTCGGCAAGCCTTCCAGGAAGTCCAGCGGATTCTAATGTGGGTGGAAGACACGGCATCCACCATATCCGCAGTTCACATCCCGGGCGTAGAAAACTGGGAAGCAGACTTCCTCAGTCGCCAGGGTATGGACGCAGGGGAATGGTCCCTTCACCCGGACGTGTTTCAGGAAATCTGTCGCCGCTGGGGGGTGCCGGACGTCGACCTAATGGCGTCTCGGCACAACAACAAGGTCCCGGCCTTCATGGCGCGGTCTCGCGATCAAAGAGCTCTGGCGGCAGACGCCCTAGTGCAAGATTGCTCGCAGTTCCGGCTCTTTTATGTGTTTCCACCTCTGGCACTCTTGCCCAGAGTGCTACGCAAGATCAGATCCGATTGCAGCCGCGTCATACTCGTCGCTCCAGACTGGCCGAGGAGGTCGTGGTACCCGGATCTGTGGCATCTCACGGTCGGCCAACCGTGGACACTACCAGACCGACCAGACTTACTGTCCCAAGGGCCGTTTTTCCATCGGAATTCTGCGGCCCTGAACCTGACTGTGTGGCCATTGAGTCCTTGATCCTAGCGTCTTCAGGATTATCCCAAGGGGTCGTTGCCACCATGAGACAGGCTAGGAAGTCCACTTCTGCTAAGATCTACCACAGAACGTGGAGGATTTTCTTATCCTGGTGCTCTGCACAAGGAGTATCCCCCTGGCCATTCGCGTTACCTACTTTTCTTTCCTTCCTGCAATCTGGGTTGGAAAAGGGCTTGTCGCTCGGCTCCCTTAAAGGGCAAGTCTCGGCACTATCCGTGTTTTTTCAGAAGCGTCTAGCACGACTTTCTCTGGTGCGCACGTTCCGGCAGGGGGTTTGTCATATCGTCCCTCCGTACAGACGGCCGTTAGATCCATGGGATCTAAACAGGGTACTAGTTGCTCTCCAGAAGACGCCTTTCGAGCCTCTGAGGGATGTTTCACTTTCTCGACTCTCACAGAAAGTGGCCTTTCTAGTAGCGGTCACGTCTCTTCGGAGAGTGTCTCAGCTAGCAGCGCTGTCATCCAAGGCTCCCTTCCTGGTGTTCCACCAGGACAAGGTAGTGCTGCGCCCCATTCAGGAGTTTCTCCCTAAGGTGGTATCCTCTTTTCATCTTAATCAGGATATTTCCTTACCTTCCTTTTATCCTCATCCAGTTCATCGGTATGAAAAGGATTTGCATTTGCTAGATCTGGTGAGAGCACTCAGAATCTACATTTCCCGCACGGCGCCCCTGCGCCGCTCGGATGCACTCTTTGTCCTTGTCGCTGGTAAGCGCAAAGGGTCGCAGGCTTCCAAAGCCACCCTGGCTCGATGGATCAAAGAACCAATTCTTGAAGCCTACCGTTCTGCTGGGCTTCCGGTTCCATCAGGGCTGAAGGCCCACTCAACCAGAGCCGTGGGTGCGTCCTGGGCATTACGACACCAGGCTACGGCTCAACAGGTGTGCCAGGCAGCTACCTGGTCGAGTCTGCACACTTTCACCAAACATTATCAGGTGCATACCTATGCTTCGGCGGACGCCAGCCTAGGTAGAAGAGTCCTGCAGGCGGCAGTTGCCTCCCCGTAGGGGAGGGCTGTCTTTGCAGCTCTAACATGAGGTATTTCTTTACCCACCCAGGGACTGCTTTTGGACGTCCCAATCGTCTGGGTCTCCCAATGGAGCGCCGAAGAAGAAGGGAATTTTGTTACTTACCGTAAATTCCTTTTCTTCTAGCTCCTATTGGGAGACCCAGCACCCGCCCTGTTGTCCTTCGGGATTGTTGGTTGTTTTCGGGTACACATGTTGTTCATGTTGAACGGTTTTCAGTTCTCCGATGTTACTTCGGAGTGAATTTGTTTGAACCAGTTATTGGCTTTCCTCCTTCTTGCTTTAGCACTAAAACTGAGCAGCCCGTGATCCCACGGGGGGTGTATAGCCAGAAGGGGAGGGGCCTTACACTTTTTAGTGTAATGCTTTGTGTGGCCTCCGGAGGCAGTAGCTATACACCCAATCGTCTGGGTCTCCCAATAGGAGCTAGAAGAAAAGGAATTTACGGTAAGTAACAAAATTCCCTTCTTTCTCACACATGACAGTTCAGTCTTTAGAAATAGGATTCAATAAAAATGTTTACCAACCTGAAGATCCTGCCTGTTCAGAAGTGTTTCTTTGGTCATCTTCATCACCGCACTTCTCATGATGTTGCCTCATTCGCGCCACAAGGCCTTGCATCTCTTTGTTGCATCGTTTGCATTTTGCACGCATGCCTGCCTTACCGATAGGCGAAGGAGCTTCATTAAAATATTCCCAAACTGGGTCTCTTTTGCGGGCTGCTGCCATTATAAGGAAAGAATGTAATAAACCTCAGATCGTACACACAAACAGATCCAGACTTGTCTGTCTGTGGCTATGCTGCAGTATTGTGCTCAAAGTTTCACTTTCATTTTCTTGTCTGCTTGCCCTTCCTCCTACTCACACTTAGATTCACATTCTTCTTGTGTTGTGCAGATCTATTCCACTCCAAACAATCAAACATATTGTCTAACTTCTTGGACTTGACACTGAAGGGGTTGATTCTGTATTCATAGGTTTGTAGAACAATAGGATTAAGGTCTTTTTCTCAACTCTGTTCATGTTGTAATATTTTTGCCGTGAAGAAGAGGCTGGGACCTCTGCGGAGTCAAATTCAGTTTTGAGAACTGTGTAAGTAAAGCGAGCACCTGTGATAATATAGGAGAGAAACTGCCCATTAATCCTACAGAAACCTCTGGAAGAGCATGGCATTGTGAATGTTACACATATACAGCCTTTATTCTACTGAGTTAAACAACTCAGCTTTATCTCATGATGGAAGAACATTTGGATGGTAAAATATTTTCCTCAAAAAGCAGTTTATTGAAAAAAATCCGATTTTTAAATCAAAAAAATCCGTGTTTTTTTTTTTTTTAAAAAAAAACAAAACTGATTTTTATCCACCATGATTCAGATAGAGCGGCATTTCACAGGAAAATAACGAATTGTTACATGATATGCGATAAACTCAGGCCCGGTGACACTGAGAACTGATAACATGTGATCCTTATTTTGGTGTGCTGAATCCAAATATCACATTTGTTTCCTTCAGTAATGTCTGGTTTTTCCACAAAACGCTTTAAGAAACACTTAAAGTAATAACGTAACATTTTATATATAATCATATTATTTAGATGTGTTGAATACGCAGTTGGTATAACTAATAGGAAGACTGCTTTTAATAAGCAGTTAAAAACGGTCTGTAGCAATTTTATGGCTATATAAGCAACTTTAAAAACAGATGGCAGCATTCAGTCATTCAATAGGCTTACAAGTCGCAGCAAATTTAACTCTATTTTGAGTGTTGGAAGACATATTTCTTTTTAACAGTGTTTATCTATGCGAATGTTCATATGGTATCTATATAAATACATGAGAACATAGCAATCACCTCATTTGAATCCTATTGCTTCACTACTCTATTATGTTCTGCAGGTTCTGAAGTATGAACAGTACCTTGACAATTTACTAGTTAGATTTCTGCTGAAGAAGGCCCTGACCAATCAGAGAATCGGACACTTCTTTTTCTGGCATTTGAAGTAGGTTTACAACTATACCGGGCTTTTGTACTGCTTTTTCATGTGCACTGTACTTGTGGGTTTATGGAAGAAGTTATGGCCAGTAGGAAGAATTTAGAAACCTATAAACATGTCTTTTCCTTACTAATGAGATACCAACATCTTACCATTGAAGCCTTCAATTTTGTAACTTCTATTTATTCATATTGCTGTAGAATTCCTAAATTTTCATTCTCAGTGGGCACCTATTATAAGACAAATACAGTTTAGTTAATCTAGATTTATAAGTGGTCATTTATTGTTCTGCTTCGATCCACTGGCTGAGCTCCTCTTGTAGGGAAGCTCCTGTTACGGGGCTCTGTCACCTGCAAAGTGCAATCAAAACTACCGTAATCAGATAGTGATACGGAATGTGGCCTCTGATGAAATCCTCTTCCTGGTCTAGTTTCCTCAGATATGTTTATTCAGAAAAATGTTTTTTTTATTATGCAAATATTGGTGCTTGGGAAATTCCTATGACGTGTCCAGGCGCTATGCACCGTACTGCCTCCTGTCCCTACATTTAGGCTATGTGCGCACTTACCGGATTTTGCCGCGGATTTTCCGCGGATTTGCTGCATGTTTCGCTACAGAAAATGTTCATAACATCTCTGCAGTGAATCACCAGCAAATCCTATGGAGAAAAAAAATCCTGTGCGCACTGGGCGGAATTTGACAGCTGCATGTTTTGCTGCGGGAATCCCGCAGCAAAAACAAGTGCATGTCACTTCTTTTCCGCACATCGCTGCGGGATTTCACTCCATTGACTCAATGTTAATCATGAAATCCCGCAGGGAATAACGCAGGCAGCAAATTCTGTGCGGTTCTCTGCGTTTTCCTGCGTTATTCCCTGCGGTATTTCGCGGTTTACCTCCGGTAATGTGCATCGCTTGTCTGCGGTTTTGCAGGGAAGTGATGTCATTACAGGAAGAGGAAGCCGTGCAGAGTAAACACACAGATCACAGACACACACACACACAGAACACATAGACACACAGAACACATAGACACACAGAACACATAGACACACAGAACACATAGACACACAGAACACATAGACACACAGAACACATAGACACACAGAACACATAGACACACAGAACACATAGACACACAGAACACATAGACACACAGAACACATAGACACACAGAACACACAGACACATAGAACACACAGACACATAGAACACACAGACACATAGAACACATAGAACACATAGAACACATAGAACACATAGAACACATAGAACACATAGAACACATAGACCACATAGACCACATAGACACATAGAACACACAGAACACACAGAACACACAGAACACACAGAACACACAGAACACACAGAACACACAGAACACACAGAACACACAGAACACACAGAACACACAGAACACACAGAACACACAGACACACACAGAACACACAGAACACACAGAACACACAGAACACACACAGAACACACACAGACACACACAGACACACACAGACACACACAGACACACACAGACACACACAGACACACACAGACACACACAGACACACACAGACACACACAGACACACACAGACACACACAGACACACACAGACACACACAGACACACACAGACACACACAGACACACACAGACACACACAGACACACACAGACACACACAGACACACACAGACACACACAGACACACACAGACACACACAGACACACACAGACACACACAGACACACACAGACACACACAGACACACACAGACACACACAGACACACACAGACACACACAGACACACACAGACACACACAGACACACACAGACACACACAGACACACACAGACACACACAGACACACACAGACACACACAGACACACACAGACACACACAGACACACAGGAAAAAAAGAACGTGGGCTCCGCTGTATATTCACCTTCCAGCCGAGGTAAGCACACAGCGGCGGCCCGGTATTCTCAGGCTGGGGAGGGAGAGGGGCAGGGATAATGTCCCCCGCCTCACTCCCCCTCCGGCAGCCGAGAATATCAGCCGCAGCTGCCCCGGCACTGTCGCATGCATTATGCGACAATACCGGCGTGTCCTCGGCTCTTCTTGCCACCGTGTAGCAGTGGTGGCAAGGTAATACAAGGGGTTAATGGTGATGGGGGACCACCGCCATTAACCCCAGGCTTGATCATGGCAGCGTCTATGTGACAGCTGACATGATCAACCCGTAAGTAAAGTGAAAAAAACACAGACACCGAAAAATCCTTTATTTTAAATAAAACCAACAAGCCTCGTTCACCCTTTTATTAACCCCCCCCAAACAAAGCTCCGGCGTAGTCCACAGGTCCGACATAATCCACAGCTCCGGCTCCGGCGTCCTGCACTGCTGACATCCAGCCGCGACTGTCACAGACACAGGCTGAATGCAGCAGACAGCAGAGGTAATTACCGGTCATTTCCCACGGCCGGTAATGTGAACTCACTGCCGACCGTGGGAAATGCAGCGATCTGTCCTCTATCTATCTATCTATCCCTCTATCTATTCTTCTGTCTATCCACTATCAGAATTAAATGTATTTTTTTTTTTTTTCAATGTGCTTTATTGCATTGAATGCAATAAAGCACATCCCAATCCCATCCCAAAACCGCGGCAATACCGCGAATAATACCGCGGCAAACCGCATGCGGTTTTCGGGTGCGGTTTCCCGCGGTTTTTTACCGCGGGTGCGGTAATCTTTGAGGGCATGCGGAATTTTCTCAAGAAAATTCCATTTCCCAGTGCGCACAGAGCCTTATAGTGCTTTGAGCAATGGTTGCTTGAACTGAATACTAATCTGTGTGAGAGAAAGTATGGGCCTAATGGGTGCACACACATCCATCTACTTATCCACAGAGGTGTGTTGGCGAGCAGCAGCTAGGAAAGTTGTATGTGCGCACCCAGTGGGCTCCTACACTGACACTCTGGCATCTGCTTCAGTTCCTGTAGTTCATTTGGTTGGCGAAGTGAAGGGGTGATTTAATCCTTTTTGGGATTTTCTTCGACAGTGCATCTGTCATGTGTCAGTCTAGGAAGAACATAGTCTAAGACATTTGTAGGCATGCATCACTAACACGTTCAATGTTTGGCTGCTAGCCTTTTTATTATCTAACCATGATGCCTATTAAACTCATATTAGGTCAGAAATGCACAACAAGACGGTCAGTCAGAGGTTCGGCCTGCTGCTGGAATCCTACTGCAGAGCCTGTGGCATGTACCTCAAGCATTTAAGCCGACAAGTGGAGGCAATGGAGAAACTCATTAACCTCACCGACATCCTGAAGCAGGAGAAGAAGGATGAGCCTCACAAAGTAAGGGCAGCATTCAGTCTACCTAGCGGTGTTTCCAGAATATGGAACATTTTCACTTCAAGGTGTATTCTAGAAAACAATGTTTTGCCTAGATAAAAAAAAAAAATTAACACTCTGTACATTTTTTTGCCTTATAATTAATTGGAAAGTTAAAAGGATGGTTCACCCATATTTTTTATTGTCTAGTTCGATATTATATTGAGAAACTATGTTTCTCTCAAATACCTTGTGTTGGCAATAGTGCCTGTGAGAGGCGCTATTGTAGACCGCTGTTCTTTGCTCCGGTGATGTCACGTCAAGTGCCACACACGTCACAACATCCCTACGGCTGGCTGCAGTCTTCCTGACTCACTAAGCTGTGGGCAGTGTTTCACCGCTGTCACAGCACAGCGCGTCTCCTGCTTGCAGCGTTCTGCTGTGAGGGAGGAGGGATCAGGGAGCAGATGTGCTGTGACGAGTGGTGAAACACCGCTCACAGCTCAGTGAGTCAAGAAGACTGCAGCCGACCGCAGGGATGGGACGTGTGCGGCACTTGACGTGACGTCACCGGAACGGGGAACAGCGGTCTGCAATATTGACTCTCACAGGCACTATTGCCAACATAAGGTATTTGAGAGAAACCTTGTTTATTAATATAATATCGAACTAGACAATAAAAAATACGGGTGAACCACCCCTTTTAAAGGGAACCTGTCACCACTTTTTTGGCGTATAAGCTGCGGCCACCACCACCGGGCTCTTATATACAGCATTCTAACATGCTGTATCTAAGAGCCCAGGCCGCTGTGAGAACATAAACACTTTATAATACTCACCTAACGGTCGCGCGGTTGGCCATATGGGCGTCTCCGGTGTTGGCGCCTCCTCTTTCGGCCATCTTCGTCTTCTTTCAGAAGCCTGTGTGCATGACGCATCTATGTCATACACACTCGCCGGTCCTGCGCAGGCGCACTACAATACTTTGATCTGCCCTGCTCAGGACCTGAATGCCGGCGAGTGTGGATTACGTCGGACTTGTCATGTACCGCGGCTAGAGAAGGCTGAGGATGGCCGAAAGAGGCGGGACCGGAGAACAGATGCCCATATGGCCAACCGCACGACCGTTGGGTAAGTATTATAAAGTGTTTTTTATGTTCTCACAGCGGCCTGGGCTCTTATATACAGCATGTTAGAATGCTGTATATAGGAGCCTCGTGTTGGTGGCTGCAGCTTATAGGCTGAAAATGTGGTGACAGGTTCCCTTTTTAAGGTCACTTGTGACAACATTGCCATTAGGAAATGTGATGTTCTTATTCTCTTGTCTGGTTGTTAGAGGGTTTTCTTATTATCAACGTTTCATTTAGCTGCAGGAAAGGCAATTTATGCAAGACCGCGAACACCCTTGAAAAGCAAGATTATTAAGTTGCATTTGTGAATGGAGTGGTAGTGCGCATGTAACCACTGCCCCATTTAATGGTATGGGACTGACAGTTTGGCTATCTCATCAGTCTCTTGAATGCGAAAGTAGCTGTGATCACGCATGTGCATTACTGCCTCATACAAATTGGGAACTTTGGACCCCCTGTCCTCAGAAGCAGTGGGGCATCCCCCAATTTTGCTTTTGCTTATGTATTAAATGCTGAAATGCCTTTAAAGGGCTCCTATGTATATATTTTATTTGTATTGGAGGCTGTAAAATAACAGCTATATTTGTTGTAGGTGCAGATGAAGTTTCTTGTTGAGCAGATGAAGAGGCCAGACTTTATGGATGCATTACAAAACTTTACCTCTCCTCTCAATCCTGCGCATCAGTTGGGGACCCTCAGGTATGTCCATGTGTTAATTTCTTTTTCCCTTATTTCCCCTTTGTCTGATCATCCTGCTGATATGTTTTCTAAACCATTCCTTTGTTCTTTAGGCTTGAAGAATGCAGAATAATGTCTTCTGCTAAAAGACCACTTTGGCTAAACTGGGAGAACCCTGATATTATGTCTGAAATGCTGTTTCTGAATAATGAGATAATCTTTAAAAATGGAGATGGTATGTTAAAGTGAAAATGCCAGTGATGTAAAGATGTGTAATATATATGGAGCAATGACTATCATCATTTCTAATACCAAGCGCTACGATATTGCCATGCGGAAGTGAGCGCACTATGCAGGCACATTCATTGATCTGGAGGCCATTGCGTGATTGAAATAGACTATCCATGATGAGAATTAGTTTAACAACATAGATAAAAACTGTGTGCATTACCAGAAAAAACGGCAAAGGCGGATCCATTCTGGTGACATTTCTGAAATGTGCAACACAGTGTGAACCCAGCCTTACTCTATAGTATTAAATTTAGGGTGGGAAAACATGTTCCAATGTCACAGGCTAAATAAGTAGACAACTTGTTATATCGGCTTACGTATTATTGCAACACAGGGTATGTTTCCTAATTTTCCTTTTTTTTCCCCCAGACTTGCGTCAGGATATGCTAACACTTCAAATCTTACGCATTATGGAAAATATTTGGCAAAATCAGGGACTTGATTTACGGTGAGTGTCAGATTTTTTTTTTTCTTTGTCGCTCCATTGGGAGACCCAGACAATTGGGTGTATAGCTACTGCCTCCGGAGGCCACACAAAGCATTACACTTAAAAGTGTAAACCCCTCCCCTCTGCTATACACCCTCCCGTGCATCACGGGCTCCTCAGTTTTTAAGCTTTGTGCGAAGGAGGCACACATGCACGCATAGCTCCACAGCTTAGTCAGCAGCAGCTGCTGACTATGTCTGATGGAAGAAAAGAGGGCCCATAACAGGGCCCCCAGCATGCTCCCTTCTCACCCCACTCTTGTCGGCGGTGTTGTTAAGGTTGAGGTATCCATTGCGGGTACGGAGGCTGGAGCCCACATGCTGTTTTCCTTCCCCATCCCCTTTAGGGCTCTGGGTGAAGTGGGATCCTAATCGGTCTCCAGGCACTGAGACCGTGCTCCATCCACAGCTCCTGGGGACTCTGCTGGATAAGGAGCCGAGTATCGTCAGGGACAAGGCCCTGCTACTTTAAGGTACTCTGTGTCCCCGTGGGGACCGCGCACAGAAACACTCCAGCATTGCTGGGTGTGTTAGTGCGCCGGGGACCGCAGCGCTGACCGCGCTTGTGCCATCACACACTGCAGCGTGGCTGGGTGTGTTAGTTTATGGGGACTACCGCGCTGACCGCCGCTGCCATTTTTACACTGCGGCGCGGTTGGGACTGTTAGTGCGCCGGGGACTACCGCGCCGACCGGGCTTATACGCCGGCCGCGCTTATAACTTTAGTCCCCGGCTTTTGCGGCCTAGTCTCACTCTTTTCCCGCCCCCAGGCCTGTCAGTCAGGGGAAGGGCGGGACGCTGTACGAGAAGTCAGCACTGAGGTCGGCCTAGTATGGGAGTCTCCCGCCCCCAGACCTGCCAGTCAGGAAAAAGGGCGGGACGGTCGGTATGACGCCGACAGTGAGGGCTGTAGTACATTGAGCTGTCCTCCGCCCCCCTCACTACCCACGCTGAGGCACCAGATTCCCGCACTTTTTTGTGACTACGCCCACGCCTCCCTCCTCCTCAGAGAATGCCGTCAGCCATGTTTTTCAGCAACTTCTGGCTGCAGCTGAGGGAGACCCGGGGCAGAGAATCTGATGGCTACAAGCCACATCCGCAGCCCCTGCCGGGCAGGAGAAGGAGTATCGTCAGGGACACCCTGCAGCTACAGGTACTCTGTGTCCCCGTTGGCACGGTGCATGAAGCACCTTGGCCTCAGACGCAGCTGCGACTGCGGTGTGCATTTTTTGTCCGGGACTACCGCGCCGACCGTGCCCGTTTGCCGGCCGCGGTTTGTACTTTAGTCCCCGGTTTTTGCGGCCTAGTGTGTTAAACTCCCGCCCCTGAGCCTGCCATTCAGGGAGAAGGGCGGGATGGTCGGTATGTTGCCGACAGTGAGGGCTGGAGCACACCTCGCTGTCCTCCACCCCCCCTCACTGATCACTATAGACCACCGGATTCCCGCAGACAGAGCCCTGCATCATAACGTAGGGAGGGCTGGAGCATACGTTGCTATCCTCCTTCCCCCCTCACTGAGCACTGGGGGGCACCAGTTTTTCAAAGGTGGTCTTCCTAGGGTGTTGTCCCCCCCTTGGTGCCGCAGTGTGTGTGTATATATATATATATATATATATATATATATATATATATATATATAATATATATATATATATATATATATATATATATATATATATATATATATATATATATATATATATATATATATATATATATATATATATATATAATTATAATGTGTGTTTATTTATATGGTATATGATTTCACTGTTCGGCAGCATTATTTGTTTTTGGCTGTATACCCTCACTGATTACTCTGCGGACGACAGGCTGTTGTCTGCTCTTAAAGAGTAAGGGTGCCAAGACACTGGCTTATTTTAACCTCTTGTGCGCCTATATTACGGGCACTGCACAGATGACAGCGACAGAGTTTGCATGATGAAAACTTCGCCGGCGTTCCCTGTCCAGGCGGCAGGGACAGAGTTACAGCTTTGCTGAGAAACTCTCTGGGTCATTTTCACTATCCATGTCTCAGGCTATGGACAAATGGTCGGCTAAGAGACTAGGAGTTTGCAGTCCAGACCGGCCCCTTACACAGGCCCGGGCACTGCGGGATCGCCCCAGGCCTCTATCTGTCTGCGACGGACGGACAAGCGTTTTACTGAACACCTTATAACACACGTTGCCCCTTCCTCTCTGACGTTAACGTTTCGGCTCAGTGTCATAAGGTGCCCTCCAGTCTCTGGACTGGCGGCTAGATCAGTAGTAGCAGTGGCTGGCGGGTCCACGCTCAAAAATGCCACGGACAGACAGATGGCACTCCTAATGGGATCCATCTATGAAGCCATAGGCGCGTCCGTTGCCCCGGCCTTTGCAGTGGTGGGCACTCCAGGCTATCTCAGCTGCTCTGTCTCAGATCAATGCAGTCATCCTGGGCTCCGCAATTAGCGTCTTTGACGTCTCAGGCGAGGGTATTTTCATCCTCCGCCGGGCACAGAGAACCTTTTCTGCATGGCGGTCCAGGTCAGGGGAGTGGTCCTCACATGTCCAAGACCGATGTAGGAGACATTCTGTCTTACGGTCACAGGATAGAGCTCAGTTCTCGTCCTCCGACTCGTTGCTTCACAGCATCTCCGTCCCCCGAGCGAGCCGATGCACGTTTCCAGGCGGTGAACACTCCGAAGGCAGGAGGAGTTGCGATCCTCGTTCCCCTTCAAGAACGTAGTCGCGGCTTTTTACTCCAGCTTGTTCGTGGTACCAGATAGGACGGATCACCCCGCCCCGTTCTGG
The DNA here is from genome assembly GCF_048569485.1 of Anomaloglossus baeobatrachus. Classification (NCBI taxonomy): domain Eukaryota; kingdom Metazoa; phylum Chordata; class Amphibia; order Anura; family Aromobatidae; genus Anomaloglossus; species Anomaloglossus baeobatrachus. Next base: position 473,160,142 of record NC_134355.1, on the reverse strand, counting down.
ACTTCACACTGCTCAACGGACAGAGAACCTGACTGTTCCGGATGGAATCTCTCCGCTTGCCATCGCCTTTGATGGCCCAAGGAGGCTTCCTAGCATCAATCGACATCAGGGATGCTTATCTCCACGTGCCGATTGTATCAGGATATCAGCACTTCCTGCGCTTCGACATAGGGAACGAACACCTTCAGTTCGTGGCACTAACTTTCGGCCTGGTGACAGCCCTACGGGCCTTCACCAAGGTCATGACAACTGTGGTAGCGGTCCTACTCTCTCAGGCAATCTGCTGGTCAAGGCCCCCTCTCGGGTGGCATGCCAGCACAGCCTGAACATGGCTCTAGAGACTCTCCAGAGATTCGGGTGGTTCATCAATTTTTCCTAAAGTCAAAATTGACACCGGCCCAATCACTGACATATCTCGGCATGGAGTTCCATACTCTCTCAGCGATAGTGAAGCTTCCGCTGGACAAACAGCGTTCACTACAGACAGGGGTGCAATCGTTCCTTCGAGCCCAGTCACACCCTTTGAGGCGCCTCATGCACTTCCTAGAGAAGTTGGTGGCAGCAATAGAGGCAGCTCCGTTTGCGCTGATTCATCTGCGCCCACTTTAATGGGATTTTCTCCGCAAATGGGACAGCAAATCGACGTCCCTCGACAAGGACGTTGCTCCTTCTCGGGCAGCCATGGCCTCCCTTCAGTGGTGGCTTCTTCGCACTCTTGTCAAAGGAAAAAGTCCTTCCTGCCCACATCCTGGCCTGTGGTCACGGCGGACGCGAGTCTGTCAGGGAGTCTTCCTCCGCCACAGGGCTCAGGGTACATGGACTCAGCTGAGTCTTCCCTCCAGATCAATGTTCTGGAGATAAGGGCAGTGTTCTAGCCCTAAAGGCGTTCCAGCCTGGCTGGAAGGCAGGCGGATCCGAATTCAGTCGGACAACGCCAAGGCGGTGGCATACATCAACCACCAAGGCGGCACAAGCAGTCGGCAAGCCTTCCAGCAGGTCCGGCGGATTCTGCTGTGGGTGGAATCCACAGCCTCCACCATCTCCGCAGTTCACATCCCGAGCGTAGAAAACTGGGAAGCAGAATTTCTCAGTCGCCAGGGCATGGACGCAGGGGAATGGTCTCTTCGACCGGACGTGTTTCAAGAGATTTGTTGCCGCCGGGGGAAGCCGGACGTCGACATATTGGCGTCCCGGCACAACAACAAAGTCACGGCATTCATGGCACGTTCTCAAGATCACAGAGCTCTGGCGGCAGACGCATTAGTGCAGGATTGGTCGCAGTTTCCCTGCCTCACGTATTCCTCCTCTGGCCCCGCTGTCCAGAGTGTTACGCAGGATCAGATCCGACAGCCACCGCGCCATCCTCGTCGCTCCAGACTGGCCGAGGAGGTCGTGGTACCCGGATCTGTGGCATCTCACGGTAGGCCAACCGTGGACACTACTAGACCGGCCAGACTTGCTGTCTCAAGGGCCGTTTTTTCCATCTGATTTCGGCGGCCCTCAACCTGACTGCGTGGCCATTGTGTCCCGGATCCTAGCGTCTTCAGGGTTATCTCAAGAGGTCATTGCCACTATGAGACAGGCCAGGAAACCAACGTCCGCCAAGATCTACCACAGGACGTGGAAGATCTTCTTATCCTGGTGCTCTGATCAGAGTTTTACTCTGGCCATTCGCCTTGCCCACTTTCTGTCCTTCCTTCAATCCGGAATGGAAAAGGGGGTTGTCTCTCGGTTCCCTTAAGGGACAAGTTTCGGCGCTTTCTGTGTTTTTTTCAAAAGCGTCTAGCCAAACTCCCTCAGGTACGCACGTTCCTGCAGGGGGTTTGCCACATAGTCCCTCCTTACAAGCGTCGGCTAGAACCCTGGGATCAGAAACCACCCTTCGAGCCAATGAGGGATATTCTCTTTCACGCCTTTCGCAGAAGGTGGTCTTCCTAGTGCAGTCACGTCACTCCGCAGAGTGTCTGACATAGCAGCGCTGTCATGCAAGTCCCCCTTCCTGGTGTTTCACCAGAACAAGCTGGTTCTGCGCTCTGTTCTGGAATCTCTCCCGAAGGTGGTATCCTCTGTTCATCTCAATCAGGATACCTTCTTACCTTCCTTTTGTTCTCATCCGGTTCACCAACGTGAAAAGGATTTGCACTTGTTAGGTCTGGTGAGAGCACTCAGACTCTACATTTCTCGTACGGCGCTCCTGCGCCGCTCGGATGCGCTCTTGTCCTTGTCGCTGGCCAGAGTAAAGGGTCGCAAGCTCCCAAGTCAACTTGGCTCGGTGGATCAAGGAACCAATTCTCGAAGCCTACCGTTCTGCTGGGCTTCTGGTTCCTTCAAGGCTGAAGGCCCATTCTCCCAGAGCCGTGGGTGCGTCCTGGGAGTTGCTGCACCAGGCTACGGCTCAGCAGGTGTGTCAGGCGACTACCTGGTTGAGTCTGCACGCTGCACTGTCTAGTGCATACCTACGCTCGGCAGATGCCAGCTTAGGTAGGCGAGTCCTTCAGGCGGCGGTTGCCCACCTGTAGGAAGGAGCCGTTTTACGGCTCTTTTACCGAGGTATTCTTTTACCCACCCAGGGACTGCTTTTGGACGTCCCAATTGTCTGGGTCTCCCAATGGAGCGACAAAGAAGGGAATTTTGTTTACTTACCGTAAATTCCTTTTCTTCTAGCTCCAATTGGGAGACCCAGCACCCGCCCCTGTTCCCTTCGGGCTGTTTGTTCTTTTGTGTACACATGTTGTTCAGATTGAACTGTTCTTGGTCATGGTTTCAGTTCTCCGAACATCCTTCGGATTGAATTTACCTTAGACCAATTTATAAGTTTCCCCCTTCCTGCTTTTGCACCAAAACTGAGGAGCTCGTGATGCACGGGAGGGTGTATAGCAGAGGGGAGGGGTTTACACTTTTAAGTGTAATGCTTTGTGTGGCCTCCGGAGGCAGTAGCTATACACCCAATTGTCTGGGTCTCCCAATTGGAGCTAGAAGAAAAGGAATTTACGGTAAGTAAACAAAATTCCCTTTTTTCTTGCTTAAAGATGAAAGCAAAGAAATATCAAACATATATGAATAATGATGGAAAACGTGAATAATATCAATTTAAAGTGCCACCACTGTGTGATTGTGTCCCTGCCTGTGGTAGACCGGAGTGATGGCACTGCATGGCACTGTACATAGCCAGAGAACTGCCCTTCCATAATTGCCGAGTTGGTATCTGGATCAGTGGCAATAATTTAGTATAAAGGTTGAATTACTGGTTATAACAGTGGGATCCCCAGTAAGATATCCTTCAATCCGTACCACACACTAACCAGTGATCTCTGCTTTTCTTTTTGTAAATAAAATATGGATATCTGCACAAACGTTTGTCAAATGGATACCAAATTAAGTAAATAGAAATATCCGTTTAACCCCTTTCTGAGCAAGCCAATTTTGTACCTTAATGACCAGGCTAAATTTTGGAAATCTGTCCAGTGTCACTTTATGATGTAAGAACTTTGAATTGCTTCAACGGACCCCAGTGATTCTGAGACTTATATTTTTTTTTCTCTCCTCACTAAAATAGTATTTTAGTACAAAATGGGGTAATCGGGAAAAAAATATCATAATTTGTTATGCACTTTCTCCCGAACACAATATGTGGTCAAAAACTAATGTTTGGGCACATTTAAAAACGGAAAGCAAAGAGCGCTTTTTAATTTTTGGAACGCAAATTTGGACAGGGAGTTACATTGCAGAGCCCCTGAGGTGCCAAAAAAGCAGGAAAAAACGCAAAAGTGACCTCACTGTACAAATAGAAACCCCATGAATTCGTATACGACTGCAGTATCTATTGTCAGATCTTGTCATATCCATGCCATTCCTTTTTTTTTTTTTTTTTCCCCCTCTGGAGAATTGCAATTCAGTGTACACTTATTCCAGATCGCTGTTTCAAAACAGCTGAGAGAATAAGCCCCCTTAACGACCACCCTTTTTATGCTTATCGGAGGTCGTTGAGGGGTTAAATACTTTTTTTTTTTTTTTTTCTCGTTTCTTTTCCAGTACAAATGGATAGCTGATTCCTAGTTTTTGGCTTTGACAAAACCTTATTGATGCAGTCATGTGTGGATTACATGCGGTCTTAGTGCATCTGTGCAATGGAACACATTAAAAACACGTGCGTCTTTTACCTTCGGATTCTTCCCCATCTAGTGCAGTTCTGTTGGGAGAAGCCTAAAACTCAGCACACTCACGAGAAATTGCCATGTTGCGAATTTCAAACATGCACCACAGATCAGTTTATGCTGCATGTAAAAAAATAAACAAAACAGTGGGCATGAGATTTCTATAACCACATACACTTTGCTGTAACGGTAAGATCTGGAATTTCTTGTGCAGTCCGAGCCAAAAACTCATTGCGGGAACTTAACCCAAATAGGACACTTCCACTTTTTTTTAAAAGCTTTCTCGAAATATATATACACGGTATAATATACAGTGTCTTGCGAAAGTATTCTGCCATCTTAAATTTTTCAACCTTTTCCCATATTTTAGGCTTCAAACATGAAGATAAAAATTTTAATGTTATGGTGAAGAATCAACAAGTGGGACACAATTGGGAATTTGAACAAAATGTATTGCTTATTTTAAACTTTCTTTATCATTCCTTTGGGAGACCCAGACCATGGGTGTTTAGCTTCTGCCTCCGGAGGACACACACAGTACTACACTTAAAAGTGTAGCTCCTCCCTCTGAGCTTATACACCCCCTTGTAGCCAGTCCTAGCCAGTTTATCGCTTTGTGTTCAGGAGGCATACATCCACACATGCATTCTCATCTGATTTGTTTGAATTTTGGAAAGAGTTTGAAGAAAAGCGGGTCCAGTTCTGGACTACCGGCATGTCCCTTCTCACCCCACTGTGTCGGCGGTGTTGTTAAGGTTGATTTACAAGGCTGGAGCCTTACATGCCGCGCTCCTTCACCATCCCTTCTGGGCTCTGGCTTTAAGTGGGAGCCAGCACGGTCTCCATGCCTGGCAGGAGTCCGGTCTCCATCCACAGCCCCTTGAGGATTCTGTTGGACCGGAGCACTCATCCCCAGGGACCTGGCCCTGCGTCTCATTAGCTAAGTACCTGAGACGTTTATGTGTTGGGGGTCCCGGTTCTTTATTGTATGGGGAGAGTATGCTGTATGTGATTTTGTTTTGACTTTTCCGGTGGGTTCTCTAGCTTTTGCCCGAGAAACGCGCCGATGGTGCCTGCTTGTCGGCCTCGCCGCTTAAATTCAGGCCCCGGCTTCGCCGGAGGCCTAGTTTGGTTTTCCTGCCCTCGCATGTCACTCATGCAGAGGGACAGGTTCGGCTCCTCCCGGCGGCCGTGCTACACAGGGGAGGGACACTCCCCACTGCTGGGGCGTCCCTCCTTCCCTGCAGGTCTCTATAGCCCTCCAGTTCCCGCTCTTCTATAGGAACGGCCCCTTAGTCCCGCCCCCTCTCCGCTTTGGCGGCCATTTCTCATGCAGAGTTCACTCTGCTCTGGGACATTCTGCATCTCTGCTGAGGTGCTGTGCTCTGGGGGACTGGGCTTCGGGACCTGGAGGGCACACAACACCGCGCCCAGCAGTCTGGTAAGCCATAGCCGGTCTCCGGTTGTGGACCTCTGTATATTCTCCCTGGGGTTCATTCTCTGCACAAGGGACAAGTCTCAGCTCTATCAGTGCTGTTCCAGCGGTGTCTCGCCAGGCTGGCTCAGGTCCGCACCTTCATGCAAGGTGCGTCTCACATCATTCCGCTTTATCGGCGGCCCTTGGATCCCTGGGACCTTAACTTGGTCCTCACGGTATTGCAGAAACCCCCTTTTGAGCCCCTTAGGGAGGTTTCTTTGTATCGTCTTTCTCAAAAGGTGGCCTTTCTAGTTGCCATAACTTCTCTCAGGAGAGTCTCTGATTTGGCTGCGCTCTCCTCGGAGTCACCTTTTTTGGCTTTTCACCAAGACAAGCTAGTTCTCCGTCCGACTCCGGACTTTCTTCCTAAGGTCGTCTCTCCCTTCCACCTTAACCAGGACATTTCCTTGCCTTCCTTCTGTCCGGCCCCTGTTCATCGCTTTGAGAAAGCGCTGCATACTCTAGATCTGGTGCGTGCTCTCCGGATTTATGTGTCTCGCACCGCTGCGCTTAGGCGGTGCACCTCTCTTTTTGTGCTAACCACAGGGTGGCGCAAGGGTCTCTCTGCTTCTAAGCCGACCTTGGCCCGTTGGATTAGATCGACCATTTCGGACGCCTACCAGAGTACTCAGGTGCCTCCCCCGCCGGGGATCAAAGCACACTCGACCAGAGCTGTCGGTGCCTCTTGGGCATTTAGGCACCAGGCTACGGCTCAGCAAGTCTGTCAGGCTGCCACTTGGACTAGCCTGCATACCTTTTCGAAGCACTACCAAGTGCATGCTCATGCTTCGGCAGATGCGAGCTTGGGCAGACGCATCCTTCAGGCGGCTGTCGCCCACTTGTGAAGTTAGGCTCCGCCTACTTCTTAGTTTTTTCTGTTTATTCCCACCCAGGGACAGCTTTGGAACGTCCCATGGTCTGGGTCTCCCAAAGGAACGATAAAGAAAAAGAGAATTTTGTTTACTTACCGTAAATTCTTTTTCTTATAGTTCCGTATTGGGAGACCCAGCTCCCTCCCTGTTGTCTGTTGGCAATTTTCTTGTTCCGTGTTATCACCGGCTGTTGTCATGGACAGAGTCTCCGGTTGTTCCGGTTCTTGCTCGGTTCTACTTGTGGGTGGCTATTCTCCTTCAGCTTTTGCACTAAACTGGCTAGGACTGGCTACCAGGGGGTGTATAAGCTCAGAGGGAGGAGCTACACTTTTAAGTGTAGTACTTTGTGTGTCCTCCGGAGGCAGAAGCTAAACACCCATGGTCTGGGTCTCCCAATACGGAACTATAAGAAAAAGAATTTACGGTAAGTAAACAAAATTCTTTTTTGTTAAAAAGAATAAACTTATAAGTGGCGTGGGAAATATTATTCACCCCCTTTTACTTTCAGTGCAGCAAACTCACTCCAGAAGTTCATTGAGGATTTCTGAATGATCCAATGTTGTCCTAAAATGACTGATGATGATAAATATAATCCACCTGTGTGTAATCAAGTCTCCGTATAAATGCACCTGCTCTGTGATAGTCTCAGTGTTCTGTTTAAAGCACAGTATCATGAAGACTAAGGAACACAACAGGCAGGTCTGTAATACTGTTGTGGAGAAGTTTAAAGCTGGATTTGGTTACAAAAAGATTTCCACAACTTTAAACATCCCAAGGAGCACTGTGAAAGCGATAATATTGAAATGGAAGGAGTATCATACCATTGCAAATCTACCAAGACCCGGCCGTCCATCCAAACTTTCATCTCAAACAAGGAGAAGACTGATTAGAGATACAGCCAAGAGGCCCATGATCATTGTGGATGAACTGCAGAGATCTACAGCTGAGGTGGGAGAGTCTGTCCATAGGACAACAATCAGTCGTACGCTGCACAAATCTGGCCTTTGAGAAATTGCTTTCTTCTTGCCACTTTCCATAAATATATCCATAAAAAGTGTTGTTTAAAGTTTGCCACAAGCCACCTGGGAGACACACCAAACATGTGGAAGAAGGTGCTCTGGTCAGATGAAACCAAAATCGAACTTTTTGGGCACAATGACAAATGATATGTTTGACGAAAAAGCAACACAGTTAATCACTCTGGACACACCATCCCCACTGTCAAACGTGGTGGCAGCATCATGCTTTGGGCCTGCTTTTCTTCAGCAGGGACAGGCAAGATGGTTAAAAATGATGGGAAGATGGATGGAGCCAAATACAGGACCATTCTTGAAGAAAACCTGTTGGTCTGCAAAAGACCTGAGACTGGGACGGAGCTTTGTCTTCCAACAAGACAATGATCCCAAACATAAAGCAAAATCTACAATGGAATGGTTCACAAATAAACATATCCAGGTGTTAGAGTGGCCAAGTCAAAGTCCAGACCTGAATCCAATCGAGAATCTGTGGAAAGAGCTGAAAATCGCTGTTCACAAACGCTCTCCATCCAACCTCACTCAGCTCGAGCGATTTGCAAAGAAGAATGGGCAAGAATTTCAGTCTCTCGATGTGCAAAACTGATAGACACATACCCAAAGTGACTTGCAGCTGTAATCGCAGCAAAAGGTGGCGGTACAAAGTATTAACTTAAAGGGGACGAATAATATTGCACGCCCCAATTTTCAATTTATTATTTTTTCTAAATGTTTAAAATAAGCAATAAGTTTCGTTCAACTTCACAATTGTGGCACACTTGTTGATTCTTCCAGAACATTAAAATTTTTATCTTTCTATGTTTGAAGCCTGAAATGTGAGAAAAGGTAGAAACATTCAAAGGGGCTGAATACTTTAGCAAGGCTGTGTGTGTGTGTATGTGTGTGTATATATATATATATATATATATATATATAATATATATATATATAATGTATGTATGTATGTATGTATGTATGTATGTATGTATGTATGTATATATGTATATATGTATATATATATATATATATATGCTCGTTCCTGGCATTTTGGTTTTCTCCAGGATGGATATGACTTGCTGTAAATGTATGATTTTCCCATGTAGCTGGAGGAGGAAGCTGTAGCAGATATAAAATAATAAATGCGGTCACACCGGTTTCTCCTGTTCTCCGCTTTTGTCATATGGCTGCACACTGTGATTGTAGATACTAAAGTTAACTCTTTAAAATCAGCTGACACCTGGCTGGGCTTATAAAGCACTGTTGTTATATGGTTGATAAAATATAATTTTTGACATTTAGGCTTTGTCTAAAGATCAAAAAAAAATATCAGCCAATTTGCATTTTGACAATTTGTATGATCCAGTGGCTACTAGAATGCGTTGGCAAATAATTTACCAGGATTATCAAATTAATGATTAGAAACAAAAAAACTAAATTTGTATTTGATCTGTTCAGCTTAACAAAATGCTGAGAGAATTCAGGTACTCCTAAGGCTGCTTTCACACATCCGGTTTTTGCAGTGCGGCTCAATCCGGCTCAAAAACCTATGCAACGGATGCGGCGAAAAAAACGGATCCGTTGCATACGTTTTTCCACGCGGCCCGTCCGTTTGACGGATGCGGCTTGATACTGAGCATGCGCCGTGCAAAAAACTGCATCCGGCGTCCATAGGCTTGTATTGTAAATTGCGACGCATCGCGCCGGATCCGTTGCAATGCGGTTTTTTCGCCGCACAAAAAAACGTGCCAGGCAACGTTCCATCCGGCCGCCGCATGGGCTAAATATGCCGCATGCTGCACAATATGACGCTAATGCAAGTCTATGTGGAAAAAAACGCAACCGGCGGCAAAAAAAACGGTTGCGTTTTTTCCAAAAAGCGCCGTATTGTGCCGCACTGCAAAAACCGGATGTGTGAAAGCAGCCTAACCCGGTTACATCTGAGCACAAGCCTCCATGTGTCACTTAGATACACGTTTGCAGCTGGTACCTCCCAGAGAAGCAGGAAATCTTAGACTTTGACTTTACTGCACTGAAATGGAACAGAACCCATGTCCCTGCGACACTGAGGGAAATGTTGCATTCGATGGTCACTGTGTAAATGCCATAATCTCTTTCAGGATGCTTCCTTATGGGTGCCTCTCTATAGGAGATTGCGTAGGACTCATTGAAGTGGTCAGATGTTCTCATACTATTATGCAAATTCAATGTAAAGGAGGATTAAAAGGTGCTCTGCAGTTCAACAGTCATACCTTACATCAATGGCTCAGGGATAAAAACAAGGGAGAAACGTGAGTTGCAATCTTCCACGCTATTTTCTAATGTGTCTCGTATACATGTTTTTGATCTTAACTTAAGCAGTTTTCTTGAGTTGGTTGTTCAGCAAACTATCAAGCTAAATGGACAGCACAGTACAGAATATCTGTTCAAACCAAGCGCAGGCACTCATGCATCATGGCAGGGGCAAACATTTAATACACCTTCCCACCTGCTTGTTTTCCCCTCTATCTCCACCCTCCCCTCTTCTTTAATTGATAGTTCTAGCTTCAAAAAGCCTGGGAAGTGCAGAGAATTAGGGGGAAAAAGCAAGTCGTACTGTACATCATGATGGGGCTAAACATTTAATACACCTTCCCACCTGCTGGTTTTCCCTAAATCTCTGCACTTCCAGGCGTTTTGAAGCCAGAGCTGTTAATTGAAGAAAGAGAAGGTGGAGACAAGGGTGCTTTACACGCTGCAACATCGCTAGCAATGTCGCGAGCGATAGCACCCGCCCCCGTCGGTGCAACATTTGGTGATCGCTGCCGTAGCGAACATTATCGGTACAACAGCATCACACGTACATACCTTTTCAGCGATGTCGCTATGACCGCCGAACAATCCCTTCAAGGGGGAGGTGCGTTCGGCATCATAGCAACTTCACAGCGGCGTCACTTAACGGCCGCCCAATAGCAGAGGAGGGGCGGAGATGAGTGGCCGGAACATGCCGCCCACCTACTTCCTTCCTCATTGCCGGTGGACGCAGGTAAGGAGATGTTCCTCGTTTCTGCGGTGTCACACATACCGATGTGTGATGGCGCAGGAACGACGAACAACCAGCGGCATGCACCACCTACGATATTATGAAAAGGAGCGACGTGTCAACGATCAATGATTTTTGCTGTTTTTGCGATCGTTGCTTCTTGGTGTCACCATGCTGTGATGTCGCTAACGGCGCCGGATGTGCGTCACTAACGACGTGACCCCGACGATAGTTAGGTCCAGAAATATTTGGACAGTGACACAAGTTTTGTTATTTTAGCTGTTTTCAAAAACATGTTCAGAAATACAATTATATATATAATATGGGCTGAAAGTGCACACTCCCAGCTGCAATATGAGAGTTTTCACATCCAAATCGGAGAAAGGGTTTAGGAATCATAGCTCTGTAATGCATAGCCTCCTCTTTTTCAAGGGACCAAAAGTAATTGGACAAGGGACTCTAAGGGCTGCAATTAACTCTGAAGGCGTCTCCCTCGTTAACCTGTAATCAATGAAGTAGTTAAAAGGTCTGGGGTTGATTACAGGTGTGTGGTTTTGCATTTGGAAGCTGTTGCTGTGACCAGACAAAATGCGGTCTAAGGAACTCTCAATTGAGGTGAAGCAGAACATCCTGAGGCTGAAAAAAAAGAAAAAATCCATCAGAGAGATAGCAGACATGCTTGGAGTAGCAAAATCAACAGTCGGGTACATTCTGAGAAAAAAGGAATTGACTGGTGAGCTTGGGAACTCAAAAAGGCCTGGGCGTCCACGGATGACAACAGTGGTGGATGATCGCCGCATACTTTCTTTGGTGAAGAAGAACCCGTTCACAACATCAACTGAAGTCCAGAACACTCTCAGTGAAGTAGGTGTATCTGTCTCTAAGTCAACAGTAAAGAGAAGACTCCATGAAAGTAAATACAAAGGGTTCACATCTAGATGCAAACCATTCATCAATTGCAAAAATACAGGCCAGAGTTAAATTTGCTGAAAAACACCTCATGAAGCCAGCTCAGTTCTGGAAAAGTATTCTATGGACAGATGAGACAGATCAACCTGTACCAGAATGATGGGAAGAAAAAAGTTTGGAGAAGAAAGGGAACGGCACATGATCCAAGGCACACCACATCCTCTGTAAAACATGGTGGAGGCAACGTGATGGCATGGGCATGCATGGCTTTCAATGGCACTGGGTCACTTGTGTTTATTGATGACATAACAGCAGACAAGAGTAGCCGGATGAATTCTGAAGTGTACCGGGTTATACTTTCAGCCCAGATTCAGCCAAATGCCGCAAAGTTGATCGGACGGCGCTTCATAATACAGATGGACAATGACCCCAAGCATACAGCCAAAGCTACCCAGGAGTTCATGAGTGCAAAAAAGTGGAACATTCTGCAATGGCCAAGTCAATCACCAGATCTTAACCCAATTGAGCATGCATTTCACTTGCTCAAATCCAGACTTGATGGAAAAACCCACAAACAAGCAAGACCTGAAGTATGCGGCTGTAAAGGCCTGCCAAAGCATTAAGAAGGAGGAAACCCAGCGTTTGGTGATGTCCATGGGTTCCAGACTTAAGGCAGTGATTGCCTCCAAAGGATTCGCATCAAAATATTGAAAATAAAGAAGGGAATTTTGTTTACTTACCGTAAATTCCTTTTCTTCTAGCTCCAATTGGGAGACCCAGACAGTGGGTGTATAGCTACTGCCCTCTGGAGGCCGCACAAAGAACTACACTTAAAAGTGTAAGGCCCCTCCCCTTCTGGCTATACACCCTCCCGTAGGAGTACAGATTCCTCAGTTTTAGTACCAAAGCAAGAAGGAGGAAAGCCAATAACAGTTTCAAAAACAAATTCAATCCGATAACACGATCGGAGAACTTAAGAAACAACATGAACAACATGTGCACCCGAAAAACGAAACCCTAAGAACAAATAGGGCGGGTGCTGGGTCTCCCAATTGGAGCTAGAAGAAAAGGAATTTACGGTAAGTAAACAAAATTCCCTTCTTCTTTTTCGCTCCTAATTGGGAGACCCAGACAGTGGGACGTCCAAAAGCAGTCCCTGGGTGGGTAAAAAGATACCACATGAACGGGCTGTCAGACAGCCTCTTCCTACAGGTGGGCCACCGCCGCCTGAAGGACCTGTCTACCTAGGCTGGCATCTGCCGAAGCGTAGGTATGCACTTGATAGTGTTTGGTAAACGTGTGCAGACTCGACCAGGTAGCCGCTTGGCACACTTGCTGAGCCGTAGCCTGATGCCGCAATGCCCAGGACGCACCCACGGCTCTGGTAGAATGGGCCTTCAGTCCAGATGGAATCGGAAGCCCAGCAGAACGGTATGTGTGAAGAATTGGTTCCTTGATCCACCGCGCCAGGGTGGATTTGGAAGCTTGCGATCCCTTATGCTGACCAGCGACTAGGACAAAGAGCGCATCAGAACGGCGTAGAGCCGCCGTGCGAGAAATGTAAATCCTGAGTGCTCTCACCAGGTCCAACAGATGTAAACCCTTTTCAAATTGGTGAACTGGATGCGGACACAAAGATGGTAAAGTGATATCCTGATTGAGATGAAAGGAAGAAACCACCTTGGGAGAAAACTCTGGAATTGGACGCAGTACTACCTTGTCTTGGTGAAACACCAGGAAGGGAGATTTGCAAGATAACGCCGCTAGCTCGGACACTCTTCGAAGAGACGTGACCGCCACAAGAAAAACTACCTTTTGTGAAAGCCGAGAAAGGGGAACCTCTTTCAAAGGCTCGAAAGGCGGCTTCTGGAGAGCAATGAGAACCTTGTTCAGATCCCAGGGTTCCAATGGCCGTCTGTAAGGAGGAACGATATGACAAACTCCTTGGAGAAACGTGCGTACTTTAGAAAGCTGTGCCAAGCGCTTCTGAAAGAATACGGATAGCGCGGAGACTTGACCCTTAAGCGAGCTAAGCGACAAACCTTTTTCCAACCCAGACTGCAGGAAGGAAAGAAAAATTGGCAATGCAAATGGCCAGGGAGAAAACCCTTGAGCCAAGCACCACGCTAAGAATATCTTCCACGTTCTGTGATAGATCTTAGCAGAGGATGGTTTTCTAGCCTGTCTCATTGTGGCAACAACTTCATGAGATAAACCTGAGGCCGCTAGGATCCAGGACTCAATGGCCACACAGTCAGGTTCAGGGCCGCAGAATTCAGATGGAAAAACGGCCCTTGAGACAGCAAATCTGGACGGTCTGGTAGTGTCCACGGTTGGCCTACCGTGAGATGCCACAGATCCGGGTACCACGACCTTCTTGGCCAATCTGGAGCGACGAGTATGGCTCGATGGCAGTCGGACCTGATTTTCCGGAGAACTCTGGGTAACAATGCTAGAGGTGGGAACACATAGGGGAGTCGGAATTGCGACCAATCCTGAACCAAGGCGTCTGCCGCCAGTGCTCGGTGATCGTGAGACCGTGCCATGAAAACTGGGACCTTGTTGTTGTGCCGTGACGCCATCAGATCGACGTCCGGCGTCCCCCAGCGGCAACAGATCTGCTGAAACACGTCCGGGTGAAGGGACCATTCTCCTGCGTCCATGCCCTGGCGACTGAGAAAGTCTGCTTCCCAGTTTTCCACGCCTGGGATGTGAACTGCGGATATGGTGGACGCTCTGCTTTCCACCCACGTCAAAATCCGTTGGACTTCTTGAAAAGCTTGGCGACTGCGTGTTCCCCCTTGGTGGTTGATGTACGCCACCGCCGTGGAATTGTCCGACTGAATCCGAATCTGCTTGCCTTCCAGCCATTGTTGGAAGGCTCGCAGGGCAAGATAGATTGCTCTGATTTCCAGAACATTGATCTGCAGGGTGGACTCTTCCAGAGTCCACATCCCCTGAGCCCTGTGGTGGAGATACACCGCTCCCCACCCTGATAGGCTCGCATCCGTCGTGACCACTGCCCAGGACGGGGGAAGGAACGACTTTCCCTGTGACAATGAGGTGGGGAGAAGCCACCAACGCAGAGAGTCCTTGGCAGTCTGAGAGAGGGAGACAGTCCTGTCGAGGGACGTCGATTTCCCGTCCCATTGGCGTAGAATGTCCCATTGTAGAGGGCGCAGATGAAACTGCGCGAACGGGACTGCCTCCATTGCTGCTACCATCTTTCCTAGGAAATGCATGAGGCGCCTCAGTGAGTGCGACTGGCTCTGAAGGAGAGATTGCACTCCAGTCCGTAGCGAGCACTGCTTGTCCAGTGGAAGCTTCACTATCGCTGAGAGAGTATGAAACTCCATGCCAAGATAAGTCAGAGATTGGGTCGGGGTTAGATGAGACTTTGGAAAGTTGATAATCCACCCGAAACTCTGGAGAGTGTCTAGTGCCACCTTCAGACTGTGTTGGCATGCCTCTTGAGAGGGTGCCTTTATAAGCAGGTCGTCTAGATACGGGATGACCGAGTGACCCTGCGAGTGCAGAACAGCTACTACTGCTGCCATGACCTTGGTGAAGACCCGGGGGGCTGTTGCCAGACCGAAAGGTAACGCTACGAACTGCAGGTGTTCGTCGTGTATGACGAAGCGTAGGAAACGCTGATGCTCTGGTGCGATCGGCACGTGGAGATACGCATCCTTGATATCTATTGATGCTAGAAAATCTCCTTGAGACATTGAGGCTATGACGGAGCGTAGGGATTCCATCCGGAACCTCCTGACCTTTACGTGTCTGTTGAGCAACTTTAGATCCAGGACGGGCCGATACGATCCGTCCTTTTTTGGGACCACAAACAGATTGGAGTAAAAACCGTGACCTTGTTCCTGAAGAGGGACGGAGGTCACCACTCCTTCCGCCTTTAGAGCGGCCACCGCCTGCAACAGAGCATCGGCTCGGTCTGGTGGTGGAGAAGTTCTGAAGAAACGAGTTGGCGGACGAGAACTGAACTCTATCCTGTACCCGTGAGACAGAATATCCCTCACCCAACGGTCTTTGACGTGTGACAGCCAGATGTCGCCAAAGTGGGAAAGCCTCCCACCGACCGCGGGTGTGGGAATCGGAGACCGCAAGTCAGGAGGACGCCGTCTTGGCAACGGTTCCTCCGGCTGTCCTTTTTGGGCGTGACTGAGACCTCCAAGAATCTGAGCGTCTCTGGTCTTTTTGAGTCTTTTTTGACGAGGCGAATTGGGACCTGCCCGGTCCTCGAAAGGACCGATAACCAGACTGACCCTTCCTCTGTTGGGGTCTGTTTTGTCTGTGTTGCGGTAAGGATGAGTCCTTACCCTTGGAGTGTTTGATGATTTCATCCAAACGCTCTCCAAACAATCGGTCACGAGAAAAAGGCAAATTGGTTAAGCACTTCTTGGAATGAGAATCTGCTTT
Source organism: Anomaloglossus baeobatrachus (assembly GCF_048569485.1). NCBI lineage: Eukaryota > Metazoa > Chordata > Amphibia > Anura > Aromobatidae > Anomaloglossus > Anomaloglossus baeobatrachus. The sequence continues at coordinate 473,144,264 of NC_134355.1, read as the reverse complement.
CCAATGTCTCAACCACAGGGCCCTACGCAAAACAACGGAGTTGGCTGATGCCACTGCCGTGCGGCTTGTAGCGTCAAGAACAGCATTAATCGCGTACGACGCGAATGCCGCCATTTGCGAGGTCAATGGTGCTACCTGCGGGGCAAATGCACGTGTGACGGAGTCAACTCGCGCAAGCCCGGCTGAGATAGCTTGGAGTGCCCATACGGCTGCAAAAGAAGGCGCTAATGACGCTCCAATCGCTTCATAGATGGATTTCAGCCAGAGCTCCATCTGCCTGTCAGTGGCATCTTTAAGTGCCGCTCCATCTTCAACTGCAACCAAGGATCTAGCTGCAAGCCTGGAAATTGGAGGATCCACTTTTGGACACTGGGTCCAACCCTTGACCACCTCAGGGGGAAAAGGATAGCGTGTATCTTTAAGCCGTTTAGGAAAACGCCTTTCAGGATAAGCGTGGGGTTTCTGGATTGCGTCTCTAAAGTCAGCGTGGTCCAGAAAAGTGCTTAAAGTACGCTTAGGGTATCTGAAATGGATTCTCTCGTGCTGCGAAGCTGACTCCTCCACAAGAGGAGCTGGTGGGGAAATATTTAACATCTTATTGATGTTAAATATAAGATCATTAACTATGGCGTCACCATCTGGTGTATCTAGATTGAGAGCGGTCCCAGGATCAGAATCCTGATCAGTTACGTCCGCCTCATCACCCATAGATTCATCTCGCTGGGATCCTGACCATTGAGATGAATGTGAAGGCCCGTCATAGCGAGCCCGCTTAGGCTGCCCGGGGCCATCGTCCGAGTCAGAGTCTTCACCCTGAGGTGTATATGCCCGTCCCGGAGCTTGGAGCTGAGGGGGACCAGGGGGCAATGATTGCACAGTGTCCGTGGCCTGAAGTACAGGCCTAGCTCGCAATGTGTCAAGAATTTGTGACATAGTGAGAGACATTCTGTCAGCAAAAGCTGCAAACTCAGTTCCTGTCACCTGGACAGCATTCACAGGTGGTACACCCTGGGTCACGTCCAGCAGAGGTCCCGACTGTGCAAGCGCCGCAGGGGCCGAGCACTGCACACAATGGGGGTCCGTGGAGCCTGCCGGTAGAAAAGTCCCACATGCGGTGCAGGAAGCATATAATGTCTGTGCCTTGGCACCCTTGCGTTTTACGGACGACATGCTGCTGGCTCTCTGCAATGTGAGAGAGTCTATAGCCAAAGGGCGACCAGCGCTATGCAATACAAAGTATTTGTAGAAACAAAATACTAAGAATACTACTGGCACAAGAGGGGGTGAGCCCTGAGGGCTGCTTACCGCCCGCTGAATAGCGGGTAAGAGGCTGCAGAATTCCTTGTCTGGGTCTCCCCGGCTCCCCTCTGCAGCTCAGCGTGTCAGCAGGAATGGCTGCCGGCGTCTGTGGAGAGGGGCGGTCCGTGGGAGTTCCCAAACAAAAGTGCGGGAAACAGTGTCCCCTCTGTGCCGATTGTGAGGGCTGGAGTATGTAAAAACGACTCCAGCCCTCAGCGCTGATGCACTGGCCAGCGTCCCGCCCCTCTCCTGACTGGCAGGTCTGGGGGCGGGAACGAACGGAAGCAGGCCGCAAAAGCCGGGGACTCGAGTTATCAGCGCGGCCGCCGTAAAAGCGCGGGCCGCGCTGAAGTCCCCGGCGCACCACAAGTGCCAGCCGCGCCGCAGTCCCAGCGGCCGGCATGACCGATTCCTAGACGTGGCCAGCGTCCCGCCCCTCTCCTGACTGGCAGGTCCGGGGGCGGGAACGAATGGAAGCAGGCCGCAAAAGCCGGGGACTCGAGTTATCAGCGCGGCCGCCGTAAAAGCGCGGGCCGCGCTGAAGTCCCCGGCGCACCACAAGTGCCAGCCGCGCCGCAGTCCCAGCGGCCGGCGCGACCGATTCCTAGAAGTGTGCCTGCTTCAGCGAAGCTGAATGAGGCCATGGCACAAGCGCCGTAGCGCTGATGTCCCCCGGCGCACTACAACACCCAGCATGCTGCGGTGTGAGCGCCAAATGCACGGGGACACAGAGTACCTTGAGGAAGCAGGGCCATGTCCCTGATGTACTCCGCTCCATCCAGCATCTTCTCCAGGGGCTGTAGATGGAGCACGGTCTCAGTGCCTGGAGACCAGTAAATCCCACTTCACCCAGAGCCCTGTAAAAAGGGATGGGGAAGGAATCAGCATGTGGGCTCCTGCCGCCGTACCCGCAATGGGTACCTCAACCTTACAAACACCTCCGACATACAGTGGGGTGAGAAGGGAGCATGCTGGGAGCCCTGTATGGGCCCTCTTTTCTTCCATCCGACATAGTCAGCAGCTGCTGCTGACTAAAAACAATGGAGCTATGCGTGCGTGTCTGACCTCCTTGCGCACAAAGCTAAAACTGAGGAATCTGTACTCCTACGGGAGGGTGTATAGCCAGAAGGGGAGGGGCCTTACACTTTTAAGTGTAGTTCTTTGTGCGGCCTCCAGAGGGCAGTAGCTATACACCCACTGTCTGGGTCTCCCAATTAGGAGCGAAAAAGAAAAATTTTTTTTTTGGGTTTGGTTTATTTGTCCAATTACTTTTGACCTCCTAAAATGTGGAGTGTTTGTAAAGAAATGTGTACAATTCCTACAATTTCTATCAGATATTTTTGTTCAAACCTTCAAATTAAACGTTACAATCTGCACTTGAATTCTGTTGTAGAGATTTCATTTCAAATCCAATGTGGTGGCATGCAGAGCCCAACTCGCCAAAATTGTGTCACTGTCCAAATATTTCTGGACCTAACTGTATGTCGTTAGTGATGTTGCAGCGTGTAAAGCCACCCTATAGAGGCGAAAACAAGTAGATGGGAAGGTGTATTATATGTTTTATCCCTGCCATGATGCATGAGCGCCTGTGCTTGGTTTGAACAGTCATTCTCTGTTGACAGTCCCTCTGAGTACCCACAGAACATTTACTCTACACTCTACCAACATGCAGCTGCCACTGCTGAACACACAGAGCTGGGCTAATGCATACCATTTCAGTCTTCCATTTGTCCTGGCAGGAGCAGGTTGCTACTCCCTACATGATGGATCCCAAACTGAGAGGCAGTTTTCAGCTCTCGTGGAGAGTCGGGAACTTATTTCCAGAGCCCCCCGAGTAGTGACATCAATCTCCTGCATTACCTGGAAATCTGCTCTGCATAACTGTTTGCTAGACCTGCTGCTAATGTGCCAAGCTGGCGGAAGGCCTCAAGCCACACATCACAGGCCCAGACCACTGCCCTAAATTTACCTGTTAGCAGCGATCCGTCCTGCAGCAAGTAATTGCATGCTGCTATAACTAGCACAGTTTCTTCTATTTCACTCACTGGCGAAGTGTGAGGTTATCAGGGAGGCATGGTATTTCTCCCCCCCCACCACCCACCCCTTATCTTACCCGCCCCTCCCTTCCCAAAAGGCAATGGTGAAAACTATCTTGTGTATATTAGTAGAGGATCCAGAAGGTTTGTGTGCTTCCAAGGCACAGTGAGGTACAGTAGGGTCAAGGTTTTGTTTGGGATCTATTTTACAGAAGTCCTGAATATTTCCAAGTGCAAGAGGCCTCACTAAGCATGTCACGTGTGGCCACTTTTACTTATAGAAATGATCACTAGGCCTCTAATCCATCTGCCTCTCTTCTCTCTTAGGTATGATGCTGCCATTGACTTATTCACTCGATCATGTGCTGGGTACTGCGTTGCCACTTTCATTCTTGGAATAGGTGATCGTCACAACAGTAACATTATGGTGAAAGACAATGGGCAAGTACGTTGGAACCTAATGTCTGCTTAATTTCTTCAAGTTTCACAGTTATGATGCAATAAAGAGGTAGTTGTAACTGCAGTGATGTCTTAAGTCTTTGTTTTATGCTGAGCACTGGTGAGGTTGTATAAATGATACAGTTGGTGGTAGTTCTTCACATAGCGTTTTCTTGTGTTTTTAAAACTGAATTTTTTTATTTTTGTCAGCTATTTCATATAGATTTTGGGCACTTTTTGGATCATAAGAAGAAAAAATTTGGTTACAAGCGAGAACGTGTACCATTTGTCTTAACCCAGGACTTCTTAATTGTGATCAGTAAGGGAATTCAGGAGTGTACAAAGACCAGGGACTTTGAAAGGTAAGAAAGAAGAGTAGCTGTAGAAATTAAGGCATGGGAACACTTTCACACAGGACAGTTTTGCCCCCCCCCCCCCAAAAAATCTAATAGAAATTGTGAAGCCTATGATGTCCTTTTTAAATGGGAACATAAAAATTATTATATCTTGAATATGCAAGTCTGACTGTACTCTTCAATTGAGCGGGACTACGCTGCAATACCAGTCTTAGGCCGGTTTCACATTTGCGTCATTTTTACGGAAACTGAATCCAGCACAGATGCAGTACAGTTCATTTATTTACATTGGAAGCGAGACACCATGTGGTTATGTGCTTCATACACTACCCGCATGTGTCCACATGGTGTCGCGCTTCCACTGTAAATAAATGAACTGTACTGCATCTGTGCTGGATTCTGTTTCCGTAAAAATGACGCAGATGTGAAACCGGCCTCTTAGTCTCTACTAAACAAAGTGCTTTATTGATCAAAATGGCCTTGGCTGGTTTCCTATATGCACGTCAGAAAGCTGATTGACAGGTATGACCCTTGGCACCCCTAAGGATAAGGCACAACTAGATCTTAAATGGTAGGTTTATTTATTTACTTTATTTTTTTTGTAGTATAATTTTGGGACAATATAAAGTGATCCGTCAAACTGTCCCATTTTATCACAGTTGTACTTGTCTGTATTTTATACAGTGTGCCAATGAAGTCATTTAGTGGTAACTATCCCAGCCAGCATCCCTATTGGGCAATGAGTATTTCTGTGCTGGTCACAAGTCAGTGTCCCTCTTCCAATAATCTTTCTCAGTCGCTTCATTGGGGGACACAGGAACCATGGAGAAGTGGTCGCTTTTGCTCCATGGTTCCTGTATCCACAAATGAAGACTATGAGAAACAGATTTTACAGTGCGCATCGGAAATAGTCATTTTACTTTTTTAGTAAGTAGTAACACTATGGGAAATTCTTGACGTCACAATATTTGTCTTCTCCTCCTAGGTTTCAGGAGATGTGTTACAAAGCTTATTTGGCCATTCGCCAGCACGCCAATCTGTTCATCAATTTATTTTCGATGATGCTTGGCTCTGGCATGCCTGAACTGCAGTCTTTTGACGACATTGCGTACATTAGGAAGACACTGGCACTGGACAAAACTGAGCAGGAAGCTCTGGAGTATTTCATGAAACAGATGAATGACGCTCATCATGGTGGCTGGACAACGAAAGTGGACTGGATCTTCCACACGATAAAACAGCGAGCATTGAACTGAGCCGAAAAAAGTCGGTGGTCTTGCCAGCCACTTTGTGGGTCACACACTGCACTATTAATATGGACAAGCAGCATAGACCAGCTGCATGGGAATTGCACAAGTCACAAAGAGCATTACTATCACAGAAGGCGTTACCAGAACCATTAACACTAACAGGGTCTACAACACTAAAGGAATACATTTCAAGAGTCTGGATTTCATATATTATGCCTTAAGGTCAAACAGGAGGCTAACCCTCTTAACTTGCGTTTTAGCACCCAATGTATATGGTCATGGTCTGTTTGATACAAATAGAAGTTTGCCATAGAGAATATTTTTGTGATTCCCATGTGCGTTTTGGAATGCTGATTTCTCTACCTTGGTGCAGTAAAAACTAGGAAACTGAAGGGCACAACCCTTCCCAAATGCCTCACAGTATTGTTTTTAACTGCAATGCAACTTTAGATGCGCTTGACAAGTGTCCATTTTTTTTTCTTTTGAAAATGAGATACCATACAAGTCTTGTGAAGAGGATAATGGTCTTGTTCTGTCTTTCTCCTTTATTTTTGTTTTTCTAAGCCTTTGTTTTATACTCTGCAAAAGTTGCACCGTTGTTAAGAACACAACTTTCCTGACGTGTCTGATATGCACACTGTACCGGTGTGTGGTCATTGCGAAACTGAGAGGTATTGTGTACGTGTATATATATATTATGCACAGGCGCACACTCGTATGTATATATATATATGTATGTATTACAATATTCTTTTTTTTTGTTAAATACTACAAAATGAGACCAGAAGGATTTTGCATTGTTTTAAGATAACTGCTTATTGCACTGAAGAATGTTGCTCTTATATTTTTTTTTTTTTTTTTTTTTTTTTTTTTTTTTTTATATATAGTCTTCCTCGACTATGTTAAAAAAAACTAGGTTTATTTTAATCTTCCCTGTAAGCATTTTCTCTTTTGTTTCAGAAGTTATTTTGAGTACTATGTATCCATGTTCAGTTCTCTGGATGTTTTTGTTTTTTTATAAAGGTTTATGCAGTTATGTTATGTTATTCCCAATCCCCCGTCTTCTGATGCCTGCAAGTTTGAGTGTACCTGACTTTATGTATGCCTACGGTTTTTGCACACAGATACATTTATCCATTAAGATTTACGTAAAATAAATTTACAGATGGCTTTTTTTATAAACTATATTAAACTCCACTACTGGAAGTCAGATCCACAGATTCAGATTTTATACTTATACCCTACAATGGTGTATATATATTATTACACGCCCTGCTTTTTTGTAGCATATCTGAGCCTGATCCAGCATGCATCATTTTGAATTATTTCTGGGGATGTTTGACGACCACTGACAATTACTTAAAAAAAAAAAAACAAAAAAAAAAACAATACAGCAGCATAATGTGTGGACATTCAAGTTCTTTCATAATCAATACGCCTTTCCTCAATGAGTTTGAGGACATTATGTTCCAATAGGACTTTACTGTAGAGTTATGAGGACACCAAGCAATATCTGGGGTTCTGTATTCTGCTGAAGGTAGGGCATACTGCAGACATGATGTTATAGGGCTCTATACGATGCTGAATTCATAGATGGCAATACGTTTTAGAACGTATTTCTATTGTTTTTGCTTTTTAATTTTGTAAAAAATGATACTGTGACATCTGCTAAAAAAATAAAAATTTAGGTTAGGCTAAGGCCACACAAGCATTTAGCATGCGATGCGAGTGCATCGGATGCGTTATTCTAATGACCCCCAGCTCCTGCTATGCTGTGAGTGCAAGCTGGGTGTCCTTATACTGTGATGTGATCCTGCAATCCGATCACAGCTGCAGAGAAGAGGGAGGGACTAATCTCCCTATCTCCTTTGTTATCAGCTGATGCGATTATCGCACTGCACTCCTGTGTCATGTGAGTGCAGTGTAAAGTTTCTCCCACACCCAAAGACTTGTATGGTTGTGAGTAAAAACTGATGAGATTCTACCCGCATTATGCTATTGACTGTTTTCTCGTTACGATTAGGGCTGAGAAAGAAAATCGCAGATGGGAACAGCCCCACAGAGTAACATAGGTCCAGGTGGAATGCAAAATTTTTTTTTATTATATTGCATTCCACTTGGTCTGTTTTACTCGTCGTGTGTTTTAGTCCTTACAGTTGCATACACCAGGCCTTGTTTTGTAGAGTAAAATGCAATATGGTTTCTAGTGTTTGGTAATAGTCAAAGATAAACCTTTCTTTGTCGCTCCATTGGGAGACCCAGACAATTGGGTGTATAGCTTCTGCCTCCGGAGGCCACACAAAGTATTACACTTTAAAAGTGTAACCCCTCCCCTCTGCCTATACACCCTCCCGTGCATCACGGGCTCCTCAGTTTTATGCTTTGTGTGGAAGGAGGCACACATCCACTCATGCATTCTCAGATTAGTTATATCGGTTGGAAGAAAAGAGGACCCCCACGGGGCCCCCGGCATGTTCCGGCGGTGTTGTTAAGGTTGAGGTACCCATTGCGGGTACAAAGGCCGGAGCCTCATGCCGTTTTCCTTCACCATCCCTTAGTGGCTCTGGGAGAAGTGGGATCCTGACCGGTCATCCATTCACTGGGACCGGGCTCCCTCCGCAGCCCCTGTGGGAATCTGCTGGACAGGAGTCTATTCATCCTCAGGGACCGGGCCCTGCATCTATAAGGTACTCTGTGTCCCCATGGGGACTGTGCATGGAGCGCCTTCTTCCCGGACGCTGCAGCAGCTGCTGATTTGTGAAGACCGGCGGACTTCCGCGCCGACCGCGCCTGCTTGTCGGCCGCGGTCTTAAATTTAGTCCCCGGCTTCATCGCGGCCTAGTAGCAAAAATCCCGCCCCCGGGCCTGCCTGTCAGGGGTAAGGGCGGGACGGCCGGCCTGATGTCGGCTGTGCGGGCCAGAGCATCCTGTATGTTTCCTCCCCCCTCACTGATCACTGTGGGGACCCCAGATTCCCGCACTTTTCTAGCACCGCCCATGGCTCCACTCCTCCCCTGAGAGCTCCGGCAGCCATGTTTTTGGCATTCTGCCGGTGGAGGATTATCAAAGAAGAGCTCTGCAGCTCTGGGAGACCTAAGGCAGGGAATCTGGAGGACACACATTCCGCTTTTTAGCGGTCGGTAAGCCACACCGGTCACCCGGTGCTGGTCCCCCCCCCAGGGTGCCGGAATAGATACGTATTTATATACATATTTCTGTTCGGTCTGGCTGTATACCCCTTCCCATATACCCTCAGTGATCACTCTCCTAGGAGACAACAGCATGTCGTCCACAAGGAGCAAAGGTGCTAAGGCACAGGGTTTTTTTTGCGACCTGTACCTCTTGTAGGGCTATGTTACCTGCGGGTTCCACCTACCCTCACTGTGCGCAATGCTCGACCCCTGTTTCACTTGCTCAGCCGGAGCCTCGGTCACTAGTGGACCCCTCGGCTTATGTAGACCCCCCTGCTCCCCCTGTCCAGGCGGCAGGGACAGAGTTTGCTGCGTTTGCTGAGAAACTCTCTGAGTCACTTTCACACCATGGCTCAGTGTATGGACAAATGGTCTGCCAAGCTGCTGGAAGCTTTGCAGTCCAGACCGGTCCTTACACAGGCCCCGGTCCCCGTTAGCTCGTCGCCTCCAGGCCCCTCTCGCTCCGCGCCGCAGCTCGCTCCCAGGTTGGGCCCTAGGTCCCACGCGGAGGACTCCTGCCCGGACCACAGTCCCAGACAGACTAAGCGGGCCCGCTGTGAATCTTCCCCGACTTCTTCACGCTGCTTGGGTTCCCAGCTCGAGGACTCTCTGGAGAATGAGGCGGACGTCGCAGCTCAGGGCTCTGAACCTGACGTTGCACTCAATCTTGATACACCTGAAGGGGACGCCTTAGTAAATGATCTTATCTCGTCCATCAACCAGGTGTTAGATCTGTCTCCCCCGCCTCCATCTGTAGAGGAGTCTGCTTCTCAGCAGGAGAAACACCAGTTTCGGTTCCCCAAACGTACACGCAGTGCGTTTTTCGATCACTCTAACTTCAGAGATGCTGTCCAGAAGCCCAGAGCGGTTCCGGACAAGCGCTTTACTAAGCGCCTTACTGACACACGTTACCCCTTCCCCTCTGACGTAGTTAAGGGTTGGGCTCAGTGTCCCAAGGTGGATCCTCCAGTCTCTAGATTGGCGGCTAGATCTGTGGTATCGGTGGCAGATGGTTCATCGCTAAAATATGCCACTGACAGGCAGATAGAGCTCCTGGTGAAGTCCATCTTTGAGGCCACGGGCGCGTCTTTTGCCCCGGCCTTTGCGGCCGTGTGGGCACTCCAAGCTATCTCAGCTTGTCTGGCTGAGATTAATGCTGTCACACGTAATTCTGCTCCGCAGGTTGCGTCTCTGACTTCTCAAGCGTCAGCTTTTTCTTTCTACGCCATGAACGCAGTTCTAGACTCTGCTAGCCGTACAGCGGTGGCATCCGCTAATTCTGTGGCAGTCCGCAGGGCCATGTGGCTGCGCGAATGGAAGGCAGACTCGGCCTCCAAGAGGTTCTTAACCGGTTTGCCGTTTTCTGGCGACCGATTGTTTGGCGAACGATTGGATGAGATTATTAAGGAATCCAAGGGAAAGGACTCATCCTTACCCCAGTCCAAACCTAAGAGACCTCAGCAACGGAAAATCCAATCGAGGTTTCAGTCCTTTCGTCCCTCCGCCAAGTCCCAATCCGCTTCGTCCAGCAGGCCGGAGAAAGGCCAGAGGAACTCCTATGCGTGGCGGTCTAAGTCACGCCCCCAAAAGGCCGCCGGAGGCGCTGCCTCCAAGGCAGCCTCCTCATGACTCTCGGCATCCCCGAACCGCATCCTCGGTCGGTGGCAGGCTCTCCCGCTTTTGCGACGCCTGGTGGCCACATGTTCAAGACCCATGGGTGAGAGACATTCTGTCTCAAGGTTACAAGATAGAGTTCAGCTCTCGTCCTCCGACTCGGTTCTTCAGAACCTCTCCGCCCCCCGCTTGGGCTGACGCACTTTTTCAGGCAGTGGACACTCTGAAGACAGAGGGAGTTGTGATCCCTGTTCCCCCTCAGGAACAGGGTCGCGGCTTTTACTCCAATTTGTTCGTGGTGCCAAAGAAGGACGGATCATTCCGCCCCGTTCTGGACCTCAAACTGCTCAACAGACATGTGAGCACCAGACGGTTTCGGATGGAATCTCTCCACTCGGTCATCGCCTCGATGTCACAAGGAGACTTCCTAGCATCGATCGACATCAAGGATGCTTATCTCCATGTGCCGATCGCACCCGAACATCAACGCTTCTTGCGTTTCGCCATCGGGGACGAACACCTTCAGTTCGTGGCATTGCTTTTCGGCCTGGCGACAGCCCCACGGGTGTTCACCAAAGTCATGGCATCCGTTGTAGCGGTCCTACACTCTCTCAGGGCCACTCGGTGATTCCCTACTTAGACGATCTCCTAGTCAGGGCACCTTCCCGGGTGGCGTGTCAACACAGCCTTACAGTCGCTCTGGCGACTTTCCAGCAGTTCGGGTGGATAATCAACTTCCCAAAATCCCAGTTGACACCGACCCAATCACTGACTTACCTCGGGATGGAGTTTCATACACAGTCAGCGGTAGTCAAGCTACCGCTGGACAAACAGCTTTCTCTGCAGGCAGGGGTGCAATCTCTTCTTCGGGGTCAGTCATACCCCTTGAGGCGCATCATGCACTTCCTGGGGAAGATGGTGGCAGCGATGGAGGCAGTGCCGTTCGCGCAATTCCATCTGCGGCCACTCCAATGGGACATTCTCCGCAAATGGGACAGGAGGTCGACTTCCCTAGACAGGAACGGCTCTCTGTCCCTTGCAACCAAGACGTCTCTTCAGTGGTGGCTCCTTCCCAATTCTCTATCGCAAGGAAAATCCTTCCTACCCCCAACCTGGGCTGTGGTCACCACGGACGCGAGCCTGTCAGGGTGGGGAGCGGTTTTCCTCCACCACAGGGCTCAGGGAACCTGGACTCCGGTAGAGTCCTCCCTTCAGATCAATGTTCTGGAGATAAGGGCAGTGTATCTAGCCTTATTGGCCTTCCATCGGTGGCTGGAGGGCAGACAGATCCGTATACAGTCGGACAACGCCACTGCCGTCGCATACATATTTCCTCCTCTGGCGATGCTGCCCAGAGTGTTACGCAAGATCAGGTCCGACTGTCGTCGCGCCATTCTCGTCGCTCCAGATTGGCCGAGGCGATCGTGGTACCCGGATCTTTGGCATCTCACGGTGGGTCAACCGTGGGCGCTTCCAGACCGCCCAGACTTGCTGTCACAAGGGCCGTTTTTCCATCTGAATTCTGTGGCCCTCAACCTGACTGTGTGGCCATTGAGTCCTGGCTCCTAGCGTCTTCAGGATTATCTCAGGATGTCATTGCCACTATGAGACAGGCCAGGAAACCAACGTCCGCCAAGATCTATTACAGATCTTGGCGGATCTTCTTATCCTGGTGCTCTGATAATGGTTTTTCTCCCTGGCCGTTTGCCTTACCCACTTTTCTTTCCTTCCTCCAATCCGGAATGGACAAGGGTTTGTCACTCTGCTCTCTCAAGGGACAAGTATCGGCGCTCTCCGTGTTTTTTCAAAAGCGCCTGGCCAGGCTTCCGCAGGTCCGCACGTTCCTGCAGGGAGTTTGCCACATAGTCCCACCTTACAAGCGTCCGCTGGAACCCTGGGACCTTAACAGGGTGCTAACGGCTCTTCAGAAACCACCTTTCGAGCCGCTGCGGGATGTCTCTTTATCACGTCTTTCGCAGAAGGTGGCATTTCTAGTGGCAGTCACATCACTCCGAAGAGTGTCGGAGCTTGCAGCGCTGTCATGCAAAGCCCCCTTCCTGGTTTTTCACCAGGATAAGGTGGTTCTGCGTCCTGTCCCGGAATTTCTCCCTAAGGTGGTATCCCTTTTTCATCTCAATCAGGATATCTCCTTGCCTTCATTTTGCCCTAATCCAATTCACCAATGTGAAAAGGATTTGCACTCTTTGGATCTGGTGAGAGCACTCCAGTTCTACGTGTCTCGCACGGCGCCCCTGCGTCGTTCAGATGCGCTCTTTGTCCTTGTCACTGGCCAGCGTAAGGGTTCGCAGACTTCCAAGTCAACCTTGGCTCGGTGGATCAAGGAACCGATTCTTGAAGCCTACCGTTCTTCTGGGCTTCCGCTTCCTTCAGGGCTGAAAGCCCATTCTACCAGAGCCGTGGGTGCGTCCTGGGCATTGCGGCACCGGGCTACGGCTCAGCACGTGTGTCAGGCTGCTACCTGGTCTAGTCTGCACACTTTCACGAAACACTATCAGGTGCATACCTATGCTTCGGCAGACGCCAGTCTAGGTAGGCGAGTCCTTCAGGCGGCGGTTGCCCACCTGTAAGAGGGGGCCGTTTCGGCTCTTTTTATCGAGGTATTCTTTTACCCACCCAGGGACTGCTTTTGGACGTCCCAATTGTCTGGGTCTCCCAATGGAGCGACAAAGAAGAAGGGAATTTTGTTTACTTACCGTAAATTCCTTTTCTTCTAGCTCCTATTGGGAGACCCAGCACCCGCCCCTGTGCCCTTCGGGCTGGTTGTTCTTTTGTGTACACATGTTGTTCATGTTGAATTGTTCTTTTGGTTCATGGTTCAGTGCTCCGAACATCCTTCGGATTGAATTTACCTTAGACCAATTTATAAGTTTTTCCTCCTTCCTGCTTTTGCACCAAAACTGAGGAGCCCGTGATGCACGGGAGGGTGTATAGGCAGAGGGGAGGGGTTACACTTTTAAAGTGTAATACTTTGTGTGGCCTCCGGAGGCAGAAGCTATACACCCAATTGTCTGGGTCTCCCAATAGGAGCTAGAAGAAAAGGAATTTACGGTAAGTAAACAAAATTCCCTTCTTTATAGGGTTTGTGCCTTGCATACACATACTGTATGTCTATCATACATTAGATAAAAAGGCTTACCATCCCTGTTAAGATGTCATTTTTCTGACCTGCAAAAAGAAAAAATATCAAGAAGAGTTGCTTAGAACATTCTCCCCCCTCCTCCCATTTACTGTTTACTCTAATCTGTACGATTTCAATTGGAAAAAATCTTTTCAGGTCCAAAAAGAAAAACTACCTTTTGGAATTATGGACAAAATGTGCAACCTTGGTCTCCTCAGAACATACAATGTTTTCCATGCAGGATTCTGGAAAAACCTAGTCGGGCTTGGATGTTTTTCTTGAAAAGGCTTCTGTCTTGCCATACTACACCACAAACTGAACATTTAAGGCTGGAAACACATCTATGCGAGTAAAATCGGTCCGAGTTAGCTGAAAAAAAACTCGGCTGATTTTAGTTCACGTTAGGTCAGAGTGCAATGCAACTGCACTGCAATCCTGAGATTTTTCTCATGATTGCAGTGCGTGTGCAATGCGTGTGTGATCAGTGTCTGATCCTTTTTTTTTTTTTTCTGTCAGCAGCTGTCATCTGCCATTCAGCTCTGCTACATGGCCGCTGACAGCAGCCACAGACAGCCATGTAGTAGAGCTGAATGGCAGATGACAGCAGACACAGACAGAGCCGCACGATCAGAATGAACTCTGGTGAACTTCACCTGACTTCATTGTCATGCCGTGGCTCTGTCTGTGTCGCGTCCTGATTTGCGGTCACCCGTGAAGCACTCACCGGTGACCGCTAATCCCCTGAGTGACTGAATTGAGCAGCGCGATTAGCGCTGCCGTCACTCAAATTAGCCGCGGCCAGCTGGATTCCCCCCCCCCCCCGTGACCGCAACTCACCTGTGACTGCATTGCTGTCACTAGGGCGACTTGCTGTCACTGTTGGAGGATCCAGCGGTGGTCGCGAGTAACCTGACTGACATCATCAGCTGATCGCGATACTCACCTCAGTTGCTGCGTGGAGCTGACAGGAGCGGCGGTGTCTTCTACAGCTCCTGTCACCTTCATGTAGCAGAGCTGAGAGCGTCGAGGGACCTCCATGGATTACGTCGGACAAGGATGGGGTTTTTGCGTACTTAATAAAGTGGTGAACGAGGGTCTTTGTTATTGTTTATTATTTCAAATAAAGGATTTTTTCACTGTGTGTGTTTATTAACTTTAATTTACAGGTTAATCATTGGGGGTGTCTCATAGACGCCTGCAATGATTAATCTAGGATTTAGTGGCAGCTATGGGCTGCTATTAACTCCTTATTACCCCGATTGCCAACGCACCAGGGCAAATCGGGAAGAGCCGGGTACAGTCCCAGAACTGTCGCATATAATGTAGGCGGCAATTCTGGGCGGCTGCTGACTGATATTATTAGGCTGGTGGGCTCCCCATAACGTGGAGCTCCCCATCCTGAGAATACCAGCCTTCAGCCGTATGGCTTTATCTGGCTGGTATTAAAATTGTGGGGGGGGGGGGGGGGAACGCATGCTGTTTTTTTTAATTATTCATTGATTTATTTTACTGCTCAGCATAGACACGCCCACTGGCTGCTGTGATTGGTTGCAGTGAGACAGCTGTCACTCAGCGTGGGGGCGTGTGACTGCAACCAATCATAGGTGCCGGTGGGCGGGTAAAGCAGGGAGTACGAGATTGAATAATAAGCGGCCGGCTTTTTCAAAAGACGAGAAGCCGCCGGAGCAGTGTGAACGCCATGCAGCGTCGCGCTGGTGATCGGTGAGTATGAGAGAGGGGGGGGAGAGGGATAGACCGACATGGACAGAGAGTGAGGGACAGAGATAGTGACCGACAGACCGACCGACAGAGAGAGAACAGAGAGCGAGAGGGAGAGACCGACTGACAGAGAATAGTGATTGACAGACCTTGTGAGACATCACTCGTTTCCAGTGTTTTAGGAAACATGCGAGAAATGTATTTAGAAAATCGGATGTCACTAGGATGGTGTGAGTGCCGTCCCGTGGCATCCGATTTTTTTTTTTTTTTTTTTTTTTTTTTTTTTTTACACGCTCCCATAGACTTGCATTGGAGAGACTCGCAGTAGAAACTCGCAAAAAAGCAGCATGCTGCGATTTTTTTTTTTTTTTTTCTCTCTCAATCCGATTTGGACTGAGAAAAAAATCGCAAATGCGAGCTGAATCATTCACTAACATGTGTCCGATTCCAATGCGAGATTTTCTCGCATTGCTCTACTGCGAGAAACTCTCAAGTGAGAAGCAGCCCTAAAGAATACTGTTGCATGCAGTACACCACCAGTATGAGCCAGAAATAATTGTAGAATCCAGCTCACCATTAGTGCCAGTCCCCCTTTGCTCGGGCATTGGCTCTGCCATGGTCTAAGTTCAGTCAATAAACTCTAAGTCCGGCTCGACGAACAGAGTCTTCTTTATTAAAAAATGAGTTACAATCGGGTCATTTACAGGGCACATAAAATAGCACATGTATTGCACTCCCATCTACATGTTTCAGGTATGTTTCCACCCTTAATCATGTAACCTATATTGGAATAAAAAAAAAAATCTGTTCGTTGAGTCAAACTTCGTTTAGATTTTATTCACTTGCCAGAAAGAGACCAAATTTCTTGTTTTTTCATCAATTTTAGAGGGATGTCAGTCCAAGTAATGTCATTGTTGTACCACTTCCCGATGCCTGTCTTCCCAATGTTCCATGGTATATCTAATGCCTTGAAAATTTGTTGTAGGCTTCATCTGATAACTTTTAACAATGGGATACCTTTACTGTGTTGTAAGCTGTTTATGGATTATGGTTTTTGCTGTTAAATTTAACTAAGAAAATTGCTAGAAATAATCACATACTGTCCATCTATTCTAGGATTTTCCAATCAGTTAACATGATGGCATCTGTGTACTGACCTTTTGTGTTTGGTGTGAAAACGTGCTTTACTGTACAAGCAAAGTGAATGAGATTTCTAAAATGTCATGCACAAGCTGCTTTTTTTTTTCCTTGCAGATTTGAATCTGTGTCACAGCTGCAGCATGTTGATTTTTCCAGTATTTTCACCTGTTCAAATGAATGGGGAGGGGGGTCACATAAAAAAAAAAAAACACATGGGGCAAAAGTTCTAATTGCTTATTAAATATACATCCACATTACAGAAACGCTGGCATTTTAACAGGGGCAGCAAGTTTGGTATGACTGCCATTTGCATTCAAACAGTATCAAAGCATCAATTCTAAGTACCCTTGTCCACAATCTTTGAAGAAACTCAGCAGGTAGGTTGTTTGAAACACCTTGGAGAGCTAACCACAGATTATCTGTGGATAGAGGCTTGTGAAATCTGACAGATTTGATTATGTTAAGATCATAGCTAATCACTTCCTTGACTTATTGTTCTTAGTTACATTTACTGTGTATTTGGAGTCATTGGCTACAAATTTATTCTGCAAAAGGACAATCAAATGCCTTCTGATGGTACTTCATAATTGATAAGTATCTAATTTTCTCAGCTTTGAGAACACTGAAATGAAAGCTCAGTACTTGGCCAATGAAATTTAGTGCAGCAGATGAAAGACACATCACTTTTACTTTCCTTCTAAACTAGAAGATGTACAGGAGAGATATCGGCTCAGAACGGTAAATGAGCACTACCATACTCTGTACTCATAACGAGCAGTTTAATGCTTGGACAGGCTTGACTCGTGTACTGAGTATAATGGAAGTCAATGGGGAACTTGAGTATATTTCCAGAGGCTTCCTGCAAAATACTCTAGTTCCCCTTTGACTTCCATTATACTCTGTACACGAGTCGAGCCCATCTCCTTGCTCTTTACAAGCACCTGTGCATTGTAGTGCTCGCTCCTTATTAGCAGTATCCAGTAAGACCTAGCTGCATCCAAGTACTGGTCTTATGGTGCTAGCCAAAAGTGGTCTTCATGCTAGAATGGCGGCCAAAAACAAACCCAAAAAAAAAAAAACAACCGTACGCTGGACATGAAGGCAAGGACGAGCGGCTCAATTATTACCAAAAACAGGAATCAACTGGAAGCAGAAAACTGTCAGCTTGTGCTATAAACTGAATTAAAATGTGAAATGTATGGTGAACAGCCTTCTGTTACAGTTAAAGGACTGAAACGTGGCTTAGGTTTGCATTCAATAGTGAAGCATGGTGGTTCCTGAAGTCTGTTCGAATTTAAGCAAATTGAGTTAGGACACCATTAATCTTGGCCAAATACCCTAAGTCCTGAGAAATGTAGGGTGATACTTATCCATCATACGATGCCCTCAGAGTAATGTAATCTGCAGCTGGACAACGACTCCAAAACATACAGCCAATGTCATTAAGAACTATCTTCGGCGTAAAGAACAAGGAGTCCTTGAAGTGATGAAATGGTAGCTACAGCCCTAATATCACCATCATCAGAAGATTTGGGTTTAGGTCTGCAAAGTGTTTAGAGCGTCTCTGCTGAGTGCTGGTAAACTACAAGTGTACCTAGAAAAAATGATGCTATTGTGGAGAGAAAAGGTGGTGACCTCTAGAGTTGAGTGAGTAGTTGGCTATTTGTACTCGCTATGCTGTTAGCGAGTACTGTCCGCTACTTACATTGTACCCACTACTCGTAACGAACATGCAAGTCAATGGAAAATACTTGCAAAGTAGCGAGTAACCCGAAAGCCATACTTTTCATGCGAGTAGCGAATAGTACGGGTTACTCGCTACTTGGTGAGTATTCTCCTTTGACTTACATCGTACCCACTACTCGTAACGAATATGTAAGTTGCAAACCGTACTCGTTCAAAACTAGTCACAGCCAATACTGATTTGATGTCTCTTGTTTCTTACTTAGCATTTTAATTAATAAATATAAACTCCTAGCACTTATTTTTCACGATATTCTTACTTTGCAGAATATTTTCCACACCCGCCTAAATCTTTTGCACAGTGCTGTGTGCATGTGTTTTATATATATATATATATATATATATATATATATATATATATATATATATTTTTTGGTTTATCTGTTGATATATTTAAAGGCTTTGGAAAATAAATTATTATTTTATTATTATAGCGCCATTTATTCCATGGCGCTTTACAGTGAAAGAGGGTATACATACAACAATCATTAACAGTACAAAACAGACTGGTATAGGAGGAGAGAGGACCCTGCCCGCGAGGGCTCACTGTCTACAGGTAATGGGAGATGGTACAATAGGTAAGGACAGAGCTGGTTGCACAGTGGTGTACTAGACTGGGGGTTAATGTAGGTTGTAGGCTTGTTGGAAGATATGGGCCTTGAGGTTCATCTTGAAGCTTTCCACGTTAGGGGTGAGTCTGATTATGCTGAGGTAGAGCATTCCAGAGTATGGGGGGAGGCACGGGAGAAATCTTGTATGCGATTGTGGGAAGAGGAGATAAGAGAGGAGTAGAGGAGGAGATCTTGTGAGGATCTGAGGTTGCGTGTGGGTAGGTACCAGGAGACTAGGTCACAGATGTAAGGAGGAGACAGGTTGTGGATGGCTTTGTATGTCATGGCTAATGTTTTGAACTGGAGTCGATGGGCGATGGGAAGCCAATGAAGGGATTGGCAGAGTGGTGAGGCTGGGGAATAGCGAGGGGAGAGGTGGATTGAGCGGGCTGCAGAGTTTAGGATAGATTGGAGGGGTGCGAAAGTGTTGGAGGCGAGGCCAGAGAGCAGGAGGTTGCAGTAGTCGAGGCGGGAGATGATGAGGGCATCCACTAATGTTTTTGCTGATTCTTGGTTAAGGAAAGCATAGATCCGGGAGATATTTTTGAGTTGTAGTCTGCATGAGGTGAAGAGGGCTTGGATGTGTAGATTGAAGGATAGAGCAGAGTCGAGGGTTACTCCAAGGCAACGAGCTTGTGAGACTGGGGAGAGTGAGCAAACATCAAGTTTGATGGAAAGCACATGGGTGACATCCCTAACAATTTTTGGGTATAAAGGAATTGTCTCATGCGCAGTCAGTGTTGATGAATGGTTGCATTTTCTATTTCTTTGAGAGCAAGTGCAAAATTTTACTGAAATCTAGTCAATCTGCTTGCTATAGGAGACTGAGTGAAATATTTTTCCTTGCGCCAACGCTTTGCCTGCTCCATGTCATCCAAATACTTGTCAAAGTTAAACTCATCTGATGAGGATGAAGATATGGCAGCAGTAGCACTGTCAGGGCCCAAGTCCTCTTCCGCCTGGCAGTCCTGTAGCCACTTATCCTAACTGCTACCTCACTCAAAGCTTCTTTTCCTTTAGTAAGCTGTTGATCATCAAGCAGTATATGATGACTTGGGTCCACATAAAAAGCTGCCAGAAGAATTTTATTCTCCAATATCTGTGTCTCCGTTTCATTGAAGCAGAAATGCCATCTGGGATTAAATCTCCTCTTTGGGACAAGCAAAATAGCAAGTTATTCCACTCCCTTATGAAAATGTCAGGAGTTAAATCCTCAGCTTGTAATTTTTTAGTCAAGGTAAATGGGTGATTAAGCAATTCCTTCAATTCAGCCACCTGTGTCCATTGACTTTCATTTAAGGTTACTTGAGGGTTCACCATATCTATGAAATTATTTTAGTTCAAGCAATCGCTCAATCATTAAATAAGTGCTACCTCACCGAGTGGCTTGATCAACAATTGCCCCTTTCCCAGCACGTCTCTTCAAGATGGAATCAATTATAGGGGTTCTGGCGGCAATAACCAATTTCCTCACTATTCCAATTATAATAATAATTGTATTCATTTATATAGCGCTATTAATTCCACAGCGCTTTACATACATTGGCAATACTGTCCCCATTGGGGCTCACAATCTAGAGTCCCTATCTGTATGGTTTTGGAGTGTGGGAGGAAACCGGAGAACCCAGACGAAACCCACGCAAACACGGGGAGAACATACAAACTCCTTGCAGATGTTGTCCTTGGTGGAATTTGAACCCAGGAACCCAGCGCTGCAAGACTTCAGTGCTAACCACTGAGCCACCGTGCCGCCCAATTAGATTTCCAGCATGTCTGCTCAGTTTCACACATGTGGCTTTTCACCGGTTTGGTGCATGTGGCGCACGCCAGTACAGTAAGCTACAGTACAGTGGCAGCGCCGCAACTTCCGGGTCACATGACAGCATGTGACCGGCGTTTGT
The DNA here is from genome assembly GCF_048569485.1 of Anomaloglossus baeobatrachus. NCBI lineage: Eukaryota > Metazoa > Chordata > Amphibia > Anura > Aromobatidae > Anomaloglossus > Anomaloglossus baeobatrachus. Next base: position 473,123,827 of record NC_134355.1, on the reverse strand, counting down.
TGCGCTGCCACTGTACTGTATACACTGTACTGGAGTGCGCCGCATCCGCCAAACCAGCGAAAAACCGGATGTGTGAAATCGGGGTCCCTCTTGCAGACTATCTCTTATTGCCAGCTGCAGCGTGTGCACAACACAGCACATGTGATGAATATGAAAGTGTTTTGAAGCAGCTTCAACAAGATCATATAATCCTAAAGTATCATTTTGCTGTTCTTCTGTTGTATTATCTGTTTGTTCCTCAGTTACATGAACAGCACTGTGGCCTTCCATCTCAAACATACTGAATCCTAAATTTTCTTCTAGATGTTGTTCATTACTCTCATTCATCAGTTTAATTAAACTTATCATGTTTGAAGCATTGTACGTTACAATAGCAAGAACCTGTTCTTTTTTGAGTTTGTAATCTTGCAGAACTTTTTCCACTAAGGCCTGGAGAAACTGGCTGCTGTGATGAGCGTTAGTATCTTTTACTGCCAGTGTCTTGCTAACAATTTCTTTCTTGTCACAAACATATCGAACATTGATGGCAAAATAATTCAGTGAAATGCAGTGACTTCGGGCGTCCCAGCAAAGGCTATCGGTTTCAAGATAGGACATTCAGACACATCGTTTTGTGAGGATCCAGTTTTGTGCTCAAAAACAGATCCTCACAAAGAATGAGCAAGTCAGTTTGTGGCAGTTTTCTAATCTGCTTTTGCTATTGAAAGCATTGTTTATGAGCTCAAAAACCTTTCAGGTGATGCGGTTTTTTAAAAAGCGGATCTACTTTTGCAGCTGACAAATGTATCCTCAAAAAATGCAGCAAAAACGCTGTGTGTGAATGTAGCCTTAGATCATGAATAGAACACATATTTATAGGACATTTCATAACTTTCCCAATTTCCTATGAAAAAATATTCAGCACATTCTGCATTGCACTACTGTCCCCAATTTATTATATATTTTAGGAGTCTGAGTCGGTGCACTTTATACCGACTCCACCAAAATGAGCTCCGACTCCACGACTCCGACTCCACAGCCCTGCCTGTGACGCATCAATTTCTCAAACTAGAGACTCTAATGTACTTGTTGCTCAGTTGTGCAGCGAGGCCTCCCACTTCTCTTTCTACTCTGGTTAGAGCCTGTTTGTGCTCTCCTCTGAAGGGAGTAGTACACACCGTTGTAGGAAATCTTCAGTTTTTTGGCAATTTCTCGCATGAAATATCCTTCATTTCTAATAACAAGAATAGACTGTCGCGTTTCACATGAAAGTTCTCTTTTTCTAGCCATTTTGAAAGTTTAATGGAACCAACAAATGCAATGCTCCAGATTCTTCACTAGCTCAAAGGAAGGTCCGTTTTATAGCTTCTCTAATTAGCAAAACTGTTTTCAGCTGGGCTAAGGAACAAGGGTTTTCAAGGGGTTTCTAAACATCCATTAGCTTTCTAACACAGCAAACACAATGTACCATTAGAACACTGGAGTGGTGGTTGTTTTAAATGGGCCTGTGTACACCTATGTAGATATTGCATTAAAAACCAGACGTTTGAAGCTAGAATAGTCATTTAATAATAATAATAATAATGTTTATTTATATAGCGCCAACATATTCCGCAGCACTTTACAATCAGGTGGGGGCTTGTATAGACAAAAACAAAACAAAATAGTACATAATTCAACAGCTACAGTAGGAATGAGGCCCCTGCTTGAAAGCTTACAATCTATGTGGAAGAAGGGGGACACAAAAGGTGAAGCACACTTGTAGATCTGGCCGGCCATCGTTATGCTAGTTTATTGGTTACATATAAAGATGAATGATCTGGTCATTAGACAGTAACCTTTTGGGTGCCCTTACATGCTATTGGTTGTATGTAGGATGTGAGGACAGAAATAAGAGAGAGAAGGTTACGAGTAGCATTTAGAAGGTGGGACAGGGGAGAGTTAGGTTAGTAAGTTATTAAGATAAGCTTGTCTGAAGAGATGTGTTTTTAATGTACGCTTAAAAACATGGGGGCTGGATATTAGTTGCATTCTTTGGGGTAGTGCATTCCAGAAAACTGGCGCAGCACGAGAAAAGTCTTGGAGACGAAGGTGTGAGGTTCGTATTATGAAGGATGTTAGTCTAAGATCATTTACGGAACGAAGGGCGGGTAGGATTATACACAGAGATGAGGGATGAGATATATGGTGGTGCAGAGCTGTGGAGAGCTTTGTGAGTGAGGGACATGAGTTTGTATTCTATTCTGTAGCTGATAGTTAGCCAGGGTAGTGACTGGCACAAGGTGGAAGCATAGGTGAAACGGCTGGACAGGAATATGACCCTGGCTGCTGCATTCAAGATAGATTGGAGAGGGGAGAGTTTGGTCTGAGGAAGACCAATCAATAAAGAGTTGCAGTAATCCAGGCGGGAATGAATAAGAGCGACAGTAAGGGTTTTTGCAGTTTCGAAAGTAAGAAATGGTCGGATTCTGGAGATGTTTTTGAGATGCAGGTGACATGTGCGAGTGAGTGATTGTATATGGGGAATGAAGGAGAGTTCTGAGTCAAATATGACCTCAAGACAGCGAGTATGCTGCTTGGGAATGATGATTAAATCATCAAAGGTAATTGAAATGTTGGGTGTAGGTTGGTTAGTAGAGGGAGGAAACACGAGAAACTCCGTTTTGGAGAGATTCAGTTTCAGATAGAGGGAGGACATGCTTTGAGAGACAGCAGACAGACAATCTCTGGTGTTTTGTAACAAAGCAGGGGTGATGATTGGAGATGATGTATATAATTGGGTGTCATCAGCATAGAAATGGTATTGGAAACCGAATCTGCTGATGGTTTGTCCAATAGGGGCGGTGTATAGAGAGAAAAGGAGAGGGCCCAAGACTGAGCCTTGAGGAACCCCGAAGGTGAGGGGGAGAGTAGTGGAGTAAGAGCCAGCAAAGGAAACAGTGAATCAGTGGTCGGAGAGATAGGAGGAGAACCAGGCGAGAGCGGTGTCCTTGAGGCCAATAGAGCGGAGCATGGTGAGGAGAAGTTGGTGATCCACAGTGTCAAAAGCAGCTGAGAGATCCAAGAGCAACAATAGGGAATAGTGGCCTTTAGATTTTGCTGTTAATAGATCATTTGAGACTTTGGTGAGGGCCGTTTCGGTGGAGTGTAAAGAGCGGAAACCAGATTGAGAGTGATCAAGAAGTGAGTTTTCCGATAAATAGCGGATTAGCCGAGAGTGGACCAAGCGTTCCAGGAGCTTAGAGATAAAGAGAAGGTTAGAGACTGATCTGTAATTAGCGGCACAGTTCTGATTGAGGGAAGTTTTTTAAGTAGAGGGGTTATGATGGCATGTTTCAATGATGAAGGGAAGCTACCTGATGAAAGAGAGAGGTTAAACATTTTGGTTAGATAGGTAGTGACAGCTGGGGAGAGAGCCTGAAGGAAATGTGAGGGAAGAGGGTCACTGGTGCATGTTGTTGGGCGGGAAGAGGCGAGGAGACACGTCACTTCTTCTGTGACAGGCTCGAATATTGATACTGAGCTTGAGGTGCGGGAGAGGAGGAGATCCAGGCTCTGAGGGGATTTTACCACATTAACCATGTATAGAGTATTTCTGTTTAATGTTAGCTTCATTGGAAAAAAAAAAAAAAGTACTTTCCTTTCAAAAATAAGGACATTTCTAAGTGACCCTAAACGTTTGAACTGTTGTGTATTTGCAATTAAAGTATTTGGCGCCTAATAAGTTAGCATGAGCTAAGTCCAAGTGGGTGGATATTTCTCACTGGAGTCTTGAAGGCAGTCATGTTTTGCTGATCCTTAAATGTGATTGTCGGGTTATACATGTATGTAGAGTATAAAACTAAGTTAAAAATGCTTACATTAAAGGGAATCTGGCAACAGGTTTTTGCTATGTAACCTGAGGACCATATGATGTAGAGGTTAAAACACTGAATTCAGTGATGATTCTTTTACTAGGATGTGTGCTTCTGTTTATTTACAATGAAGTTTTTGTCACCAGGAGATTACGCTTACGCACCTGCTAGACCAACCATGCCTTGTCCTCTGATAAGCAGCAGCCAATTTACACAAAGAGCCGTGGTGTCGGCAGGGCTACATGTAACAACTCTGTATCACCACTGCTGCACCCAGTAAACTAAGTGATACATCGTTGGAATATGGGTCTCTGCTCCCTCCTTTTTATTTTTTTTTATTATAAATTATATAATCCCCTCTCCCTCTTATTTTTTTCTCCTTCCTACATCATGTTAATCTTTTGATGAGGTAGCCAAAATATGGTGACGGGGGGGTGTGGCCTGACATGGCCGAATGAGGACGTGCACCATTCCAGCTCCACAGCACTTCCAGCACAATCCACCGGCATCAGACTATTAGAATGGGCAAGACTGGCATCAAGCAATCCAGGGCTCGCTCCTCTACCCGCCCGGGGCCACAGAGGAGCGACAACATCATTCCCTATCTGTCAGGAGCGAGGAGCCTGTCAGCCGAGGCTCCCATGCGGCCTGCTCAGGAGACGGAGCCGGGGGACGCGGCTGATATCCACGCGGCGGGGGAGACCGGATCCTGCCACCATCCGGAGCCAGCCGAGGCCACCGAGGAGAGGGGTGAGTGCCTGGATGCCCCGGGAGAAGCCCTGATCCCAGACCCTGGGGGACGCCACGTGGGGGAACCGTCATCACAAGATGGCCGACGGAGCCAGCAGAAGGCCGCACTGCCAGGGGGATCCCAGCAGGGAGAAGCACCAGGCGGCTCCTGCGGGGGGGAGGGAGACCCACGCAAAGTGCTGCTTACCCAGGCAGCTCCGATCTGTGACCATATCTCCGCTAGGTCACAGTGTGGAGGAAGCATTGGAGGGCTAAGTGAGGCCTATATAAATGCACAAGAGGATATACAAGCTGACAAAAGTCTACCCTCCCCCCAGCCCACGGAGGACACAGAGGTGCCAGCGTGGGCACTGCCGGGGGGGACCCAAACCTCCAGCAACTCACCTCAGTGGTCGTCGGGCTCTTCCTGGGCAGGCAGCCCCCCCCGGGGCCCACATATGCTACCAGAAACGCTGCATTATCTTGCTTTGCTGGGCCCTAACCCACACCAGCCTGCTCCCCAGCAAACAGCGCTTGTGTCCTTGAGGGAGGGACCCCACATGTCCAGTGCACCACAATGGACTTTCTATACAAATCCGTGTGGCCCTTACCAGATGGGACCCCCCTGGCCCCTCCAATGGCCCCGGTGGGAGATGATAGGCCAGCCTCTTTGGCGGATCTCCGCACGCTTCTTCAGGCAATACCTACTAAAAATGATATAATGGCCTTGGCAAACCAGGTGGTGGCGGAGTGCAAGCAGGAATTTGCACAATTCCGATCAGACCTTTCATCTCTCGCCTCCAGAGTGGGTGATCTCTCTTCCGCCCAAGATTCTAATACTGCTTCCATACAAGTGCTGCAAACCAAATTACAAGACCAATCCAAGCAATTGTTTTCCTTACAACAAAATATTGATAACCTAGAAAATCGAAACAGAAGAAATAATCTCCGTGTAAGGGGCTTGCCCGAATCCATCGCTCCAGCGGACATTCCCTCAGTTTTGATCTCCATTTTCAACAACCTCCTCAAGCGTCCACCGGGAACCAGAATAGAGCTTGATAGAGCCCACAGGGCGCTCCGTCCCATAGATCCAGAGGACCCCAGACCAAGGGACATTGTGTGCCGCGTCCACTTCTATGGACTTAAAGAAGCCATCCTGCAGGTGGCCAGAAAGAAATCCGGCCTTGCCCATAATGGGAAGCCGATAAGGATCTTACCGGACTTATCCAGACATACCCTGGCCCAAAGAGCAGCCCTTAAACCCCCTGCTGGACTTCCTGAAAGAGAGGGGGATCCAGTTCCGGTGGGGCTTTCCCTTTTCCTTGTCGGTCCGCAGAGGTTCTATAAATCATGTCCTGCGTTCCCCGGAGGACTTACCAACATTTTTGTCCAGACTGGACTTGCCAACTATGACTCTCCCCCTTTGGCCCGACACTCTGCTTCGTCCCTGGCACCCGGGGAGGAGCTCTGGGCCACCCAAGAATCCAACAGCCCGTGTGCAGTTGACGGGCCTGCCGCAGAGGGTGGCTCGACCTGGAGAGAGGAGGCACCCGTGCCCGGGTCCCCAGAGGTCACGAGACCAGACCTAGGCGGACTACTTGTGTCCAACAGAAGGGTGACTGGTGTCTTGGGTTCCTCCTAGTGAGCCCAACCGCCCTACACCTGGGAGGATGATTATAGGGGGAGGGACGACCTGAGACCCCCTATGTGGCCTTTGTTCGATTAAGGTTCCCTCTCTTAGGTTATTTGCCCAGAAGTTCAAGTATTAATTGCCTACTCGGATGCCGGTGTTTCATATAGTATCATCCGTTTATTAGTGCTTACTGGTTTTTTCCTTTACAAGAGCTGTTCTCATGTTATGCCTTGCCATTTTCTCCCCCACATAGGTCGGGAACCTCTGCCCTGCCGGTTGGTGCTGGGCATGCTCCGACGGTGCGCAATTGAGCGCCTTAAGTTAAGCGCAGAGACTGTCCCTCTGCTTGTTTGTGTGTTCTCTGTTTTCTCATCTCTTGTTCCTTTTCTGCCTTCTCTTTCTTCTGCTCGCTCTAGCCACGGGCACCCTCCGCTGAGGTCACGACCCAGTTTATATACGAGTGCAGAACCCCGATTATGTCATAAATGGCAAATTTGAACATCGCCTCCTTCAACGTGAAAGGTTTCAACAAGCCGGAGAAAAAGGCACAGATTCTGTACCACCTCCACAAACGTAAGATACACATACCTTGTTTTCAGGAGACCCACTTTAAGACCAACCATTCCCCTAAGATTAAAAACAAATATTGCCCTACTTGGTTTTTCGCCAATAATCCAGAGTCACGTTCAAAGGGGGTGGCAATTGCAGTGCATAGATCGCTGCCCCATCAAATCCTGGACCTCAAAATAGATGAGGGTGCCTGCTACATTATCCTGTCATTGTCCCTGGGTGACCATATTTTTACGGTTATTAACGCATACGCCCCTAACCGAGGTCAGGACCTGTTTGTCACCGGCCTGGTGGATACCGCCCTGCCTTTGGTGAGAGGTACGGTACTTTTGTGTGGGGATTTGAATGTGACACTGGACCCGGCGCTAGATAATTCTAAGGGTAAATCCAGTCTCTCCTATACATTTATCAAGCGGATTAAGAGGTCATTACTACATTTACAAGTGTTCGATGCATGGCGAATACAACACCCTTCAGAGAGGGACTACAGTTTTTATTCACACCCGCAGGATTCTTACAGCCGCCTGGACTACATCTTGGTTCAGCATGTTGCGCTGTCCTGGCTCTCATTCACGGGGATCGGAAACATCCTGTGGTCAGATCATGCCCCGGTGTTTTGCTCTATACGTGTCCCCTCCTTGTCGAGGACGATGGGGTCGTGGCGGCTGAACGAATCCCTGCTCCTGGATGAGCCCTGTGCCTCAGATATACGTGCTTCTATTTCCAATTTTAGGGTGGATCACATGTCGGACACTACGGCACTCTCTTTCAAGTGGGAGGCCCTTAAATGCGTCCTACGGGGTGTATTAATTAAACATGGTGTGAGGATTAAAAGACTGAGAGCCCAGGCTATAAAAGAAGCCCTACAGAAGGTCGCAAACTTAGAACTTCTTCACAAGCGGGCACTGAGTGCTCCCACTTTGAGGGCGCTTCTAGGGGCACGACTGGAGGTTAAGAAACTGATGGACTCAGCATACAGCCATATTATCCAACTAGGTAAAAGTCGATTTTATGAATTCGGGGGCAAACCGGGTAGAATGTTAGCCAATGCGATACGGGCCAAAAAAGCAACATCTCTTATTTCCTGTGTTAAAAATTCCCTGGATACGTTGGTGCACACTACACCCGATATCGCTGGCGCCTTCCACAACTATTATTCTAAGCTATATAACCTGACCCCACCTCCGGTAGTCCCTGGTGAGGAAAGGCACTCCCCCCCCCTCCCCGTTTAAAAAACTGGCTAGAACCATAATTGATGATTTAGAGGCCCCGTTTGGATTGGAGGAACTTCTGCAAGTCATCCGGGACACACCTGCAAATAAGAGCCCAGGCCCAGATGGCCTGACAGCCAAATTTTATAAAGCCTTTCCGGAACTTCTCGCCCCTCTAATGCTGGAATCCTTTAACTCTATTTCGGAGGTTGCATCCTTTCCGGCTGATTCCACGTTAGCACACATTACGGTCATCCCTAAGACAGGGAAGGATCCGAACACATGTGGGAACTACAGGCCAATTTCCCTACTCAATGTGGACCTCAAATTGTATGCCAAACTTATTGCTAACAGATTGAACCCCCTCCTGCCGGACTTGATACACCCGGACCAGGTGGGCTTTGTCCCTGGAAGAGAAGCCAGGGACAACACCCTGAAAACCCTGGACATCATCCATTATGCTCATATTAATAAACTGCCACTCATGATACTGTCACTGGATGCGGAAAAGGCTTTCGACAGAATATCATGGGACTCGCTCTCGCAAACCTTGAACCACTTGGAGTTGGGCCCCAACATCACTTCTAAAATATTGGCACTCTATCGTTCCCCGTCAACACGTATAAAAATTAATGGTACTCTGTCCGCCCCCTTTACTATACGCAATGGGACTCGACAGGGATGCCCCCTGTCCCCCTTATTATACATTCTGGTGATGGAGCATCTGATGGTGGCTCTTCGGACCAGCCCGGACATTCGGGGAATTAAAATAGCGAATAGTGAATATAAATGTTTGGCATTCGCCGATGATCTTCTGATTTATCTCTCCAACCCTTTGGTTGGACTCCCGGTGTTGATGTCCGAGCTGGAGCGATTTGGGAAGTGGTCCGGTTTCAAAATTAATCTTGACAAATCAGAGGCTCTGAATGTGACCCTACCCCAGTGTCAGGTTTCTTCGCTGCAGTCCGGTTTTCCCTTCAGATGGCCCTGTGGCAACAGTATTGGTTACCTGGGTATTACTATTCCATCTGACCTCTCCAGGCTGTTCTCCCTTAATTTCCAACAATTTGCTATTAGGCTGGAGAAGGATCTTGCGACGTGGCATCGGGGGGTCTTGTCTTGGTTTGGCAGGGTTGGTGCACTCAAGATGACTGTACTTCCTAGACTACTATATCTCCTGCAGACGGTGCCCGTTCATTTCCCTGCGTCGTTCTGGCGCAAAGTTCAGCAATTATTTATCCAATTTATATGGTCCAAGGGCCGTCCTAGAATTCGGGGAGCGGTTCTGTCCCGCCCGAAGGATGCGGGTGGCCTGGGGCTACCGAACTGTAGGAGGTACCATCAAGCGGCAGCCCATGCGAGGGTTCTTGACCTGTTGCATGGTAGGGGTTCCAAGTTATGGGTAAACATTGCTCACGATGCATGCACCTTGTCAGTACCAACCCTGCCTGGGACCTGGCCCTTTTTGAACAAGAACAAACTCATGGTGGTTTGTAGTGTGAGGCAGACCTTGCGAACCCTGAAATGCTCCCGGGGGGAAAAATACTCTGATCCAGCCACTAGGCCCGTTGATGCCAATAACCGATAACCTGAAGTTCCCCCCTGGTGCGTCTAATGCCCTTTTCCTGGGCGGTACCAGACAGGCCCCGTTACGCGTGCTCCACGTGGCACCCCAGGGGACGGTTCTCCCACTCACTCTGGTCTTGGGGGACCGCCCGCTGAGGCCACGCTATCATTTTGAATATGCACAGCTTCAGCACTTCCTTTCATCTGCTAGTCGGTCACACGAGCCCACACAACCTATGTCACCCTTTGAAAATCTATGTACCTCGAGTCCCAGCCCCAAACACGCTATCTCGGGCAATTATAAGTTACTGACCATCAATGACTCGGTCCACCTTCCTCCCTTTTGCAGAGCTTGGGAGAATGAGCTTGGACAGGAGTTCTCTAGAGAACAATGGGACCGCTGCTTCCATCTATCTCACAAGTCAGCAACTGCCACCAGGTCCCAGGAGACAAGTTATAAAGTTATCTCAAGGTGGTATAGGGTCCCCTCCTTGCTCCACAGGTGGTGCCCGGTGGTCCCAGATGTGTGTTGGCGTTGCGGACGGCAGGAGGGTACCATGACCCATATATGGTGGTCATGTACAGTCCTGGCTGCCTTTTGGGACAGTGTCTTGAGAGCGACTCAGGAGATCTCGGGGGTGGCGGTGCCCAGACGACCCGAGGCCGTTCTATATATGTTCTCGCTGCCAAAAAAAATATATAAACAATCGCTACTCAGGCACCTCCTTCAGGCGGCCAAGACTGTTATACCTCGCCACTGGAAGACCGCCGAGTCGCCTTCTGTGGAGGAATGGATAAGTGAGGTGGACTTAATCTACCGGATGGAGCGAATTCTGGCCCAATCTCGTAATGATGTTGAGACCACCGTTACAAAGTGGTCCCATTGGGAATCTTTCCTGACTAGTCCTAGTTTCTGTAACACGAGGTAAATTGTGACATGCACTCGTGTGAACGAAGTGAGACCTTCCTGAGTGCTATTTAATTATGGGTCTTGGTCCGGACGGACGGGGGTGTTCATAGCATACCTCTCTTCTTTTCTATTTCTCTCTCCTCCTTCTTCACTCTTTCCTTCTCTCCTTTAAGTGATTCCTGCCTCTAATGTTATGGAATATAGAGTGTTGTTATTGAGTGCACCTTGATGCTACTCTCTCTACTTTGTATGTCAATGATCAATGATTGGGATTGCTTATGTTATGAAAATCAATTAAAATGTTAAATTTAAAAATATGGTGACAGATTCACTTTAAACACTCGTAATATTTGGATTTACAAAGAAAAATGGTGCTTGACAAAAGTGACTCACTGCCCATGATGTAGTCAACAAATATATACTGAACAAAAATATAAATTCAACACTTGTTTTTGCTCAGAATTTTCATGAGCTGAACTCAAAGATCTTACACTTTTTCTATGTACAAAAGGCCTTTTCCCTCTCAAATATTGTTCACAAATTTGTGTAAATCTGTGTATTTGAGCACTTCTCCTTTGCTGAGATAATCCATTCACTTCACAAGTGTGAGAAATCAATCTGATTAGACGGCATGATTATTGTACTGGAGCTCGTCCTGGCTGTCCTATGCGCCAATTCCAAAGCATACCAAACATGCCAGTGTCCTGTCTGGTGAGTATGCTGACCATGCAATAACTGGGATGGTTTCAGCTTCTAGTAATTTTTTATAGATCCCTGCAGTATGGGGCTGTGCATTATCATGCTGCTACATGAGGTGATGGTCATGGATGAAAGGCACAACAGTGGGTTTCAGGATCGCTGCACAGTCTCTGTGCATTTAAAATGGCATCAATAAAATGCACCTATGTTCGTTGTCCATAACATATGTCTGCCCATACCATAACCCCATTGCCCCCATGGGCCACTTGATTTACAATGATGACGATCACCCACATGACACCATACACGCAGTCTCCCACCTGTCCTGTACAGTGAAAACCGGGATTCATCTGCGAAGAGAATACCTCTCTGACTTGCCAGACTCCATCAAAGTTGAGCATTTGGTCAATCAAGTCAATTAAGACAACGAACTACAGTCAGGATGCAGACCCCAATGAGGACATCAAGCAGACAGATGATCTTTCCCGAGACTGTTTCTGACAGTTTGTACATAAATTATTTTGTTATGCAATCTGTTGCAGCAACTATCCGGGTGTTTGCTCTCTAGCACTAGACCCATGACTAACAGAACTTCCCACACGTGCACCTCCAACTCCTCGCCTATTCCCCTTTCCATGACAACCTCGTCGTGATTTACAACTCATGGTTCAGACACCTGACACAAAAGATTAATCATTACTTTCCTGTCTGAGCTGGCAATATTGTGAAGGTACTAAAAAGTACCACTACCTACAAATGCATTTTGTTTTTAATATCCTACATAGTTTGGTGTCGTCAGCAAAGACTGACACTTTACTATCAATCCCATCCACAAGGTCATTAGTAAAGAGATTAAAAAGAATCAGTCCTAACATAGACCCCTGTGGTACTCCACTGCTGAAAATAGCCCATTTAAAGTATTTACCATTTATGATTATTCTTTGTTTCCTATCTTTTAGCCAATTCCTTACCCAGTTGCATATAGTTTCTCCTAGTCCCTGCTTCAGGAGCTTTAGTAAAAGGTTATTATGTGGTTCAGTATCAAATGCCTTTGCAATGTCCAAATAAATTACATCAGCTGCATTACCAATATACAGATTTGCTTTTACCTCCTCATAGATCACCAACATGTTGGTTAGACACAACTTCTCTTTCATGAATCCATGCTGTCTGTCAGTTTTTATATTATTTTCTCTAATATATTGTTGCATGTCATCTCTTAAAATGTCCTCAAAAACCTTGCACACCATTGATGTCAGACTTACTGGACAGTAGTTGCCTGGATCCACTCTCTTACCTTTCTTACATATCGGTACCATGTAAAAGTGGCAAAACATAAAAAAATTATGTGGTATCACTGTAATCGTACTGACCCTTTTACCAAATGATGAACTGCATAAAAAAAAAATGCTACCAAAAAAATGTCTGAGTTGATGGTTTTTGTTCATTCTGCATTCCAAAAATCAGAATAGAAAGTGATAAAAAAATATATATATTATGTGCCTGAAAATGTAACCAATTAAATTGTCAACTCATCTCGCAAAAATCAAGCCCTCACATGATGATGTGCAGAAATATAGAAAAATTATAGCTTTCAAAATATGGTGATGCAAAAACGTTTTTTTGTTATAAAAGCGGGTTTTAGTGTGTGATATAAGCCAAACATAAAACCGATATGAATCTGGTGTTGCTGTAATTGTACTGACCCATAGCACTGTCTAATCACTTATGCCGCATGGTGAGTGGCAAAAAAATAATTGTTTATTCTGCCTCCCAAAGTTCACAGTACGGCTCAGCTCACATTTATCCTGTACTCTACGATGGGCACTTATTTGGGGGGTTTCCATGATTCAGACAGGAAATTCCCTATAATGAGGCAGATGGAAACACTTTGGAATCTCTGTGGCCTATAATCCAGCCATATCCGTCAATTATAAGTTACTGACCATCAATGACTCGGTCCACCTTCCTCCCTTTTGCAGAGCTTGGGAGAATGAGCTTGGACAGGAGTTCTCTAGAGAACAATGGGACCGCTGCTTCCATCTATCTCACAAGTCAGCAACTGCCACCAGGTCCCAGGAGACAAGTTATAAAGTTATCTCAAGGTGGTATAGGGTCCCCTCCTTGCTCCACAGGTGGTGCCCGGTGGTCCCAGATGTGTGTTGGCGTTGCGGACGGCAGGAGGGTACCATGACCCATATATGGTGGTCATGTACAGTCCTGGCTGCCTTTTGGGACAGTGTCTTGAGAGCGACTCAGGAGATCTCGGGGGTGGCGGTGCCCAGACGACCCGAGGCCGTTCTCCTATATATGTTCTCGCTGCCAAAAAAAATATATAAACAATCGCTACTCAGGCACCTCCTTCAGGCGGCCAAGACTGTTATACCTCGCCACTGGAAGACCGCCGAGTCACCTTCTGTGGAGGAATGGATAAGTGAGGTGGACTTAATCTACCGGATGGAGCGAATTCTGGCCCAATCTCGTAATGATGTTGAGACCACCGTTACAAAGTGGTCCCATTGGGAATCTTTCCTGACTAGTCCTAGTTTCTGTAACACGAGGTAAATTGTGACATGCACTCGTGTGAACGAAGTGAGACCTTCCTGAGTGCTATTTAATTATGGGTCTTGGTCCGGACGGACGGGGGTGTTCATAGCATACCTCTCTTCTTTTCTATTTCTCTCTCCTCCTTCTTCACTCTTTCCTTCTCTCCTTTAAGTGATTCCTGCCTCTAATGTTATGGAATATAGAGTGTTGTTATTGAGTGCACCTTGATGCTACTCTCTCTACTTTGTATGTCAATGATCAATGATTGGGATTGCTTATGTTATGAAAATCAATTAAAATGTTAAATTTAAAAATATGGTGACAGATTCACTTTAAACACTCGTAATATTTGGATTTACAAAGAAAAATTGTGCTTGACAAAAGTGACTCACTGCCCATGATGTAGTCAACAAATATATACTGAACAAAAATATAAATTCAACACTTGTTTTTGCTCAGAATTTTCATGAGCTGAACTCAAAGATCTTACACTTTTTCTATGTACAAAAGGCCTTTTCCCTCTCAAATATTGTTCACAAATTTGTGTAAATCTGTGTATTTGAGCACTTCTCCTTTGCTGAGATAATCCATTCACTTCACAAGTGTGAGAAATCAATCTGATTAGACGGCATGATTATTGTACTGGAGCTCGTCCTGGCTGTCCTATGCGCCGATTCCAAAGCATACCAAACATGCCAGTGTCCTGTCTGGTGAGTATGCTGACCATGCAATAACTGGGATGGTTTCAGCTTCTAGTAATTTTTTATAGATCCCTGCAGTATGGGGCTGTGCATTATCATGCTGCTACATGAGGTGATGGTCATGGATGAAAGGCACAACAGTGGGTTTCAGGATCGCTGCACAGTCTCTGTGCATTTAAAATGGCATCAATAAAATGCACCTATGTTCGTTGTCCATAACATATGTCTGCCCATACCATAACCCCATTGCCCCCATGGGCCACTTGATTTACAATGATGACGATCACCCACATGACACCATACACGCAGTCTCCCACCTGTCCTGTACAGTGAAAACCGGGATTCATCTGCGAAGAGAATACCTCTCTGACTTGCCAGACTCCATCAAAGTTGAGCATTTGGTCAATCAAGTCAATTAAGACAACGAACTACAGTCAGGATGCAGACCCCAATGAGGACATCAAGCAGACAGATGATCTTTCCCGAGACTGTTTCTGACAGTTTGTACATAAATTATTTTGTTATGCAATCTGTTGCAGCAACTATCCGGGTGTTTGCTCTCTAGCACTAGACCCATGACTAACAGAACTTCCCACACGTGCACCTCCAACTCCTCGCCTATTCCCCTTTCCATGACAACCTCGTCGTGATTTACAACTCATGGTTCAGACACCTGACACAAAAGATTAATCATTACTTTCCTGTCTGAGCTGGCAATATTGTGAAGGTACTAAAAAGTACCACTACCTACAAATGCATTTTGTTTTTAATATCCTACATAGTTTGGTGTCGTCAGCAAAGACTGACACTTTACTATCAATCCCATCCACAAGGTCATTAGTAAAGAGATTAAAAAGAATCAGTCCTAACATAGACCCCTGTGGTACTCCACTGCTGAAAATAGCCCATTTAAAGTATTTACCATTTATGATTATTCTTTGTTTCCTATCTTTTAGCCAATTCCTTACCCAGTTGCATATAGTTTCTCCTAGTCCCTGCTTCAGGAGCTTTAGTAAAAGGTTATTATGTGGTTCAGTATCAAATGCCTTTGCAATGTCCAAATAAATTACATCAGCTGCATTACCAATATACAGATTTGCTTTTACCTCCTCATAGATCACCAACATGTTGGTTAGACACAACTTCTCTTTCATGAATCCATGCTGTCTGTCAGTTTTTATATTATTTTCTCTAATATATTGTTGCATGTCATCTCTTAAAATGTCCTCAAAAACCTTGCACACCATTGATGTCAGACTTACTGGACAGTAGTTGCCTGGATCCACTCTCTTACCTTTCTTACATATCGGTACCATGTAAAAGTGGCAAAACATAAAAAAATTATGTGGTATCACTGTAATCGTACTGACCCTTTTACCAAATGATGAACTGCATAAAAAAAAAATGCTACCAAAAAAATGTCTGAGTTGATGGTTTTTGTTCATTCTGCATTCCAAAAATCAGAATAGAAAGTGATAAAAAAATATATATATTATGTGCCTGAAAATGTAACCAATTAAATTGTCAACTCATCTCGCAAAAATCAAGCCCTCACATGATGATGTGCAGAAATATAGAAAAATTATAGCTTTCAAAATATGGTGATGCAAAAACGTTTTTTTGTTATAAAAGCGGGTTTTAGTGTGTGATATAAGCCAAACATAAAACCGATATGAATCTGGTGTTGCTGTAATTGTACTGACCCATAGCACTGTCTAATCACTTATGCCGCATGGTGAGTGGCAAAAAAATAATTGTTTATTCTGCCTCCCAAAGTTCACAGTACGGCTCAGCTCACATTTATCCTGTACTCTACGATGGGCACTTATTTGGGGGGTTTCCATGATTCAGACAGGAAATTCCCTATAATGAGGCAGATGGAAACACTTTGGAATCTCTGTGGCCTATAATCCAGCCATATCCGTCAATTATAAGTTACTGACCATCAATGACTCGGTCCACCTTCCTCCCTTTTGCAGAGCTTGGGAGAATGAGCTTGGACAGGAGTTCTCTAGAGAACAATGGGACCGCTGCTTCCATCTATCTCACAAGTCAGCAACTGCCACCAGGTCCCAGGAGACAAGTTATAAAGTTATCTCAAGGTGGTATAGGGTCCCCTCCTTGCTCCACAGGTGGTGCCCGGTGGTCCCAGATGTGTGTTGGCGTTGCGGACGGCAGGAGGGTACCATGACCCATATATGGTGGTCATGTACAGTCCTGGCTGCCTTTTGGGACAGTGTCTTGAGAGCGACTCAGGAGATCTCGGGGGTGGCGGTGCCCAGACGACCCGAGGCCGTTCTCCTATATATGTTCTCGCTGCCAAAAAAAATATATAAACAATCGCTACTCAGGCACCTCCTTCAGGCGGCCAAGACTGTTATACCTCGCCACTGGAAGACCGCCGAGTCGCCTTCTGTGGAGGAATGGATAAGTGAGGTGGACTTAATCTACCGGATGGAGCGAATTCTGGCCCAATCTCGTAATGATGTTGAGACCACCGTTACAAAGTGGTCCCATTGGGAATCTTTCCTGACTAGTCCTAGTTTCTGTAACACGAGGTAAATTGTGACATGCACTCGTGTGAACGAAGTGAGACCTTCCTGAGTGCTATTTAATTATGGGTCTTGGTCCGGACGGACGGGGGTGTTCATAGCATACCTCTCTTCTTTTCTATTTCTCTCTCCTCCTTCTTCACTCTTTCCTTCTCTCCTTTAAGTGATTCCTGCCTCTAATGTTATGGAATATAGAGTGTTGTTATTGAGTGCACCTTGATGCTACTCTCTCTACTTTGTATGTCAATGATCAATGATTGGGATTGCTTATGTTATGAAAATCAATTAAAATGTTAAATTTAAAAATATGGTGACAGATTCACTTTAAACACTCGTAATATTTGGATTTACAAAGAAAAATGGTGCTTGACAAAAGTGACTCACTGCCCATGATGTAGTCAACAAATATATACTGAACAAAAATATAAATTCAACACTTGTTTTTGCTCAGAATTTTCATGAGCTGAACTCAAAGATCTTACACTTTTTCTATGTACAAAAGGCCTTTTCCCTCTCAAATATTGTTCACAAATTTGTGTAAATCTGTGTATTTGAGCACTTCTCCTTTGCTGAGATAATCCATTCACTTCACAAGTGTGAGAAATCAATCTGATTAGACGGCATGATTATTGTACTGGAGCTCGTCCTGGCTGTCCTATGCGCCGATTCCAAAGCATACCAAACATGCCAGTGTCCTGTCTGGTGAGTATGCTGACCATGCAATAACTGGGATGGTTTCAGCTTCTAGTAATTTTTTATAGATCCCTGCAGTATGGGGCTGTGCATTATCATGCTGCTACATGAGGTGATGGTCATGGATGAAAGGCACAACAGTGGGTTTCAGGATCGCTGCACAGTCTCTGTGCATTTAAAATGGCATCAATAAAATGCACCTATGTTCGTTGTCCATAACATATGTCTGCCCATACCATAACCCCATTGCCCCCATGGGCCACTTGATTTACAATGATGACGATCACCCACATGACACCATACACGCAGTCTCCCACCTGTCCTGTACAGTGAAAACCGGGATTCATCTGCGAAGAGAATACCTCTCTGACTTGCCAGACTCCATCAAAGTTGAGCATTTGGTCAATCAAGTCAATTAAGACAACGAACTACAGTCAGGATGCAGACCCCAATGAGGACATCAAGCAGACAGATGATCTTTCCCGAGACTGTTTCTGACAGTTTGTACATAAATTATTTTGTTATGCAATCTGTTGCAGCAACTATCCGGGTGTTTGCTCTCTAGCACTAGACCCATGACTAACAGAACTTCCCACACGTGCACCTCCAACTCCTCGCCTATTCCCCTTTCCATGACAACCTCGTCGTGATTTACAACTCATGGTTCAGACACCTGACACAAAAGATTAATCATTACTTTCCTGTCTGAGCTGGCAATATTGTGAAGGTACTAAAAAGTACCACTACCTACAAATGCATTTTGTTTTTAATATCCTACATAGTTTGGTGTCGTCAGCAAAGACTGACACTTTACTATCAATCCCATCCACAAGGTCATTAGTAAAGAGATTAAAAAGAATCAGTCCTAACATAGACCCCTGTGGTACTCCACTGCTGAAAATAGCCCATTTAAAGTATTTACCATTTATGATTATTCTTTGTTTCCTATCTTTTAGCCAATTCCTTACCCAGTTGCATATAGTTTCTCCTAGTCCCTGCTTCAGGAGCTTTAGTAAAAGGTTATTATGTGGTTCAGTATCAAATGCCTTTGCAATGTCCAAATAAATTACATCAGCTGCATTACCAATATACAGATTTGCTTTTACCTCCTCATAGATCACCAACATGTTGGTTAGACACAACTTCTCTTTCATGAATCCATGCTGTCTGTCAGTTTTTATATTATTTTCTCTAATATATTGTTGCATGTCATCTCTTAAAATGTCCTCAAAAACCTTGCACACCATTGATGTCAGACTTACTGGACAGTAGTTGCCTGGATCCACTCTCTTACCTTTCTTACATATCGGTACCATGTAAAAGTGGCAAAACATAAAAAAATTATGTGGTATCACTGTAATCGTACTGACCCTTTTACCAAATGATGAACTGCATAAAAAAAAAATGCTACCAAAAAAATGTCTGAGTTGATGGTTTTTGTTCATTCTGCATTCCAAAAATCAGAATAGAAAGTGATAAAAAAATATATATATTATGTGCCTGAAAATGTAACCAATTAAATTGTCAACTCATCTCGCAAAAATCAAGCCCTCACATGATGATGTGCAGAAATATAGAAAAATTATAGCTTTCAAAATATGGTGATGCAAAAACGTTTTTTTGTTATAAAAGCGGGTTTTAGTGTGTGATATAAGCCAAACATAAAACCGATATGAATCTGGTGTTGCTGTAATTGTACTGACCCATAGCACTGTCTAATCACTTATGCCGCATGGTGAGTGGCAAAAAAATAATTGTTTATTCTGCCTCCCAAAGTTCACAGTACGGCTCAGCTCACATTTATCCTGTACTCTACGATGGGCACTTATTTGGGGGGTTTCCATGATTCAGACAGGAAATTCCCTATAATGAGGCAGATGGAAACACTTTGGAATCTCTGTGGCCTATAATCCAGCCATATCCGTCAATTATAAGTTACTGACCATCAATGACTCGGTCCACCTTCCTCCCTTTTGCAGAGCTTGGGAGAATGAGCTTGGACAGGAGTTCTCTAGAGAACAATGGGACCGCTGCTTCCATCTATCTCACAAGTCAGCAACTGCCACCAGGTCCCAGGAGACAAGTTATAAAGTTATCTCAAGGTGGTATAGGGTCCCCTCCTTGCTCCACAGGTGGTGCCCGGTGGTCCCAGATGTGTGTTGGCGTTGCGGACGGCAGGAAGGTACCATGACCCATATATGGTGGTCATGTACAGTCCTGGCTGCCTTTTGGGACAGTGTCTTGAGAGCGACTCAGGAGATCTCGGGGGTGGCGGTGCCCAGACGACCCGAGGCCGTTCTCCTATATATGTTCTCGCTGCCAAAAAAAATATATAAACAATCGCTACTCAGGCACCTCCTTCAGGCGGCCAAGACTGTTATACCTCGCCACTGGAAGACCGCCGAGTCGCCTTCTGTGGAGGAATGGATAAGTGAGGTGGACTTAATCTACCGGATGGAGCGAATTCTGGCCCAATCTCGTAATGATGTTGAGACCACCGTTACAAAGTGGTCCCATTGGGAATCTTTCCTGACTAGTCCTAGTTTCTGTAACACGAGGTAAATTGTGACATGCACTCGTGTGAACGAAGTGAGACCTTCCTGAGTGCTATTTAATTATGGGTCTTGGTCCGGACGGACGGGGGTGTTCATAGCATACCTCTCTTCTTTTCTATTTCTCTCTCCTCCTTCTTCACTCTTTCCTTCTCTCCTTTAAGTGATTCCTGCCTCTAATGTTATGGAATATAGAGTGTTGTTATTGAGTGCACCTTGATGCTACTCTCTCTACTTTGTATGTCAATGATCAATGATTGGGATTGCTTATGTTATGAAAATCAATTAAAATGTTAAATTTAAAAATATGGTGACAGATTCACTTTAAACACTCGTAATATTTGGATTTACAAAGAAAAATGGTGCTTGACAAAAGTGACTCACTGCCCATGATGTAGTCAACAAATATATACTGAACAAAAATATAAATTCAACACTTGTTTTTGCTCAGAATTTTCATGAGCTGAACTCAAAGATCTTACACTTTTTCTATGTACAAAAGGCCTTTTCCCTCTCAAATATTGTTCACAAATTTGTGTAAATCTGTGTATTTGAGCACTTCTCCTTTGCTGAGATAATCCATTCACTTCACAAGTGTGGGAAATCAATCTGATTAGACGGCATGATTATTGTACTGGAGCTCGTCCTGGCTGTCCTATGCGCCGATTCCAAAGCATACCAAACATGCCAGTGTCCTGTCTGGTGAGTATGCTGACCATGCAATAACTGGGATGGTTTCAGCTTCTAGTAATTTTTTATAGATCCCTGCAGTATGGGGCTGTGCATTATCATGCTGCTACATGAGGTGATGGTCATGGATGAAAGGCACAACAGTGGGTTTCAGGATCGCTGCACAGTCTCTGTGCATTTAAAATGGCATCAATAAAATGCACCTATGTTCGTTGTCCATAACATATGTCTGCCCATACCATAACCCCATTGCCCCCATGGGCCACTTGATTTACAATGATGACGATCACCCACATGACACCATACACGCAGTCTCCCACCTGTCCTGTACAGTGAAAACCGGGATTCATCTGCGAAGAGAATACCTCTCTGACTTGCCAGACTCCATCAAAGTTGAGCATTTGGTCAATCAAGTCAATTAAGACAACGAACTACAGTCAGGATGCAGACCCCAATGAGGACATCAAGCAGACAGATGATCTTTCCCGAGACTGTTTCTGACAGTTTGTACATAAATTATTTTGTTATGCAATCTGTTGCAGCAACTATCCGGGTGTTTGCTCTCTAGCACTAGACCCATGACTAACAGAACTTCCCACACGTGCACCTCCAACTCCTCGCCTATTCCCCTTTCCATGACAACCTCGTCGTGATTTACAACTCATGGTTCAGACACCTGACACAAAAGATTAATCATTACTTTCCTGTCTGAGCTGGCAATATTGTGAAGGTACTAAAAAGTACCACTACCTACAAATGCATTTTGTTTTTAATATCCTACATAGTTTGGTGTCGTCAGCAAAGACTGACACTTTACTATCAATCCCATCCACAAGGTCATTAGTAAAGAGATTAAAAAGAATCAGTCCTAACATAGACCCCTGTGGTACTCCACTGCTGAAAATAGCCCATTTAAAGTATTTACCATTTATGATTATTCTTTGTTTCCTATCTTTTAGCCAATTCCTTACCCAGTTGCATATAGTTTCTCCTAGTCCCTGCTTCAGGAGCTTTAGTAAAAGGTTATTATGTGGTTCAGTATCAAATGCCTTTGCAATGTCCAAATAAATTACATCAGCTGCATTACCAATATACAGATTTGCTTTTACCTCCTCATAGATCACCAACATGTTGGTTAGACACAACTTCTCTTTCATGAATCCATGCTGTCTGTCAGTTTTTATATTATTTTCTCTAATATATTGTTGCATGTCATCTCTTAAAATGTCCTCAAAAACCTTGCACACCATTGATGTCAGACTTACTGGACAGTAGTTGCCTGGATCCACTCTCTTACCTTTCTTACATATCGGTACCATGTAAAAGTGGCAAAACATAAAAAAATTATGTGGTATCACTGTAATCGTACTGACCCTTTTACCAAATGATGAACTGCATAAAAAAAAAATGCTACCAAAAAAATGTCTGAGTTGATGGTTTTTGTTCATTCTGCATTCCAAAAATCAGAATAGAAAGTGATAAAAAAATATATATATTATGTGCCTGAAAATGTAACCAATTAAATTGTCAACTCATCTCGCAAAAATCAAGCCCTCACATGATGATGTGCAGAAATATAGAAAAATTATAGCTTTCAAAATATGGTGATGCAAAAACGTTTTTTTGTTATAAAAGCGGGTTTTAGTGTGTGATATAAGCCAAACATAAAACCGATATGAATCTGGTGTTGCTGTAATTGTACTGACCCATAGCACTGTCTAATCACTTATGCCGCATGGTGAGTGGCAAAAAAATAATTGTTTATTCTGCCTCCCAAAGTTCACAGTACGGCTCAGCTCACATTTATCCTGTACTCTACGATGGGCACTTATTTGGGGGGTTTCCATGATTCAGACAGGAAATTCCCTATAATGAGGCAGATGGAAACACTTTGGAATCTCTGTGGCCTATAATCCAGCCATATCAGTCTTTTTAGGCATGCATAAAAGTGCAATTGACCACCTCATTTGTGCACATCTTAAAAGCTGGATCCTGCCAAACAAACACTTTAGGCTATGTTCACACGTGACATCTTTTTGCCAGTGCATCTTGGGTGCATCAGAAATGCACCAAAAACGCGGTAAAAACGCATTGTGTTTTTGCCACGTTTTTTGCCCAATGTGTTTTTAAGTCAAATCTATTGACTGGAAGGCTCCAAAACGCTGCAAAAACGCAAAAATAATTGACATGCTGCATCTTGGGTGCATCTTCAAAAACGCAGCCAAGATACAGCCAACAAAAGATGCCCAGTGTGGACAGCAAAATAGAAATCTCATAGACTTTGCTGGAGGAAGGAAATGCATGCATTTTGGTGCATCTTTGTAATGTCAAAAATGCATCAAAAGATGCCCTGTGTGAACTTATCCATACAGAGTCCACAGTATCTCCGTTGTCTTATTCGTGAATGGATCAGTTGGACGTTTCAGCTGAATCACATATTATGTAGATTTAGATGCAGACACTGATGTAAGTGCTCAGTGTAGCACACATGATAAATGTGAACTGATACAAAATGTTCTTTATTACCCAATTTGTCTAACATTTTGTGAAAAATGTGGTGTCAATATGCTCACTGCACTGCTAGATTATTTCATTGAGAGGTGTGGTTTGTAAGATGGCATCACTAATGGGAGGTTCTGCTGTCCTGACACCTCTCTGTCACTGTGAAATGGTACTGCAAACCATTCCAGTCAAATCTGCACTCCGATATGGCGCTCCTTCCTTTCTGAGCATTGTACTCTGCTTGAAAAGTAGCTACGACCACATATGGGGTATTGCCATGTTCGGGAGAAATTGTGTAACAAATTTTGATGTCCATTTTCTCCTGTTACCCTTGTCAAAATTTAAAACTTGGGCCTTTAGCATCATTTTTGTTGAAAAAAACATAATATTTAATTTTCATGGTGTAGTACCAGCGTCCCTGAAGGGACGCCGTCTTATTCACCGCTCTGGCCGGGTTTCTTCATCCCCTGCTGCCCTGCGGCCGTCCACATGTGCTCCTGCTTTTTCCTCCTCCTGGGGCCTGTGCACGCAGCTCAGGTCTCCCGGAAGTGTGCTTAGCGCAGCAGCAATCCTCTTAAAGGGTCGGTGCACTATTTTCAGGAAATGCCTCTCAGCCTATGACTGAGAGGCACTATGTATTTAAGCCACCATCCCATTAGGGGAGGTGCCTGCGCAAAATCCTTTGTTTGGTTACCAGTCTGCTAGCTAGTTGTCAGGTCTCGAGCTCCTGTCCCATTATCCCTGTGTCTGTCACCTTTACCTGTCTTCCCATACCTATCTGTCCCTACTGTGCCCACCATACCTGTCCATTTCCACTTGTCTGTCTGCCTGCCTCAGCCATCCTGCCTGCACCTGTGTCTATACCTGAGTCCGTCTCCTGTCCTGGGGGTCAGCTGGCACAGTCCCTGTCACTTCCGTGGGAGTAGTACCTGGCGTCTGGCTTGCAGTAGGCACTTAGTTAAGCCCCTCCCACTAAAGTGTAAGCCCAGGTTCCCCCTGTGGTCCAGTGAGTCCACCGCTTGCTGCCCTTACATTTGGCCATTCTAAAATTCTGTGAAACACCAATAGGTCCAAATTTCTCACCACACCCTTAGATAAATTCCTTGAGGGTTGTAGTTTTCAAAATGCTGTCACTATTGCGAGGTTTCTGTTGTAGAACCTCGATGGTTCTAAATGCAACATAGCACCTAATCTGAGAGCAACATAATGTAGAAACAGACCCTGATTCCACTAAAATCCTGCTGACGGATTCCTTTTAAGATGGAAGAAGACACAATTACATCTAGTTCAATCTAAACCCTAACATGTTGATCCAATTGTGTTGCAGTTTGTACCTTTTGAAGAGATAGGTTCTATAGAGATTAGAAATATTTGTTGTAGCACAGTAGATATTAAACTAATCTCTTTATAATCTCTTTATTCATGGTCTATGCTGTATTGATTTCTCCAACTGTGTTTTTTAGCTGATTATTTGAGCTTTCCAGTTTTACTGAGAAGATGCTGGCCTCATTACACATTGTACTTGCAGTGTAACAGTCATTTTAATTTATTCTTTTTAATACATCAATAGTACATGTGAAAATAAGAAACTTTGTAATATATTGTTTGAGATAAATCTGCTTCTTTCTCCTTCATTCTCAAAACTCTCAATTCATGGGTAAAACGTGTCTTCAGTCATTTTTAGATAACTTGCAGCAGAATGTTTGTATCTGCCTCTAAGTCCCCTTCCCTCTTCCCAGAATATTAAAAGCACCAATTGTCATCAACTATCTCAGTAATGGTAAAGTCCATATTTTATCAATAAAGATATTTCCCATGAATTGAGAGAGAAAGAACTTTTGATTTTCAGGCTCCATATCCCACCATCCACTACAGCTTCGACTGTGAGACTATTGTTATTCTATAGACAATCATCTTGGCTATCTCATGCATAAATTTGACTTGCAACAATTTTGCATATTGATATCTGCGATCCAAAGTCTTATTCCAGAGAAATTCACGCTTTTCTTATATGTAAATGAGCTGTTCCAGGCTATGGGTTGGACACTGATCTATAGGAGAAGCTGCCTCCAGAGACTATTTGAAGTGCAGATGGAGTTACTAATGTGATATGTGATGGCCGCTCTCCACTCTCCTGATCTCTCTGCAGAGCTGTGTGTGATTATAACTGACACATCTGCAGGTTACTCTCAGCTTCAGCTTCCATCTCACAGGCAGCCAGTGTTACATTATTGGTGAAATACAGCAGAGCTGTGAGAGCTGCAGCTGCTAACAAGATTATAAGAAAACAAAGTTCAGGTCTACTGTTCTGTATTAGTTACAGGTCTCACACTGATTACCAGCATTGCGCTGCTCCCTTTTATTAAAATAATCTCTGGACGCAGATTCTCATGCAGATCCATGTCCGGCCCATAGCCTCAAACAGATCATTTACATATAAGGAAAACATGGATTTCTCTAAAATAAGACATCAGATCACAGATATCAACCTATCATTTTATTCAGCTTCCTATGACCTACATGCTCATAAAGACAGCTTAGCAAGGTTGATCTTACTGAGAGATTCCCTTTAAGGAAACCCTCAATGTGTTACACTAGGTTCACATGCTTTAGCCGTGTGATGGTAATTTGTCATATGACCAAAAACCTCACTGCAAAACCATAATAGTTAATTACAAATTACCACAATTCCATCCTTCTGCCCATCTATCCCTGACTCGTTCATTGCTGCCCTGCACACCAGAGCTTCATTTCATTGTAATACTAGCAAAATACAGTGATAGCTCGGTTTTTGTTGATAATCCATCTGACTAAAATCAATGAAAACCGAAACCGACTAAAACCGTCAATCCATAGGAATCAATGTAAATCCAATTAATCCGTTTTAGGCCGGTTTCAAACATCTGGCTCTTCGCCGGTTTGCCAGATTTGGCACACGCTAGTACAATGTGTACAGTACAATGGCAGCGCCGCAACTTCCGGGTCACATGCTCCGGTCACATGACAGCATGTGACCTGCGCTTGTCGCACTGCCATTGTACTGTATACACTGTAAAGGCGTGCGCCGAATCCGACAAACCGGCGAAAAGCCGGATGTGTGAAACTAGCCTTAGACACTCTAAAATACATAGGGAATAAAGATCGTGATTAATACTAAAAACAATAAGTAATGAATATAAAAGGAATATTAAATGAATATAAAATACTAATGTAAAGAATAAATACATCTTACTTTTCTTACTTACATTTTGAAACTGACAAGCGGGGTGACACACATAATGCCACACACCGCAGGAGAATGCATGGATCACCCTTTGTTGTTGTTTGCAAAAATAGCATCGTAGTCACATGGGCATGCAGACAAAAACAGACGAACCTGAGGCAATCAACGAAAACCGAGGCAAATATTTACTGGAAAAATTCAACGAAAACCGAGGTACCACTGTACCAGCAGTTTTTCTCTCGTAAAATAAAATGTTGAATTGTTGATTATGCTTGCTAAGGTTACATTTTCAGTTTCACCCTGAAGTTGACGTCTTTAGCGTTTAAAATGTGTTTTTTCAAGTCTTCTTTATTGTAAGTTTGTCGATAACAGTTGTTTAATATAACACATTTGTTGTAACTCTGAGAATAACAACTACTTTTTGAACAAATTTTTATTAAATATGAAAATGTACTCTCCGTTTCCTGTCAAGCCGAGACTCGCGTTGTTCATTTGTCTCCGCTGTTTGAGAGAGTTTTGCTTTTTTAGCTTTTCGATTTACTTGCCCAATAGATGGTCATTTTTGAGCAGCATGTAAAAGAACAATCCTTAGTATTATGACACCTCACACTTATCAGAGAACTAAAAGGTGAATATACAGGGTGGTCCAAAAGTAGGTGGACAGTATATGTAATAGGGTTATCAAAGATGGTGTAAAGTGAAACTGACTCAGTTGCCCTTAGCAACCGATCAGATTCCACTTTTTATTCTTGACAGACTCTTTGGAAAATGAAAGGTGGAATCTGATTTGTTTACTAAGTGCAACTGAGTCAGTTTCACTTTACACCATGTTTGATAACCCTATTACACATACTGTCCACCTACATTTGGACAGGGTGGTCCAAAAGTAGGTGGACAGAGAATAACAACAATTTGCTTCAACGGTTTCATCATTTTGAGATTTTCAATACGCTTTTAAAATCCATTTTCCTTGATCTGTATTTAAATTATTTGCCATCATGGTTTATCTGAATTATCTGAAAAGAAAACAGATTTGGGGGAGATTTATCTGTGAAAACTGGATCTGGGAAACTGAGTGAGTTGTCCTTAGCAACCAATCAGATTCCACCTTTCATTATCCAAAGAGTCTGTGAAGAATAAAAAGTGGAATCTGATTAGTTGCTAAGGGCAACTGGGTCAGTTTCACTTTACACAGTCCACCTACCTTTGGACCACCCTGTATGTGTGTTTATGTATATATATATATATATATATATCAGAAAATGTGTCCTGGAGGATCTCACATCTCAACTATACAAACCGCCTCACAGTCAGACTGTTCTAGTTGTCCATAGCAACTAATCAGCGCTCAGGTTTCACTTGATCTAACCAGTTTGAATGCTGAAAGCTGCATTCTGTTTGCCATAGGCAACCAGCACAATCTTACTGTGAGGCAATTTTCATAAATAAGGCCTTAGTTACTTTTGCAGGGGCTATAGGCAACCATAACAATCTTAATTTGAAGCCATTTTCATAAATGAGGCCCCAGTTACTTGTGCACTTGTGGTTGACAGCTTTTGCTATAGTTATAGACTTTAGGGCCAGTTATCAGATTGCCCACATTGCAGACTATATGGTTGCTGGCCCTAAGGGCGACTATTTGGATGGAATTGCTTTAATTCTTTAAAACCTTTTGGGCAAAAACTGTGGTTTTGCATTCAACACACAGACACCCATTTTCTCCTTTATTTCTATAGAGCCTAAATTTGGGGGTAAATCTCATAGAAGGGAGAACGTTTGTGTTTTAATGTTCACAACATTTTTAATCTGGTGTTAAAGATGGGCAGTTAAAGCTTTCACTCAAAGTGGGTGAAACTGTGGTTTTGTATTCAATGGGCTAGCACACAGATTTCTTTATATATGGTATATAGAAATACAGTAATACTTTGATTTAAGAGTGCACCAAGTTACGAATTTTTCAAGATACGAGCTGTCGCTCTGTCTCTTTTTTTGCTTCATGATGTGAGCAGAAATGTGACGTATGAACAGTTTATACACACCCTCCCTCCGATCCCCCACAGCACGACGTCCTCATCTCATGCAGGCAGGCAGCTGATCAGAGTGTGCGACTGATGAACTGATCAGCGCATGAGAGAAGTGAGCTGATCTGCGTGTGAGAGCGGGTCAACTGATCAGCGTGTGAGAGTCGTCAGCTGATCGGCGTGTGAAAGCTGTCAGTTGATTGGCGTGTGAGAACAGTCAGTTGATCGACGCGTGAGTGCTGCGCTCTCACACGCTGACCAGCTTACTGCATGAGATGAGGATGCCACCTTGCGGTGTACCATAGGGAGGGAGAGTATAATTTTTTTTTTATTGTGTGGTGTGATGGTTGCCATGTACCAGGATGGGAGATCATATGTACCAGAATGGGAGGGTATGTAATAGGATGGGGGGGGGCTATGTACCAAGATGTGGGACCATGTACCAGGATAGGGGATCATGCATCAGCATAAAGGCCAAAAATGTTGCCAAATTTCTTGCATAAAATAAGTAGACTAATAAAAAGTGTAAACATGGAATAGACAGTCTAAATTAGCATAAAATTTACCAATCAGCATGAACCACTGTGACAAATCTGGGGCATTTGAGATGGTCTGGTCTAAGCTTACACAATCTAAGGGCTCATTTACAAGGCCATAGATTCTCTCGTACGATTTTTGCGCCGATTATGTTAATGACACTCGGCTCAAACTCTGAGCAGAGCTTGAGTCAAGTGTCAGTTTACAGTGATCCGATTCTCTTGCATGTAAGAATCGGAGCACAGGTGTGGAAAAGACGGAGAACTTAATTTCTCCATCTTCTCCATTGTCTATGTTAGTGTGACGCCCTGGACTAGCCAGGTAGTCACAGATAGCGCCCCGCACAACACCAGTCCCCTAAAAAGGTGTCTTCAGCCAACCATTAAACCATAGTCACCTCTCTCAGTGCTTGATGGACACACCAGGGGGGTGGAGCCAGACGGTTGGCACGCCCACCGAGGAGTTCAGAGAGCCTGAGGCAGGAAACAGTTGGAGTTGAGTTCAGTTTAGAGTGGAGTTTGAGAGTGCAGTAGAGGAGGTCAGGCCGGTGTGACAGGCCTGTGACAGACTGACAGGTGCCGGGGTTGGAACCCGGGCACCTTTGGCTATGAGGCAAGCAGTGGCCTCAGCCTGCAGGAGCCGGGAAGACGGCTCGGTGGAACCGTGGTGGACCGGGACAGGGTAGTGGCCCGCCGGTACCGACCCGGGGAACAGACTCGGAAACCGAAGCACAAAGGGGGGTATTCAGACCCTGAAATGAGGTCGAGAAGCCACTGGACCGAGTTAATTAACTGATTGCGGTCTGGACTATAGGTCCTTTCCCACCCAAAGTCCCGACTGAAGACAACAGCCCAACGAGGGGGATTGAAAGCCACCGCACAGTCACAGAGATCCCACGGGCCAGCGTCTGCGGGCAAAAGGGCTCTCCCGACATCCACGAAGCCAGGGAGTGGACTCCCGTCGCTGAAGCGCAGGCAGTCCACAGATACACAACACGGTGCAGGAAAAAGGCAAAGACCACCAACCGGGTGGGGGACCAGACTGCAGCTGGCTGCGGACACCAACCACCATCATCTTGGTTTACCAGAGACTCGAGTGTTTCATTCCAATAGTGAGTACACCAGTGCCCTTTGGCCGCCCAGCTCCTTGCACCGCCAGGGCTTCCCCCAAAGGGTCTCGGGGCCACCATCCCTGCCCACGGAGGGTTTAACAACTTGCTGCATAACTCCCCTGGGTGCCCCATAACTGCAGCGGTGGTGTCAACCTTCACCACATCTCGTGGGTGGCGTCATGAACTTAACCACGGCTCCGGCCGTAAACCTACATCCCTGAAAACGCCAGCCCCTTTCAGATCGGAGTGACCACAGGGCCCCCGGGTCCGGAGACGCTTGAGCCACCCACCAGCGAGCCCGGATCCGAGCAGCTCAGTTGCAGCCGAGCCCAGGGTGGTACATTAGCTTATATCAAACTGCACTCGGATGACATCCGAGTACAGTCTGATGTTTTGCATGCACCCATGGACTTGAATGGGTGTGCACTGTCTAGTATATGCTGCCAATCACAGCATGCAGTCACCATGAGAAAAAAAGCACCGGCCGGCACTACCCCACAGTATAACATTGGGTAAAGCATTATCCAACAAAACAGTGGATGGCACTCAGACATATTATATGCTCGTGTGAGCTAGCCCTAAAACTGGGTTTTAATAAAACTGCCCCAACTGAATCATTGTACGACAACATACGTCCCAGGATGATCTATTCTGTAGAGCCATATTGGACTAATTGTGCTGCCAAACAGCCTCCATGATATGTACATAAGGTCCTAGGATTGTATTCACACATGCAGATAATGTTCTACTAGGTCAACAAAAACAAGAAAAATGTTATGAATATATATTTGTTTTGCTTGCACATTATTTTCTCAATGTGACACAACCTATTATACCGTAGGAGCATTTAATCTAAAAACATGTTTATCCAATAATGTAATCTACAGATCTCAAGGTAGAGATGCACTTTACACTATGTATTCGGAATCAATTTCTATGACAGAATGTAGGCAACAATTGGTTTATTATGTTTATTATAAACATTGTAAGTACTAAAAACATTTTCACCACATTATAACATTCTATAAAAATAAATTTACAACTAGAAAACATTTACTCTTCATAATATATACCTGTTATATGCTACAGTTGCGTCTGCCATATTAGCCTCCTGACACTAATTACGCACAGCTCCTGTCCAGCGTTAATTAAATTGTATTTGTAGTATGGGAATTTGATCTCCACCTTAAAGTTTTATCGTCTTTTCTGGTTCTGCTCTGCTGAGAGTCTGCCCGCGGTGTCATGCTTCCTTGTTCTTCTCTTGGTGAATTGCAATACATCGTACACAGTAAGGATAAATGCTGCGTTAATTTAACCATTCCAACTATGGAAGCTCCTCCAATCAGCATTAGTGTTGGCCAAAACAAGCAGTGAAAGACCACAGTCCGGTCATACTTTTTAATCAGTATGACATCTTCTGGTTTACTGTCAGGTGGATGGAAACACGCAAAAGGAGTGTCATTCTTGCGTTCGAAATATTGTTTCACATCAAGCACTCCACCCAGCAAATCGTTTTTGTCTCGCTGGCACTTAGGAACATAAAAGCACTGTATGAAGAAATATTTCAGTTACATATGACAAAAAATGTAATGAAATTTAATCAGGCAGCAAACAAAAGCACAAAAAAAACCCCAGGAACTGAAAACCATAAGCGGAAACTTAAAAGGGATTCTATCAGCAGGTTTTTGCTATGTAAGCTGAAGCCAGCATGCTGCAAGGATTAATACAGAAAATTCAGGGATGCCTGTCATGTCAAGGTCCGACCTGTTTATTTACTATGTTTAAATCCTGCTGCTTATCATTATTCAGACTACAATATCACACACACAGCAGTCTGGCACACCCCCTATTCTAATTAAAACCTCACTGTCAATTTACTATCTCTATTGAGACCCTGGTGTGTGCATGGAAACCCACTCAGCTCTGCTACGTGGCTAAATCTAAAAATTCTGATTGTGTCACAATAGCTGCATTCAGTAATCTAAGTGATACATTGTTAGATTCAGAATCTCTTCGCCTACATCATGCTGCTCTCAGATGAGGTAGCAAAAACCTGCTGACAGGTTCCCTTTAAAGAGTTATCCAACATTAAAAAGAATATATCCTATTATCAGGCAATGTGGTAAAATAAAAAATAACCAACAACTAAATCCTGCATGACTCCAGGATCAATGCTCTGGTAATTCCAGTTATTCTGGGTTTACTTGTCCTGCAGCAATGACATCATGTAGAACCACATGGCTGCTGCATCCAGTCATTGGCCTCGGTGGTCCACAACATACACTTGTTTGTACAATGCATCACTGCAGAGAAGTAAACAAACACAGGCAAGGACCACTGGAACGGCAGTAATGAGGGAATTTAACAGGACAGAGGGTATTTAAATATTATTTTACACATAATTATAGTTAAAGAATTTCATCAATTGTTTCTCATTGATTTCCATGGGGTTTTAATGTAGATTCCTTGCTGACTAAATCCAAAATATTCAGGAGGTACCAAAATGTAACTGGGTTTCACAAAAACTGCCTGAAGTATGAACCAGTCACTTATTTTAGCCGCTTCATGGCCTTTAAAGAAATTACAAAAGACTGAACATATACAAAGTGAGTCATTTTGACATTGCTGAGCAGATATTGATTATTTTTTTTCATTTTTTTTAAGGGTTTTTTTCTGGTGGAAACCAGGCGGAATCCACCGAAGACGCTATGTGCACATACCCTGAGGCTGCACTCACACGGTCGTTGATTCTCTCATATGACAGAAATGGATCAATTACAGTTAGGTCCAGAAATATTTGGACAGTGACACAATTTTCGCGAGTTGGGCTCTGCATGCCACCACATTGGATTTGAAATGAAATCTCTACAACAGAATTCAAGTGCATATTGTAACGTTTAATTTGAAGGTTTGAACAAAAATATCTGATAGAAATTGTAGGAATTGTACACATTTCTTTACAAACACTCCACATTTTAGGAGGTCAAAAGTAATTGGACAAATAAACCAAACCCAAACAAAATATTTTTATTTTCAATATTTTGTTGCGAATCCTTTGGAGGCAATCACTGCCTTAAGTCTGGAACCCATGGACATTACCAAACGCTGGGTTTCCTCCTTCTTAATGCTTTGACAGGCCTTTACAGCCGCAGCCTTCAGGTCTTGCTTGTTTGTGGGTCTTTCCGTCTTAAGTCTGGATTTGCGCAAGCGAAATGCATGCTCAATTGGGTTAAGATCTGGTGATTGACTTGGCCATTGCAGAATGTTCCACTTTTTTGCACTCATGAACTCCTGGGTAGCTTTGGCTGTATGCTTGGGGTCATTGTCCATCTGTACTATGAAGCGCCGTCCGATCAACTTTGCGGCATTTGGCTGAATCTGGGCTGAAAGTATATCCCGGTACACTTCAGAATTCATCTGGCTACTCTTGTCTGCTGTTATGTCATCAATAAACACAAGTGACCCAGTGCCATTGAAAGCCATGCATGCCCATGCCATCACGTTGCCTCCACCATGTTTTACAGAGGATGTGGTGTGCCTTGGATCATGTGCCGTTCCCTTTCTTCTCCAAACTTTTTTCTTCCCATCATTCTGGTACAGGTTGATCTTTGTCTCATCTGTCCATAGAATACTTTTCCAGAACTGAGCTGGCTTCATGAGGTGTTTTTCAGCAAATTTAACTCTGGCCTGTCTATTTTTGGAATTGATGAATGGTTTGCATCTAGATGTGAACCCTTTGTATTTACTTTCATGGAGTCTTCTCTTTACTGTTGACTTAGAGACAGATACACCTACTTCACTGAGAGTGTTCTGGACTTCAGTTGATGTTGTGAACGGGTTCTTCTTCACCAAAGAAAGTATGCGGCGATCATCCACCACTGTTGTCATCCGTGGACCCTCAGGCCTTTTTGAGTTCCCAAGCTCACCAGTCAATTCCTTTTTTCTCAGAATGTACCCGACTGTTGATTTTGCTACTCCAAGCATGTCTGCTATCTCTCTGATGGATTTTTTCTTTTTTTTCAGCCTCAGGATGTTCTGCTTCACCTCAATTGAGAGTTCCTTAGACCGCATGTTGTCTGGTCACAGCAACAGCTTCCAAATGCAAAACCACACACCTGTAATCAACCCCAGACCTTTTAACTACTTCATTGATTACAGGTTAACGAGGGAGACGCCTTCAGAGTTAATTGCAGCCCTTAGAGTCCCTTGTCCAATTACTTTTGGTCCCTTGAAAAAGAGGAGGCTATGCATTACAGAGCTATGATTCCTAAACCCTTTCTCCGATTTGGATGTGAAAACTCTCATATTGCAGCTGGGAGTGTGCACTTTCAGCCCATATTATATATATAATTGTATTTCTGAACATGTTTTTGTAAACAGCTAAAATAACAAAACTTGTGTCACTGTCCAAATATTTCTGGACCTAACTGTATGCAAATGATACTTGGCACAAACACTGCTCCGAGTGTGAGCCGACTGTCATTGACTATGATCCGATTCTCTGGCATGCAAGAATTGGTGCACAGGTGTGGAGAAGATGGAGAACTTAATTTCTCCATCTTCTCTTGTTTGTGTCAACGTAAATTGGACTGCACTCGGATGACATCTGAGTGCAGCCTGATGTTTTGTACACACCTATTCACATGAATGGATTCACAGAATCCGATATACGCTGCCAATTGCAGCATGCAACAACTATTTTCTCAGGCATGCGAAAAAAAAAGCACTGGACGGCACTGCCCCATAGTATTACACTGGAGCGACTGCTATCTGATAAAACAAGGGATAGCGCTAGTCTGAATTATACGCTTGTGTGAGAGAGCCCTAACACTTTTGGGTCCATTCTCCAAAGGGAAAACCATGGTACAAAATATTGAGTTATTGGTATACCGTATGTTGGTTTAAGAGATTAGTTATCTAAATTGGGAGATTTGATTATGATTAATTCTATTTAGTTCTCCGTCCCAAAAATTCAGTGACAATTCTCCAGTTATAATTGGCCATGACAGCTATCTCACATAAATTGGCAAATAGCTACTTCCAAATTAACCCAAGTCACTTGGCTTCTGTAGATTTCAGTGAGAAATCCAGAATTTAGGAACAGAAATTAGTGGCACATACTGAATTGCTCTTGTAAAAAAAAAAAGAAAAATAACACTTGTATTGACCTACTGACAATGATACCAATGTGAGGCCGAAATCAGTAACAGATAACACATGATATTACTATGGGAGGTACTGTTAAACTTAGTAAATAGATGTAACATGACAATAGACGTCTACATCACTTAGCATCCACTGCACTTCAGATTTGTATGGAACTTACTTTGGGATTTATCTGGATAGCTTCTTCGTTGTAATGCAGAGCGGCCACATAGTCAGAGCCGGATACGTTCACCAGTATCTGAAGACAGGGATACTTGGATTGTCCATGGCAATCAACGCCACATGTGAATGAACAGTCTATCCAGTCATCCATAATATCAGTTTGGATAATTGTGCAGTTCGCCTCTTCGTTCCAAACACTAGTAAGCAATAAAAAGGTTTGGTTTGTCATTTGTCCTGATCTTGAGTCCTTCAAGGACCATCTGATGATTATGGTGGTACATATGCTCTGTTGTCAAGCCCCTTAATTATTATATAATATTCTTTCTTTTAAAGGGAACCAATCACCAGGATTTTCATATATAAGCTAAAGCCAGTGCTATAGTGGCACTATCAGGCTGATTCTTTACATACCTGCAGTGGTCAGCTCGAATATATAGGTTTTGAAATCCAAGAAAGTAGTTACATAGTTACATAGTTACTTAGGTTGAAAAAAGACCTAGGTCCATCTAGTTCAACCTTCCTCCACCAGTTGTACATTTAGTCACTAAGTCATTTATAACCAACAATGTTGTGTGTACTGAGGAAATCATCCAGCCCTTTTTTAAAAGCTGTTATAGTATCTGCCATTACTACCTCTTGTGGTAGTGTATTCCACAGTCTGACCGCTCTAACTGTAAAAACCCTTTCCTATTTAGGTGTCAGAATCGCTTTTCTTCCACTCACAGTGAGTGCCCCCTGGTCCTTAGTACTGTCTTTGGAAGAAATAAGTCATGTGCCAGTCCTTTATATTGACCACACATGTATTTCTACATATAAATGAGATCTCCTCTGAGACGTCTTTTTTCTAAGCTAAACATATCTAACTTTTTCAACCTGTCATCATATGGGAGACCTTCCATTCCTTGTAATAGTCTAGTTGCCCGCCTTTGAACTGACTCTAACTTCTGAATGTCCTTTTTAAAATGTGGAGCCCAAAACTGGATCCCGTATTCCAGATGTGGCCTTACAAGTGATTTATAGAGGGGTAACAATACGTTGGGATCACGGGATCTAATCTCTCTTTTTATACACCCTAAAATCTAGTTTGCTTTAGCAGCTGCTGCTTGACATTGAGTGCTGCTGCTCAGCTTATTTGTAATGAGAATACCCAAGTCCTTCTCCTGTTCTGTAGTCCCGAGTTTACTTCCATTTAATGTATACGCAGCTATAGGATTACTCCGTCCTAGGTGCATTACTTTACATTTATCAACATTAAATCTCATTTGCCAAGTATCTGCCCATTCTGACATCTTATCCAGATCTTTTTGTAATATTGTACTATCCAGGTCAGTTTTTAATATCCTACATAGTTTGGTGTCATCGGCAAAGACTGACACTGTACTATCAATCCCATCCACAAGGTCATTAATAAAGAGAGTAAAAAGAATCGGTCCAAGCACAGATCCCTGCGGCACCCCACTGCTGACTATAGCCCATTTAGAGAATGTACCATTTATGACTACTCTTTGTTTCCTATCTTTTAGCCAATTCCTTACCCAGTTGCATATTGTGTCCCCTAGTCCTTGCTTCTGGAGCTTTAGTATAAGGCTATTATGTGGTACAGTATCAAATGCCTTTGCAAAGTCCAAATAAATCACATCAGCTGCATTACCAATATCCAGGTTTGAACTTACCCCCTCATAGAACCCCAACAGGTTGGTTAGACACGACTTATCTTTCATGAATCCATGCTGTTTGTCAGTTATATTATTTTCTGCAATATATTTTTGCATGTCATCCCTTAAAATGCCCTCACAAACTTTGCATACTACTGATGTCAGGCTTACTGGACGGTAGTTGCCTGGATCTACCCTCTTACCTTTCTTAAATATCGGTACCACATCAGCAATCCTCCAATCCTGAGGCACCAACCCTGTTACAAGTGAGTCTAAAAAGATGAGATACAGCGGTCTGTCGATTACGGAGCTCAATTCCCTCAATATTCGTGGATGAATGCCATCTGGCCCTGGGGATTTGTCAATGTTTAATTTACTCAGATGTAGGCGTACTTCATCTTGTGTTAAATTAATTATATCGGGTGGTGGACTTTGATTTTTCACTTGTTGAATGATCCCTGGTACAGTCAGTTCCTTGGTGAATACAGATGAGAAATGCCTATTTAATATCTCAGTCTTTTGTTTGTCCTCTATAACTAACTTGTTGTTATTGTCAGGTTTCCGGGTTTTCCAGTCCTCTTTTGAAAGAGCTTGCCCTCGGTTAACATGGAGTTTTATGTTCTGTTGCCCTACTTCCTGTCCAGCTGCTTAAAAGGCCGCCTCTAAGCCTAGTCCAGTGCCTGAGTATACTGCTTGCTGTGTGCTCCTGCTTTGCTGCTGCTGCTACTTGATTACCTTTGGATCCTCCTGAAAATCTACCGACCGACTCTGGACCACACCCGGTTTCTTCAAACTGTGCCCGGACTCCGTCTGCCGTCTTTGGTCAGCACGTCTGCCCGGTTTCTTCCGGTTCATAACCATTCTGGACTTTCATCCCGTACGGACACTTCTGGACTTTACCGCTTGCCCCTTGTGTCCCGGCTGCGGCGCATTTAGGCCTTCCGGGGTTGATTGCCGGACAGTCCCTGTATAGGGGTTCGCTCTGGTGGTCTCCCTGGGAGAGTCCGGTGCGTGGCCCCGGGAATCCCCTTCGCTCCGTTTCGGAAAGGTATTTTCATGTGTTTGTTATACTGTGTATTTCCGTTGTGTATCTACCGTGGTTACATATCATAAACATCTTGTACCACAAACTCGTCTCTGGCTGTCATTGCCCTAACGCTATCGAAATCCTCAAAACATACAATAGTATTACATTATACTCAGGCCTTAAGAGGATTTCGCTGGGGCAATGACTGAGACACGAGGAGTAGATCAGCTCTTTTCTATGATTAACTCCTTGCAGCAGGAGATGCAGGTGGTGCAGACTAAACTTAGAGATGTGGAGGCACAGCTGGGCCATGATCACCAGGTACTGGGTCCGGCTATACAGGACTTGCAAGTCAGAGTGGAGGCTCAGGAAGCCGGCCCCACTACGTCCGTATCAGCTGCCGGTATGCCTAGGTTACCCCCATTCCGTTTCAAT
Organism: Anomaloglossus baeobatrachus; assembly: GCF_048569485.1. Lineage (NCBI taxonomy): Eukaryota > Metazoa > Chordata > Amphibia > Anura > Aromobatidae > Anomaloglossus > Anomaloglossus baeobatrachus. Next base: position 473,085,102 of record NC_134355.1, on the reverse strand, counting down.
GGTGACCGTAGTCAGTTTCGTGGATTTGTGAACCAATGTATACTGTTTTTTGATGTACATGCCGATTATTACCGTTCTGACCGGTCCAAAGTGTTATGTATAATTATGTTATTAACCTCACGAGCACTGGCTTGGGCTAATCCTATGATAGAGAACCGGGACATCCGTTTAAATCACCTAGATGATTTTCTGACCGCAATGGCGCAGATATTTGATGATCCGAATCGCCGTGCTACCGCTGAATCGGCTCTCCTTTCCTTACGTCAGGGAAAGCGTTCTGTCGTTGAATACGCCACTGAATTTAAGAGGTTAGTGGTAGACACCGACTGGGGAAACAATGCATTATTGTCTGTTTTCAGAAAGGGGTTGTCCGGTACCATCAAGGACGAGTTAGCTCGTTCTGAATCTCCAGGGGATTTTGAACTGTTTCTCCAGCACTGTGTGCGTATTGATACCCGCTTGACGGAACGTAGACAGGAAAAATGGGCAGCTGTAAACCGTGTAAACAACTTTGCATTTCCTTCCAGAGAACCCGCTCTCAGGACGCCACGGGAGGCCGAGGACGTTCCTATGCAAGTGGACTCTCTGCAAAAACGAGAGACCAACGAACGTCGCGAACACCGGCTCCGTGAGCGTTTGTGTTTCTATTGCGGTCAATCGGATCATTTCTTGATCGACTGCCCGAAACGTCCGAATCGCCCAAATAAGGTATTGGCAGCCATGGCAGAGTGTGACAACACGGACGCAGAGTCCGATATCTCTGAGGCAAGTGGACACTTGGATGCGGTATTTCCCTTGACTGTAATGTCAACCTCACCGAAGGACTCGGAAGGGAAATATACCCATTGCTCGCTCCCCATTCAGATCCGGTGGGAGGGACAGCTAATACCTACCTCTGCAATGATAGATTCTGGGGCAGGGGGAAATTTCATGGACTCCTCTTTTGCCAGGAAACACGGTATCCGGACTCAGCAAAGAGCCTCACCGGTTACCATGGAGACGGTAGACGGATCTCCGTTAATCTCTGGACCAGTTGATCGGGAAACCGTACCGCTAGAATGCGTCATGAAGCCAGGTCAGCAGGAGACCCTTGTTTTCATGCTAATTTCTTCTCCTCATTTTCCGATTATTTTAGGTATTCCGTGGCTACGGTCTACAAATCCGGTCATCGATTGGGAAACTAAGGAAATATCCTTCCCACCGCAGAGTATTCCGACCATTAGTCCAACTGTTCCGGTTCCAGTAACACCGAATGCGGAGGGCACTGTACAGGTACCTGTTCTACCCCCGGTGTATAACGACTTTGCGGACATATGCGACAAAAGAAAAGCCGATCGGCTTCCCCCGCATAGACCGTATGATTGCCCCATAGACTTACTCCCAGGGGCGGAGATCCCGTTTGGTCATGTCTACCCGTTGGCGGCACCTGAGCTAGAAGCACTAAAAAACTACATTGATGAAAGTCTAGCTAAGGGATATATTCGTCCGTCTACCTCACCAGCAGGGGCACCCATCTTTTTTGTGAAAAAGAAAGAGGGGACTCTAAGACCCTGTATTGACTACCGGGAACTGAATAAAATAACCATCCGGAACCGGTATCCGTTACCATTGATTCCTGAGCTATTGGAGAGGGTCCAACAGGCAAAAATATTCACCAAATTGGACCTCCGTGGGGCATACAATCTACTCCGCATACGTCCCGGAGACGAGTGGAAGACCGCGTTCCGATGTCGGTATGGACATTTTGAGTACCTAGTGATGCCTTTTGGACTTTGTAACGCTCCCGCGGCTTTCCAACATCTAGTTAACGATATTTTTAGGGATATCATGGACCAATTCATGGTGATTTATCTGGACGATATCCTAATCTTTTCTGATTCCCTACAGGAACACCAGGAGCACGTTAAGACCGTACTTACCCGGCTGAGGGAAAACCACCTGTACATCAAACTGGAGAAATGCGAATTCCATTGCTCACAGATACAATTCTTAGGTTATGTCATCTCTCCTCAGGGACTGAACATGGAGTCTGGCAAAATACAAGCAATTCTAGACTGGCCGGAACCGGGAAACATCAAAGAGGTACAACGCTTTGTCGGTTTTGCCAACTTTTACCGACGTTTTATCCGTAATTTTTCAGAGATCGTTCGTCCCATCACTCTGTTAACCAAGAAAGGACAGAAGTTTGTGTGGTCCGCCCAGGCCCAGGAAGCTTTCAATCGTCTCAAGGTATGTTTTACCTCAGCGCCAATATTAGTACATCCGAATCCCGCACTTCCCTTTATCGTGGAAGTCGACGCTTCCGACTACGCATTAGGGGCCATCCTTTCTCAAAGGACTGGGGACAAGAGTCTCTTACATCCGTGTGCTTTCTTTTCCCGCCGGTTGTCCCCTGCAGAAAGGAACTATGACATTGCGGACAAAGAATTGTTAGCGATTATTTCCGCTTTCAAGGAATGGAGACACCACTTACAGGGAGCCGCGCAGCAAGTGATAGTACTCACAGATCATCGTAATCTGGAATTTCTTAAGTCTGCCAGGTGCCTGTCTCCACGGCAAGCCCGTTGGAGCCTATTCCTTAACCAGTTCAATTTTGTCGTTACATACCGTCCAGGTTCACGTAATGGGAAAGCCGATGCCTTGTCCCGAATCCACGCCGTGGACTCCGTGCCTGGAACCCCGTCTCAGACCGTGTTATCGGATGCCAATTTCGTTGGAGTAATCCAGGACCAGGACTTGTGGAAGGACATCAAGCTGGCCTATGATGGTGACGTATTTCTTGCTGCCCCCCCGAATGATGTAACTCTTGTTCTTCGGAATGGTGTGTGGTTGAGAGAGCGACGCATTTATGTCCCGGAGGCCGTAAGACTTCGGGTTCTCAAGTTGGTCCATGACTCAGTGTTGGCTGGTCATAGGGGGGTACAGAAGACGCAGGAATTTCTGAACCGTTTTTTCTGGTGGCCTACCTGTTTAAAGGACGTAAAGGACTATGTCCACTCATGTGTGGTTTGTGCCCGGTGCAAGGTCCCTCGTGTGGCTCCTAAAGGACTCCTCCAACCGTTACCCGTGCCATCTCGCCCTTGGGGGTCTATCTCAATGGATTTTATTGTGGAGTTGCCCGTCTCAGACGGTCACAATACCATTTTAGTGGTGGTGGATCGGTTGACTAAAGCTGCTCACTTTATTCCGTGTGCCGGTCTTCCCTCAGCCGCAGAGACAGTGGATCTGGTTATCCAGAACGTATTCCGATTGCATGGGGTACCAGACGAGATCATCTCTGACCGGGGCGTGCAGTTCACGTCTAGGTTCTGGAAGGGGTTTTGTACGGCACTCCAGATTGATGTCTGTTTGTCTTCTGCATACCATCCTCAGACAAATGGGCAAACCGAACGGACCAATCAAACCCTGGAACAATACCTTCGCTGTTATGTCAGCCATCTGCAGGACGATTGGTTGAAGATGCTTCCGTTGGCGGAGTTCTCGTATAACAACACTCAGAGCAGCTCCACTAAGGTAACGCCCTTCTTTGCTAACTTGGGTTACCATCCGACTATTTTGCCTAGGTCACCGGTTGCGGTCTCAGTGCCTGCGGTGGAGGACAGATTGACAGAGCTACGACAAAATCTGGAGGTTCTGAAGGACACTGTGGCTACAGCTCAGGAGCGTTACAAGAGGTCGGCAGACGCTCACCGGAAACCGGCACCCATGTATAAGGTAGGGGACTCTGTATGGTTATCCACCAAGAACCTGAGATTGGGTGTCCCTTCGCAGAAGCTGGGACAAAAATTCATCGGTCCGTTCAAGATCACCGGGATCGTGAGCCCTGTGGCCTGTCGGCTGCGGTTACCGCACCATCTAAAGGTACACCCGGTCTTCCATGTTTCTCTCCTCAAATCCGTCTCTCCCAATACGTTTCATGGTCGTGTCATGCCTCCTCCTCCGCCTGTGATGGTCGACGGCGAGGAGCAGTTCGTGGTTGAGGACATTATTGACTCCCGGCTCCATCGTCGTCGGCTTCAGTATCTGGTACGTTGGCAGGGGTACGCCCCCGAGGACGATTCCTGGGAACCGGTGGGTAACATTCGAGCACCCCGGAAGATCGCTCAGTTTCATCGACGGTACCCGGACAAGCCGGGCCCTGACCCGTCCTGAGGCCGTTTCTGGGGGGGGGACTAATGTCAGGTTTCCGGGTTTTCCAGTCCTCTTTTGAAAGAGCTTGCCCTCGGTTAACATGGAGTTTTATGTTCTGTTGCCCTACTTCCTGTCCAGCTGCTTAAAAGGCCGCCTCTAAGCCTAGTCCAGTGCCTGAGTATACTGCTTGCTGTGTGCTCCTGCTTTGCTGCTACTTGATTACCTTTGGATCCTCCTGAAAATCTACCGACCGACTCTGGACCACACCCGGTTTCTTCAAACTGTGCCCGGACTCCGTCTGCCGTCTTTGGTCAGCACGTCTGCCCGGTTTCTTCCGGTTCATAACCATTCTGGACTTTCATCCCGTACGGACACTTCTGGACTTTACCGCTTGCCCCTTGTGTCCCGGCTGCGGCGCATTTAGGCCTTCCGGGGTTGATTGCCGGACAGTCCCTGTATAGGGGTTCGCTCTGGTGGTCTCCCTGGGAGAGTCCGGTGCGTGGCCCCGGGAATCCCCTTCGCTCCGTTTCGGAAAGGTATTTTCATGTGTTTGTTATACTGTGTATTTCCGTTGTGTATCTACCGTGGTTACATATCATAAACATCTTGTACCACAAACTCGTCTCTGGCTGTCATTGCCCTAACGCTATCGAAATCCTCAAAACATACAATAGTATTACAGTTATATTTTAAGGGGCCGATACTATCCTTTGTTTTCCTTTTGGCATTAATGTATTTATAAAAGATTTTGGGATTTATTTTAATGTCATTGGCGATTTTTGTTTCAGTAGCTAATTTTGCTTGTTTGATTTCTTTTTTACATTTCCTATTGATATCTTTATACTCCTGCAATGCTATTTCTGTATTCTCAGCCTTTAAGATTTTAAATGCCCTTTGTTTTTGTTTTATTATACTTTGTACAGTCTTATTTATCCATAGTGGTTTCTTTTTATTCCTGGACATTTTATTACCAGAGGGTATACGTTTTTTACAGGACTCTAGTAGTATATCCTTAAACTTACCCCATTTATGTTCGGTATCCCCAGTTACCATGACTTTGTCCCAATCTATATAAAATATAGAAATGTGGCACTCCTTCTATAATCGCTGGTGCTTGGATAGGGTCCCACCCCAGATCAAAAAATTGAAAAAAATCCAGCACTCAAAGCATTCAACTGAAATTGTTTTATATTTTATTCATTGATCTGTGTAATTCCTGCTTTTTCCCTAGTTTTAGTTTTTTTTTTTATACATTACTAATTTTCCCTTGATCCCTTTCTTCCATAGTCTTTCCTTCCCCTTCCCTCCCCCTTCCCCTTCCCCCTTTTCCCCTCCTCCCCCCCCCTTTTCCCCTCCTCCCCCCTTCCCCCCCCCCTCCCCCCCCCCCAGCCAATCCCTACCCCCTTTCCTTTCCCTCCCCCCCCCACCCCCCTCCCCCTCTTATGTACATTCCCCTTAGCTTTTCTCTTTTCTTTTTTTCTTTTTTCCTGTTCATGAATTCATTCATTTTTTCATGAATATATTATCTGCTCCTCAGCTCATATCACTCAACAAGCAGCTAATTTTATAAACTTTACTCAAAACCTAAACATCCGAGCTGACCACTACAGGTATGTATAGAATCAGCCTGATAGCGGCAGTATAGCACTGACTTTAGCTTATATATATGAAAATCCTGGTGATTGGATCCCTTTAATCACTTGCCACAACTAGAGTCATAGTCACATTAAAGCCCACATTAAGCGTTCAAATAATGGCAGGCCTAAAGTGAACCCCTCACCTCAGAAAGTGCTGTTACCTGTGAAAATAGAGGTAATCTGCAGGTAAATAGTGTTACAATACTGTACGGCCACCTTATTGAAAGTGCAGCTACCAGGAGATAATCAAGTTTTTGCTTCCCAGGAGCCACAGGTTTCAGTCATGGGGGTGTGCACAGAGAAATTACAGTTAGCGCTTACATCACCGCTTACTAGAGGGTGCCCAAGCACTTGGACTGACAGCCGGCTATACAGCACATCCATGCTCAGCGAGCTATCAGTCAAAGTCCCGGGGCATGCTTGCAGCCGCCACTCACTTTATAAAGAGTGGTGCTGTTAGCGGTAACTGTAATTGCTTTGTGCATGTACCCATGACTGAAAGCAAGCAGCTCCCTGGAGGAAATGAGTTAATTTTTCTTGGTAGCCAAACTTACAATAAGGTGACTGCACATTGTAAAGCATTGTAAGGCTATTTACCTGCAAATTAACCCTATATTTGCAGGTAAATAGCAAGGTGGAAATATTTTGTAGAACAGCACTCAGTTTAAGTCAGGAAGCAGAATAAAACTATTTACTGCCTATTTATGTGTAAAAGATGGAGAATGCCGCAAAATACATCAGAAAGAACAATATCAGCCCATTAACTGTCATCTTTCTCCAAGTACAGACATTAGTGACCCTAGAGGGGGAAATCAGGAACTTTTTTCATGTTATCACCCTCTCTCCCCATGAGTACATGAGCTCTGTGACATTCAGATTGTCTATTTTTCTGCTAAATGAATGATAAGATGCACAGTTGTGCACAGTCCCCCGCTGTGCCTAATGAGGCCAATTATCATCTTTATGACTGATGTGTTCTGGTTTTTACTGACATCTGGATCAACGAGATTTATAGTCTATTGCGTTCTGCTGCATATTTGATCATATGTACATCTAAGCATAGGCATTATTTTATACTTTTATTTTACTTTTGTGCAGCTTAGTCTCTGCTTGGGATACAGAGGGTTAGTAGGTTAGCCACAATCCTGACTTTTTAGGATTTCTTTTTTTCTAGTGTCCATTTCTTTTATGGACCTTAGATCCTGATATCAGAAAAACCCAGAAATCTGATATTCTAATCTGTTTTTGAGGATTAGACTCAGATATTATAGTCAATAGGAGTGAGAAAAAAATGAAATATACACAAAAAAACGTCCATGTGCTGCTTGTTTCATAGACTTGTCACAAATCATGGACTTTGGACCTTTTTTTTTTCAGGAACAAAACTGAACATGGTAAAGGCTTAGGAAGACATAAGTAGTGTATAGTAGGGAATGTAACTACAGGATCAGATCAAAAAGGGTTTCTTTGTTCTCTATTACCATGAAAAAGCATAGCTTTGCATGGAAGCATTATATACAAACTAATAGTAAATTCTTAATTAAATCTATCTTCAAACTTGCTTTTTTTTCTTCTCATTTTAAGACCACTGGCTGTGAATGGGACACAGTCTGTCATATGGTGAAATAATAACTTTTTTTTAAGGCTAAACGAATATCAGTAACTTCTAATGCTTTCCCTTCCTGTCACTGGTGTGTCACGGTTGATAGACAACCCTGTGGTGTCCGGCTGTAGAAGGTCGCTGCTTTTCGCTGCACAAACTGTTCCTTGATTTTCATTCTTTCTTTTTTATATGAATGGAGTTCTATGTATATTTTCTATTAAGGTTAAAGGTACCGTCACACATAACGAGATCGCTAGCGAGATCGCAGCTGAGTCACGGTTTCTGTGACGCAGTAGCGATCCCGTTAGCGATCTTGTTCTGTGTGACACCTACCAGCGATCAGGCCCCTGCTGTGAGATCTCTAGTCGTTGCAGAATGGTCCAGGCCATTTTCCTCAAAGGCGATGTCCTGCTGGGCAGGACACATCACTGTGTGTGACATTGTGTGACAGGGTCACAGTGACTGCTGAGATCGTTATACAGGTCGCTACTGCGACCTCTATTGTTCCTGCATCGTTGGTAAGATCTGACTGTGTGACATCTCTTCTGCGACCTCCCAGCGACTTACCTGCGATCCCTATCAGGTCACATCGTTTTCGGGATCGCTGGTAAGTCGTTGTGTGTGACTGGGCCTTAACTCTTTGCCTTTAGGACCATGCGGACATCTTGATCTTTTCAGCTGCAAATCCTTATCCCCACTTCCTGTGTCTTTATATACTTGCATTTCCCCTTGGCTTGTTGCCCGAGATAGAATTTTACTCCTAAACTGTCCAGATTACAAGCAGTTGGCTTGTAATCTCCTGGAAAAACATTGTTGCATGTTGCTGTTTCTCTCCCAAAGTCATCTTGGAGATAAGTTGTCTATTTGCATTCCTCTGTTGGTTTTTTCTGTGTGCTCTTTAGGATCTAGTGGGATTGACTAGTGCTCATCCTGTCCGGTCATTACCTAGGGACCAGTTCAGGGTCAGCCAGGGCCTAGGTATCCTGTTCAGCAGATAGGTGCGTAACCTATCTAGGGACGTCAGGGGAGCCGAGGGCCAGCAGTAGGTTTTACCAGGGGTTACCACCTTCCCTTTCCCTAGAGGCAGGATTTCACCTTCCCCCTTTTGCTGTTCGTCTGGTATTCCCCCATACCAAGCGTGACACTTCCTCGCTGCTGTTTTGTAGTGTGGCGTCATAAATCTTGCATCATACACAAGTTTTTCAACATTTTGGATTCCAAGGCCTGGTTCAGAAAGGTCCTCTGTGGGTAGTTCCTTTCCTCAAACTAGACATAACTGAGTGGTCCACCTGTCCAACATCCAAAGAAGGACAAATCAACGTTGCATGCAGCATTTCGCTATCCAGCTGAGGGACCAGACACAAGCCTGACTAGACATAAACCTATGGGATCTGTTTTGTGATTAATTTTCTTTTGCCATGTTGGTTTTATGCTGGGGAGAGAAAAGCAACGAGAGAACATATGTGAACAAGCCCTATGGGGTGGTCTGTCCATGACGTTCCTATGGTTTTCTGTACTGAAAGCAATTACTTCATTATCATTTTATGTGTATCTAAATTTTCTGTAATTGTTTTGTGCTTCTGAAGCTCCTGCGTCTATCAAATGGTTCCAGCTAAAAGTCAACTAGTAAACACAAGCAACCTGCTGTTTCCATTACTTCACTACATTGTTTGGAAGTTACTCACCTGAGCATGAATGGTTTCAAAATTGCGATCCCCAGCAAGAAGAACATGAGGACAGAGAGCCCCATCATAGTGAACCCCAACAGCATTGCCCTGTCTTCTCCAGCATTGGATACCTGTTTCTTCACTTTATCTGCAGCTCTCACCCCATCGGTGCTGCTCTCTTTTCTTTTTGCCTTGCCGGGTACAGGAGAAAAGGCTTCCCTTAAAACAGTAAAAATTCTTGTTATCATGTGCACATTTCATTTTTTTTTGTTAAAAATATTTCTGTTTCTCTACAAACATGGAAAAGTAAAAGTATTTCATACAGTGATAAGCTTCTTAATATTAGGACTTTGTTGTCCTAACCTAAAATGAATTTCTCCGGGAGGAAGCTGCCCGCAGAGTACTAATAACTGCATCTCCTCTGCAAGAAGCCATTGCCACTCCGCAGGGGGTGCGTGAGAAGCAGCACAGGGACAAATGCTTAATTGGTTGAATCCAACAGACTGGAGAATGAAATATAGTCCGAGTTTCATCCAGATGATTCGGATGATATTTCTAGGATATTTCTAGAACTATCTAGGTTGCAGACAGTGGTCTGGGCCTAGAGGAATTGTGATTGTGGCGAGGTGCTCGGACCTGTCGAGGAGGACAGCTGGCAGCCTAGCACCATCACTGGTCTGGAACCGTTGGCACAACGGGGTACACGGACCCTATGTCGGGGAATAGCTTCAGGTAACCCGACAATTCACCTGAGGAGAACGGAGCCTTTATGATCTGTTCCCACCCACTCCAGAATCGGAGCATTAGCGCAACGAGGGGGATAGGACTTTCCAATCCAAAACGGTCCAGAAAATCCCAAGCGTGAGCCCTGAGAGCAAGCTCCCATACTTAGCCATAGTAGGGAGCGGGGCCCGGCTAGTTCCATGCTACCGGGCCATCAAGTTGAAGTCAAACTAAGTGCCAGGAGACAGACAGACACACACAACTCTGCTGCATACATACAGATAGACACACACAACTCTGCTGCATACACATAGACACACACACGGCTCTTGGGGGCCCACACACGCAGCTCCGGGGGGCCCACACAGGCGGCTCCGGGGTGGCTGGGAAATAACATACAGGTTGAGTGGGGGGGAGGGGTGTAGCACAAACCACTTGGTCATGAAGGAGAGGGGGCCCACACAGCACCAGAGGGAAGTGCTGTGCTGGGGGTCGCTGTCTGGCACTGCCATCTCCTTCATCTGTGGGACTGAGCGACGCCGCGCGGCTGAGGATGTCAGTGCTGGGGACTGCATGGCTGGAAGCAGGTGACTATTCGTGTGTGTGTGTGTGTGTGTGTGTGTGTGTATGTGTGTGTTCAGTGTATACATGCGGGGGGTGGAGCTGAGTGGGGTAATGTGTGCGGGGGCGGAGGCGAGACGTGGGTATGTGTCGGCTGGGTTGCCGGTTTGGGCTCCCGGAGGTGCAGCACTCACCAGGAAGTCGGGGCTCCTTGTGGTTGCGGGGAAAAGTGTCAGGCATCGTCCTGTTGGCCCGTAGTTCGGGCTGTTCAGTTAGCTGAGCCGTTGGTCACAGGCTCTTTAGCGCAAGCGGTGTGGCGACGGTTTCACTGTAATGACGTCATTTTGGAGCAAGACAGACAGACAGAATAAGGCAATTATATATATAGATATATATATATATATATATATATATATATATATCTATATATACAGTGCCTACAAGTAGTATTCAACCCCCTGCAGATTTAGCAGGTTTACACAATCGGAATTAACTTGGCATTGTGACATTTGGACTGTAGATCAGCCTGGAAGTGTGAAATGCACTGCAGCAAAAAAGAATGTTATTTCTTTTTTTATTTTTATTTTTTAAATTGTGAAAAGTTTATTCAGAGGGTCATTTATTATTCAACCCCTCAAACCACAAGAATTCTGTTTGGTTCCCCTAAAGTATTAAGAAGTATTTCAGGCACAAAGAACAATGAGCTTCACATGTTTGGATTAATTATCTCTTTTTCCAGCCTTTTCTGACTAATTAAGACCCTCCCCAAACTTGTGAACAGCACTCATACTTGGTCAACATGGGAAAGACAAAGGAGCATTCCAAGGCCATCAGAGACAAGATTGTGGAGGGTCACAAGGCTGGCAAGGGGTACAAAACCCTTTCCAAGGAGTTGGGCCTACCTGTCTCCACTGTTGGGAGCATCATCCAGAAGTGGAAGGCTTATAGAACTACTGTTAGCCTTCCACGGCCTGGACAGCCTTTGAAAGTTTCCACCCGTGCCGAGGCCAGGCTTGTCCAAAGAGTCAAGGCTAACCCAAGGACAACAAGGAAGGAGCTCCGGGAAGATCTCATGGCAGTGGGGACATTGGTTTCAGTCAATACCATAAGTAACGTACTCCACCGCAATGGTCTCCGTTCCAGACGAGCCCGTAAGGTACCTTTACTTTCAAAGCGTCATGTCAAGGCTCGTCTACAGTTTGCTCATGATCACTTGTAGGACTCTGAGACAGACTGGTTCAAGGTTCTCTGGTCTGATGAGACCAAGATCGAGATCTTTGGTGCCAACCACACACGTGACGTTTGGAGACTGGATGGCACTGCATACAACCCCAAGAATACCATCCCTACAGTCAAGCATGGTGGTGGCAGCATCATGCTGTGGGGCTGTTTCTCAGCCAAGGGGCCTGGCCATCTGGTCCGCATCCATGGGAAGATGGATAGCACGGCCTACCTGGAGATTTTGGCCAAGAACCTCCGCTCCTCCATCAAGGATCTTAAGATGTGTCGTCATTTCATCTTCCAACAAGACAACGACCCAAAGCACACAGCCAAGAAAACCAAGGCCTGGTTCAAGAGGGAAAAAATCAAGGTGTTGCAGTGGCCTAGTCAGTCTCCTGACCTTAACCCAATTGAAAACTTGTGGAAGGAGCTCAAGATTAAAGTCCACATGAGACACCCAAAGAACCTAGATAACTTGGAGAAGATCTGCATGGAGGAGTGGGCCAAGATAACTCCAGAGACCTGTGCCGGCCTGATCAGGTCTTATAAAAGACGATTATTAGCTGTAATTGCAAACAAGGGTTATTCCACAAAATATTAAACCTAGGGGTTGAATAATAATTGACCCACACTTTTATGTTGAAAATTTATTAAAATTTAACTGAGCAACATAACTTGTTGGTTTGTAAGATTTATGCATTTGTTAATAAATCCTGCTCTTGTTTGAAGTTTGCAGGCTCTAACTTATTTGCATCTTATCAAACCTGCTAAATCTGCAGGGGGTTGAATACTACTTGTAGGCACTGTATATATATCTATTTATATCTATCTATATATATAGATAGATAGATAGAGATATATATATATATATATATATATAATCTCAGCGGACAAAATTGATGCAGCTTTTCATAATCAGCCTCAAAAAGTACCGTATATTTTACAAATGTATTGATATTATCAAGCATTTAAATAAATGGCTGAATCAGAGGAATATACCCCTGTGCAGATCATATAGGAAGTGGAGTTTTAGGCTACACACATTGCGTCATGTCCATGCTGCAAATTCTGCAGCGATTTGGCAGTGCATGTGCGCTTCAAATCGCTGCAGAAACACTGCGTAATGGATGCAGTGTGGCTACAGAATAGATGCCAAATTCATGCACTCGCGATACTGCCTCTCCCATAGACAGAGTGGGAGCAGCATCCAAAGCGCACGGAATAAGTGACATGCTGCATTTTTGAACGCACGGATTTTTGTCAAATTTTTGACTCTGAAAACGCTGTGTTCAAAAAAGCATCATGCGTACAGATTATGCACAATCTTCATAGATTGTGCAGGGGATTCAGGACGCATGCATTTACGCTGCAGTGCTAAACCCAGCGTAAATGCATGAAATTACGCTACGTGCGCACATAGCCTACAGTTACGTTTGTTCCTTACTACCTAATATCCACTTTGGGTAGTCAAGCAAGCCCTACATATACAGAACAGTGGGTCAATCTGCTAAAAAGATACAGTGCTGCCAATGTCTATTCTTAAGGCCGATTTACACGCAATGACATCGCTATTGAGATGTCGTTGGGGGTACGGAATTCGTGACGCACATCCGGCCTCATCAGTTACGTCATTGCAAGTGAAACGCACGAACGACAGCTAACGATGAAAAATACTCACCATATCGTTGATCGTTGTCCGGTTGCTCTAATCCCGATTATCGTTGCTGTTGCAGGACGTAGGTTGTTCGTCGTTCCTGCGGCAGCACACATCGCTATGTGTGACACCGCAGGAACGAGGAACATCACCGTCCCTGCGGCCGCCCGCAATGAGGAAGGAAGAAGGTGGGCGGGATGTTCGGCCCGCTCATCTCCGCCCCTCTGCTTCTATTGTGCGGCTGCTTAATGACGCCGCTGTGATGCCGCACGGACCGCCCCCTTAGAAAGGAGGCGGTTCGCCGGCCACAGCAACGTCGTTAGGATGTAAGTACGTGTGACGGGTGTAAGCGATGTTGTGCGCCATGGGCAGCGATTTGCCTGTGACGCACAACCGACGGGGGTGGGTACGTTCACCAGCAACATTGCTAGCGATGTCGCTGTGTGTAAAGTGGCCTTTAGAAGTATCTACTGCAAGTTCAAACCCCAAGAATACCAAAGATAAAATAAAATTGCTCTGGTTTTCACCATCATGACCAGGCCAGTTTTTTCAATTCTGACCAGTGTCACTTTATGAGGTAATAACTCAGGAACGCTTCAACGGATCCCAGTGATTCTGAGACTGTAGTTAAAGGACACATTTTACTTAATGATAGCGAGATATTGAGGATGATATTTATTGTATTTATTTGTGAAAATATCAATAATGTTGAAAATTTTGCAATTTTCAAACATTGAATTTTTATGCCCTATAAGACGGCGACTGGCTACATTGTGAATGGCTGATCTGTATCACAGAGGTGGTTGTCTTCTGGGATATAAAGCTGGAGGTTTATCTGGGACCAATTGCACCACAAGATGGGCTTAAGGCATTCAGGGCCAGGGTTACAAATAGCTAGAGTTAGGGGCATGTCTGGCTATCCATATACCCTCCGCCCATGGGTAAGTCTTTTGTGTTAAGATTGAGACTGTTTGTTTGGCACATGGTCATTCTGTCAGGAAAAGCCTCTGAGAGAGGTGCTGTGGGCTGACAGGAGTCAGTGTGTATGGAGACTGCCAAACCTCCTGAAGGTAATGGATTGTAGAATCGTGTATGAATACTGACCAGGGTCAGTGGAATTTATGTGTGCGATCCCACAGTTAAAGGAACTGTCTTAGTGTGACGCCCTGGCCGGGCCAGTTAGTCACAAATAGGCACCTGCACTACACCGTTCCCTCACAAGTGACATCAGCCAACCTTCAAAACCTTAGTCACCCCCCTCAGGGCTAGATGGATACACCAGGGGGCGGAACCAGGTGGTTGGAAGACGCCCACCAAGGAGTCTGGACAGCCCGGGTCGGGAAAGTAGTAGAGATCTGTTTAGAGTTCAAGTTGGAGAGGAGTGAGGGCTGGAGCTGTGTGCAGCTCCAGCAGAGGCGAATACCCCAAATTGAACGACGCCAGGGTAGTAGCCTTGGTGCCATTGGCTAGAAGGCAGACGGCGGTCTCCATCTGCAGGAGCTGGGAAAACGGCTCGGTGGAACCGAGGTGGACCAGGACAGGGTAGTGGCCCACCGGTAGCGACCCGGGGAACCGACTCGGAAACCGGAGCACACAGGGGGGGTACTGGGACCCTGAAGCCAAGTCCAAAGCTACTGGAACTGGTTAATTCACCGATTCAGGCCAGGACTAGAGGTCCTGTCCCACCCAAAGTCCAGATAGAAGACAACAGCCCACTGAGGGGGATAGAAGGCCACTGCCAGGGCTCAGAGATCCCACTGGCCAGCGTCTGCGGGCAAGGGCTCCTTAGGCCACATCCAGCCGGGAGTGGAAAAGTGCAGGAGAAAGATAGAGACCACCAGCCGGGTGGGGTACCAGAACGCAGCCGGCTGCGGGCACCGACCACCATCACCTTGGTTTACCAGAAACTCGTGTGTTTCCTTCAATAATGAGTACACCAGCACCCTGCGGTCGCCCATCTCCCTGCACCAAAATTCCTCAACGGGTCCCGGGGCCGCCATCCCTGCCCACGGAGGGGTTAACAACTTGCTGCACAACATCTCCCCCGGGTGCCCCGTCACAGCAGCAGTGGTGTCCAACCTCACCACATACCGTGGGTGGCGTCACGAACTTAATACGGCTCAGCCCATATATACGTCCTACATCCACCATTACAACCCCCCCCTTTTTTTGATCGAAGTGACCGCGAGACCCCCGGGTCCGGAGACCCTCGAGCCACCCACAGAAGGTCCGGATCCGAGCAGCTCGGCTGCTGCGAGCGGGGCAGCACATTAGCTTGCTGCTTTCTATCAGAAGGAAGGCTGATGTTATGCTTTATGATATGTTAAATAAACCTGCTGGACATTTTAAAAGAAAGTGTTCCTGTGTCTTCCTCACTGAAGCATGCAAAGTGAGTGACCCCCCTCATCACAGATCAGTGAGTGAACTGCCGCAGCACTTAATCCAGAGAGTTTGCAGTCTCCAATTCAAAAGCCTCTAAGTGCCAGAACAGCAGAAACCCCATCAATCCTGTAACTTCAGTCACATTAGAGCAGGGGTCTCAAACTCAGCTGGGTGTATGGGCCGCACAGAGGAAAAAAAATATTTGGGGGCCGCATTCTTTGCAGGACAAAGTGACATTTTTATTAGTACCATTTTATTATTTTTTTTTACACACCTTTGGATCACTGGTTTTGAACATTTTTCACTTTATTATTATAACAAACCTGCACGTTCTTTGTTTAAACATAAAACAAAAAAAACAAAACAAACATTTTTGATGGTAAAAAAAATGTCATGCCTTATTTTGAATTTTATTTTATTTTTTTAGCCCTTTCTTGTAACTAATACTGTTACAATTAGCACCATATAGTAATTTTGGCCAACATCTTTTAATAATGTTCCCCATCTTGTTGTAATGTGACCATCCTTGTCCCCTTGTAGTATTGTGCGCCATCCTACTCCCCATCCTACAGTAATGTGCCCATCATTGTTCCCATCCTGTAGTAATGTCCCCGGCCTTATCCCCATCCTATAGTAATGTCCCCATCCTAGAGTAATGTCCCCAGCCATGTCCCCATCCTGTAGTAATGTGTCCATCCTTGTCCCCATCCTATAGTAATGTGCCCATCCTGTAGTAATGTTTCCATTCTAGTCCCCATCTTATAGTAGTGTTCCCCATCCTTGTCCCCTTTTAGTAATGTCCCTATCCTGTAGTACTGTGCCCATCCTATAGTAATGTCCCCATCCTATAGTAATGTGCCCCTTTTTGTCCCCATCCTGTAGTAATGTCCCCATCCTATAGTAATGTCCCCATTCTATAGTAAAGAGCTTATCCTATAGTAATGTCCCCCTCCTATAGTAATGTGCCCACCTTGTTCCCATCCTGTATTAATGCCCCCATCCTATAGTAATGTGCCCACCTTGTCCCCATCCTATAGTAATGCCCCCATCCTATAGTAATGTGCCCACCTTGTCCCTATCCTATAGTAATGTCCCCAGCCTTATCCCTATCCTATAGTAATGTTCCCCATCCTTATCTCCTTGTAGTAATGTCCCTATCCTGTAGTACTGTGCCCATCCTAGTCCCCATCCTATAGCAATGTCCCAATCCTATAGTAATGTGCCCATCTTTGTCACTATCTTGTAATAATGTGCCCATCCTTGTCCCCATCATGTAGTAATGTGCTCATCCTTGTCTCCATCCTGTAGTAATGTCCCCATCCTATAATGTGCCCACCTTGTCCCCATCCTATAGTAATGTCACCATACTATAGCAATGTGCTCTCCTTGTCCCCATCCTATAGTAATGTGTCGACTTTGTCCCCATCCTATAGTAATGTCACCATCCTATATTAATGTGCCAACCTTGTCCCTATCCTATAGTAATGTCCCCAGCCTTGTCCCCATCCTATAGTAATGTACCCACTTTGTCCCCATCCTATAGTAATGTGCCAACCTTGTCCCTATCCTATGGTAATGTCCCCAGCCTTGTCCCCATCCTATAGTAATGTGCCCACCTTGTCTCCATCCTATAGTAATGTCCCCATCCTGTATTAATGTCCCCAGTTTTGTCTCAATCCTTTAGTAATGTCCCCATCCTATATTAATGTCCCCAACCTTGTCCCAATCCCATAGTAATGTGCCCAGCCTTATCCCCATCCTATAATAATGTGCCCACCTTGTCCCCATCCTATAGTAATGTCCCCATCCTATATTAATGTCCCCAGCCTTGCCCCCATCCTATAGTAATGTGCCCACCTTGTTTCCATCCTATAGTAATGTCCCCTGCCTTATCCCCATTCTATAGTAAAATGTCCACCTTGTCCCCAACCTATAGTAATATAGTAATGTGTCTAATCATATAGTAATGTGCCCATCCCGTAGTAATGTGTCCCATCATTGTCCCCTTTTACTAATCTGCCCATGCAGGTTCTCTTCTTGTATTAATGTGACCTTTCTTGGTCCTCTGCTTGTAGTTATGTGCCATACTGGTCCCTTAATGTGCCGTTCTTCACATAAAACAAAAAAACAAACATTCTTCTCACCTGTGCCCCTTTCCCTCGGCTGCCTCATCTCTGCTTCTTGCTGCCTGCAGACCCATGCCCCCGTTGACTATCGCGGCCGGTGCAGGGGCCGCAGCCACTGTCAGCGCTTTATGTCAGATGATAGTTTTGCCGACGCTGCACGCGCAGAGTCGAGCTCTCTGTGCACAACGTTTCCAATGCAGCCGTAGCCGTCCGCCAATCAGAGGTAAGCAGCTGAGGTCACGCAGTTTCCATTGGAGGAATAATTGTGGATAGAGAGCTTGACTCTGAGGGCGCAGTGTCGGCAAAACTTTCATCTGACATAAAGCGCAGACAGTGGCTGCTGCCTGCCCCTGCACCGGCCACGATAGTCAACAGGGGCACGGCCCTGGGGGCCGCACGAAGCAGACTGAGGGGCCGTATGCGGCCCGCGGGCCACATGTTTGAGACCTCTGCATTAGAGGCTTCATGTCATGCTGTTGGAGTGTTTAAATCTCTAATGTGTTCAGTGATCCTGTAAAACTTTCCACTGTTCAGAGACTTGTGGATAAGGAAAGTATAATCTCAACTGCAAATGTTAATGATGATGTTAATATTATTATCCCCAAAGAACTGCCGTGTTCACCCATAAATAAGATGTACCCCGAAATAAGCCCTGGCAGGATTTTTCTAGCTTTTTGGAGTATGATTAAAACATAAGCTTTACTCCATAAATAAGTCCTAGTTGCAGTTCATCATACTAATAGTATTCTTACATCAGGTTTGGGCAGCCCTTTCAGGATATGTCCCTTTTATTGCTGTACTTTGCCTCGTTGTGTTGCTGTAAGTGCCCGGAACATGTACCAGCTAAATGTATGTTATTACAAAATCAATATTCACCCCTTTCCCTGCCCACCCCTCTATGCCTGCATCAGTGATTGGGTGCAGTCAGACTGCTGTATTACTTGCGGGAAAAGACAGTGAAACTGCTATATACACTGCAGGGAGAGAGGTAGCTTACTCGTCCAAGGATCACATCACAATCCTCGGACTGGCTGCCGGCTCTCCTGATCCCAGCATGGCAACATGTATTTCTATGCAGCCTTCACTCTCAGTCCAGGAGGGTACATGGCCAGTCCGAGAATTGTGATGCTATCCGCGGGAGAGTAATACAGCAGTCTGACTACACCCAATCACTGAATTCGGCACAGGGGGGGTAGGCAGAAAAAGGGGTGAGTTTTCCTTTTGCATTAACAGGCTAGTAATACATAAGTCTGACTGTACTCAATCACTGACGTGGGGGAAGGGGTGAATATTCATTCTACATTAACATACATTTAATTTGACTAAATTTTCTGGGGTTTAGAGTAACACATCGGGGCAAAATACAGCAATACAAAATATCAGACATCCACTGAAAATAAGCCCTATTTTTGGAGCCAAAAATAATATAAGACCCAGTCTTATTTTTGAGGAAACATGGTAGGGTTAGCTTCAAGCAATACGGCGGATTGTTAATACGTCTCATGGAAACAGCTCGGACCACAGCTGGTAAATGCTGTTCAAAACACAAACACTAATGAAAGTAATTGAGAAATGCAATTATTGAGCTCACTCTTGCACAACATTGTTTCTCTGTATATCAGAGGTACACATTAAGGTGTTAAATGTGGTATCATGTAAACAAAATGTGAGGAGATTGTCGAATAGCTGGTGGTATCAACCATATCATAGAATTTTGTCAGAGCTGTCTCATAAACAAGCTAATGGGATACCAAGGGTGTTTCAAAAAAACAAAACACATATTTTACAAATATTTTTCCAGCCTGAGGTAAAGTACTCAAATACAGAGGTAGGCTGGAGTCACACTGTGCACCCGGACTGGCTGGCCGCTCTCCTGACAGGAGTGTGTCAGCTGCATAGGAATACATGAAGCTTACACGCTCCTATGAGGAGAGCTGCCGGCCGGTCCGGGCAGCGTGATGTGATCTTTGTGCAAGGTACATGTATGTGTGATTACATCCTTAAGGCCCTGTGACACACAGAGATAAATCTGCGGCAGATCTGTGGTTGCAGTGAAATTGTGGACAATCAGTGCCAGGTTTGTGGCTGTGTACAAATGGAACAATATGTCCATGATTTCACTGCAACCACAGATCTGCCAAAGATTTATCTCTGTGTGTGACGGGGCCTTTAGTGTGAATCCTCGATGCTGATATCTTTTTTTCGGAAATTACTTTTGTAAAAAATTTACAACATTAAACTATTTGAAAAAACACCATCCATTTTTTTCTTTATTTACTTTTTGGTACTAGTCTATGCTTTTAGTGTGAGCACTGTCCTGAAAGTGAGTTAAAACTTCTTTTGATGCTTTCGGAGTCCTCTGGTTCCCTTCACCAATTAGAGATTTATTTAAAAAAAAAAAAAAAAATGGAATGTAACTAGTCCGCTTCTTAATGAAGCCTTCTATGAGATAGTATATTCTACTGGAATTTTATTATGCTACTTACTATCCTGGTATAGTATCTGTAAAAATAATATATTTTCTGAAACAAATGAGAAGCTTTATAAGGTTTACCTCTTCACTACACGGTTCCAGACTAGGCCATTTTTTCCAAAGTCTGACCAGTGTCACATTGAGTTAATAACTCTGGAACACTTCAACGGATCCCAGTGATACTGAGAATGTTTTTTCGTGACATATTATACTTTATGTTAGTGGTAAATTTAGGACGATATACAGTATTTTGTATTTATTTGTGAAAACATAGGAAATTTAAAGAAATGTTTCAAAATTTTACTTTTTTTGCCCTTAGACCAGATTTACAGTGCCTTGCAAAAGTATTCGGCCCCCTTGAATTTTTCAACCTTTTCCCACATTTCAGGCTTCAAAATTTTAATGTTCTGGTGAAGAATCAACAACAAGTGGGACACAATTGTGAAGTTGAACGAAATTTCTTGCTTATTTTAAACTTTTATAAAAAATAAACTGAACTCTGGGGCGTGCAATATTATTCGGCCCCTTTAAGTTAATATTTTGTAGCACCACCTTTGGCTGCGATTACAGCAGCAAGTTTCCACAGATTTACAACAGCAGTTTCCACAGATACTCGATTGGATTTAGGTCTGGACTTTGACTTGGCCATTCTAACACCTGGATACGTTTATTTGTGAACCATTCCATTGTAGATTTTGCTTTATGTTTTGGATCATTGTATTGTTGAAAGACAGATCTCTGTCCCAGTCTCAGGTCTTTTGCAGACTCCAACAGGTTTTCTTCAAGAATGGTCCTGTATTTGGCTCCATCCATCTTCCCATCAATTTTAACCATCTTCCCTGTGCCTGCTGAAGAAAAGCAGGTCCAAACCATGATGCTACCACCATCATGTTTGACAGTGGAGATGGTGTGTTCAGGGTGATTAACTGTGTTGCTTTTACACCAAACATATCGTTTGGCATTTTGCCCAAAAATTTCGATTTTGGTTTCATCTGACCAGAGCACCTGTTTGGTGTGTCTCCCAGGTGGCTTGTGGCAAACTTTAAACAACACGTTTAATTTATATCTTTGAGAAATGACTTTCTTCTTGCTACTCTTCCATAAAGGCCAGATTTGTGCAGTGTATGACTGATTGTTGTCCTATGGACAGACTCTCCCACCTCAGCTGTAGTTCTCTGCAGTTCATCCAGAGTGATCATGGGCCTCTTGGCTGTATCTCTGATCAGTCTTCTCCTTGTTTGACATAAAACATTTTGAGGGACGTCCGGGTCTTGGTAGATTTGAAGTGGTATGATACTCCTTCAATTTCAATATGATCGCTTGCACAGTGCTTCTTGGGATGTTTAGTTTTGGAAATCTTTTTGTAACCAAATCCAGCTTTAAACTTCTCCACAACAGTATCATGGACCTGCCTGTTGTGTTCCTTGGTCCTCATGATGCTATCTGCACTTTAAACAGAACACTGAGACTATCACAGACCTGGTGCATTTATATGGAGACTTGATTACACACAGGTGGATTATATTTATCATCATCAGTCATTTAGGACAACATTAGATCATTCAGAGATCCTCAATAAACTTCTGGAGTGAGTTTGCAGCTCTGAAAGAAAAGGGGATGAATAATATTGCAAGCCCCAATTTCAGTTTATTATTTTTTACAAAAGTTTAAAATAAGCAATACATTTCGTTCAACTTCACAATTGTGTCCCACTTGTTGATTTTTCACCATAAAATGTAAATTTTTATCTTTATGTTTGAAGCCTGAAATGTGGGAAAAGGTTGAAAATTCCAAGGGGGCCGAATACTTTCACAAGGCACTGTATATCACTCAAAGCAGTTAATAAATAACATTTCCTACTTGTCTACTTTACATCAGCGCAATTTTTGAAAGATCTTTTTTTTTTAATAAGAAGTTAGAAGGATTCAGAGTTTATCATCAATTTCTCATTTTTACAACAAAATTTACAATACCATTTTTTTTAGGGGACCCCCATTGCATTTGAAGTGATTTTAAGACGCGTAAGTCACAGAAAATACCCAAAAGTGATACCATTCTAAAAATTGCACCCCTACAATTGCTCAAAACTGCATCCAAGATTTTTTTTAACCCTTTAGGTGCTTCATAGGACGTAAAGAAATGTGGAAGGAAAAAATATAAATTTTACTTTTTACAACAAAAATGTTACTTTAGCCCCACATTTTGTATTTTTACAAGGGTAACAAGTGAAGATGAATTATACAATTTGTTGTACAATTTCTCCTGAGTACACAGATACCCCATTTGTGGTGGTAATCTAATGTTTGGGTGCACGGCAAGGCTCATAAAGGAAGGAGCGCTATTTGAATTTTAGATTGCAAAATTGTCTGGCATTGTTAGCAGACATTTAATTGCATTTGACGACCCCCTGATATGCCTAAACAGTGGACCTCCCCCCACACACACACATGCACACACTAGTGATTCCAGTTTGGAAACTAGACCCTTTCAAGAAATTTATTTAGATGTTTGGTGAGCCATGAAAATGATGAAATTGCTTTATCCCCAAACCCCAATGTTTAATTTTCACAAAGGTAACAGTAGAAAAATACACCATACAATTTGCTGTGCAATTTCTCTTGAGTATGCTAATACCCTACATGGGGTGGAAATCTACTGTTTAGGCGCATGGCAGGGTTCAGAAAGGAAAGAGAGCTATTAGACTTTTGGAAGGCAAAATTCTCTGGAATCGTTAGCAGAAGCAATGTCGCATTTCGAGAGCCCCTGATGTACCTAAGCAGTGGAACCTCCCCACTAGTGACCCCATTTTGGAAACTAGACCCCTCAGAATTGAAAAGAAGTAGCAATTCAGGAATAGTTATTTTTAATTTTGCTTTTTGTGTTTTTTTACGCCGTTCACCATGTCATAAAAGTGATAAAACAGGTTTATTCATCAGGGCAGTACGATTACAGTGATACCACATTTATATTGATTTTTTTGTTTGTTTTGCAGCTTTTACACCATAATTTTATTTTTTTTTCTTACAAAGGAAAGTTTTTGCATTGTTGTATTTTGAGAGCTATAGCTTTTTTTATTTTTTTACAAAGCTGTATTGCAGCTTATTTATTGCAAGACCAAATGTTTTCAGTGATACTATTTTTATTTATTTTTGATCACAGCTCCTGTGCCCACACAATCACCAGGACATACCAGTACGTCCAAGGTCGTTAAGTCATTGCCAAATAGGCAGTACCTTTTCGTCCAGCGTTGTGAAGGGGTTAAGTCATGTAAGTCCCGTCATGTCCAAGCTCACTATGGAATTGTGTAAATTGTTAAAAAAAATATGTATATACATCTTAGTATCACTCCAAAATAATTTTGGAAGATGAAGACAGCCATGAGTATGTTGAAAAAGGTTGGGACTGAAACTATCTGTTGCCTCATTTGATCTTTGCAGTCCGCACCACAGATTCTCCATCTACACTGAGCTTTTATTCCAAAGCTATCAATTGGGAGTATATTCAATGTGATTAAAAAATAAGATATACACTGTGTGCACAAATATTAGGTAATTTGTATTTGTGATTACTTTTACTATTGAACTGCAGTGCTGTCAGTTATTGCAAAAAGTTAATAAATCTGAATCCAAAATATTTAAAAAAGTAAAAATTAGGTTTTGTCTTTCTTAGAAAAATATGTTTGTGCAGATTTATTGGGCAACTATTGGTGTGTTGAATTATTATGCAACTAAATGAAAACATACATTTTTTTACAGCTCAATTATATTTTTTCATCTGTTAAAATGAGAATAATAACCAGACAACTCAAACTGAACAAAAATACATTTCTGACATTAAAAAAAATATATCAGCCGCCCTTCTCTTCAATAACAGTAATAACTCTTCCATTCATGGAGTATGTGAGTTGTTTAATCTGTTGATGATCAACTTTTTGGGCAGCAACAACCACGACCTCTCAGACACTGTTCAGAGAGGTGACTGTTTTCCTTCATCGTAAATCTTAAGAAGAGCCCACAAGTCCTCAATAGGCTTTACGTCTGGTAAGGAAGTAGGCCACTTCATATTTTTACTGACTAGTCAAGCAATGGAGTACTTTGATGCATGTGATGGAGTACTGTCCTGCATAAAAATCATGGTTTTCTTGAAAGATACAGACTTTTTCCTGTATCACTGCTTGAAGAGATTGCCTTCTAAAAACTGGGTGTTGGTTTGAGGGTTGATTTTGATTTCAACCTTAACCCCAAAAGGTCCAGCTAGCTCATCTTTAAAATACCAGCCCATAGCAGTACCCTACATCCACCTTGCTGGTGTCTGAGTCAAAGTGGAGGTCTGTGCCTGTTACTGATCCAGCCATGGATCCATGCATTATGTCAATCTCATCTCATCAGTCCATAAAACTTTGAAAAATCTATCTTCAAATATTTTTTGGTTTTGATGTTTCAATGTCTGTGTCTTGTTCAGTGATGGTTTCAGCCTTCCTTACCTCGTTCATGTTTCGGACCACTGAACATCTTGTATTTCTGATCACTCCAGGGAGGTTGTAGTTCTGGAATATGACAGCACCTGGAGGATAATGGGGTATGCTAGTTTCACGTTTGATTCTTCTCAGATCTTTGACAATTAATGTGCATATTTTATCTCAAGTGAAAAGGTTTTGGTACCGTGTTAGCCAGTTGAATCTTCTCAGTGAGAGGAACCAAATTATAATCTTGTGATACCTTTTAATGGCTAACTAAAATAAAATAAAGTGATGTTACAAAGCAAGCTTTCGAGACATCTCATTTCCCTTCATCAGGCATGGTATGACAAAATATCTGAAGAAAAATTTTATCTCAACACACTTTTTGCAACCCTATTGACTATTTGCAGCAAAACTTTTGATGGTTTTAGGATCTCAGCAATTTCAAGAGTGCTGCATCCCTCTATAAGATGTTTAACAATTTTTTACTTTTCAGAGACAGTTAAATCTTTTTTGGCCCATCTTGCCTAAGGAAATTTGCCTAATAATTCTGCACACATTGATAAAGGGTGTTGATATCTTTTGCTCACACCCTCATTACACAAAAACACATCACCTGATCTGCACCATCCAATAAACATTCAAGTTTACACAGCTTTGAGTTGGGAAATCTGCATAAAAATGATATGTTCAAAATACTCACTTGCCTAATAATTGTGCACAGAGTGTAGTGTGTCACCCGGGGACCAGGGGTACTCAGATCCGGGCCACGGGGTCACTTCTGTGGGTATCACGGTGGCGTGACCCGGTCTGTGATCCCAGGCTCCACAGTAAAAGGGGGTTAGGTAAGGGAGATTGTCCGTGACGCCACCCACGGTTGTGGTGATTTTGGTGACACCACCGCTGCTCTGGACGGGGATCCCGGGAGCGGTGACAGGGAGCAGCTTTGATGTTAGTTCTCCCCTCCGTGGGTAGGGGGTTGGTTGTCCCGGGGCCCGGTGATGGGGTAGGGATGGATGGCAGGCAGGCTACAGGGCCTGGCGAGGTGCAGGGTCGCAGGGGCAGCGCTGTGCCGCACGGCACGGTGGTACTCACTCAGCCCAATGATGCACACAGAGTCTCTGCTGAAACAAACGGCTGGATGGACGGTTCCCACAGGCGGCTGCGGTGTTTTCCCCTGACCCCAGGTTGGTAATGTAAGTCCTTTTCTGCACCTTCCGTACGCTCCTCCTGCGCTCCGGTTTCCAGCTGGCTCCCCGATTCAGTACCGGTGGGCCACCGCCCAGCCCCGGCTACCTGCGGTTCCACCAACTGTCTGCCCGGCTCCTGCAGGCGGCCACTACCGTCTGCCTCACTCTCTGCACGAGGGCCCTAGGCTCCAACCTAGGCCCCAGTCTGCGTCTGCCTCTCTGCAGACCTCCTCTCTCTTCCTCTCCTAGACTTGTCTGGGCTTGTTTCCTGTCTCAGCCCAGCTAAACTCCTGGGTGGGCGTCTCCAGCTCCTGACTCCACCCACCTGGTGTGTCTGTCTGAGCCCGAGGAAAGGAATCAAGTTTCACTGGGGATGTCTGCTGTGTAACTGCTGGGGGTGGGGGTGTTTGTGTGTTGTTACCTGTGGCCCCTGGCTTGTCCAGGGCGCCACAGTAGCTCCACTGAAAAAAATCTTCCCTGAAGTTTGCAGACATGTCAGATAGGAAGCGATTAACAAAATGCAACATTTGAGCTGTTGACAAAATTATAAGTGAATGGTCAAGCCCTATTGTCGTGTTTCCAAATTCAGATGACTCACATTGCTTCTGTAATGATCTCCTAAAGCTGAATGAAGTGTAATAATTTTATGCATACGTGAAATTGACTTGTCTAAGTTACTGGACAGTTCTCTTCGTTAATAGAAAACTCCATTGCTGATCTATTTCAAGATGTCTTTTTATGTTTACCTTTACCTTTCTGATTACATCAGGCTCTGGCAACTTCTTAAGGATTTATTGACGTAGTTCTCAAATCCCATCTCACCAGTAGGAAGGTGTCTCAAAGTCTGGATGTTATGTTTTTAGTGCTGGCTGTAATAGAAATTTGCCAAAGCAATATGAAGTACTTGATTCACACAAAGCCACAGGGCTGAAAAATTGAACCAAGAAGAAGCATTTTACTTGAGTAGATAACAGCAAGAATAATGAAAAAATCAACATTAAATAGAATTGAGGCTAACCAAGATTAGTCACAACTACAAAGTAAGAGCTTTTTTTATGAGTTGTGAAGTATTACGTATTGTCGCACACCATGGACCATGTGGTCTGCGGTAGTTACCACGCCACCACAACCGTGACAAAAGGAAGAAAACAAATAAAAAGCAAAGAGAGTTTGTGAAGCTAGGGTGCACTCAATTTACCTCTGTTTCCTGGCAGTGTGGAGTAATGTGGTGCACTCCGATTAGTCCAGAAAACAGGGAAGCCAGTGGAGCAGTAGAACATAACACCTGTACTTGTTGTAATTGTATTTAAAAAGTCCTTAAAACATCAAAGAGGAAAGCAGGGAGCACATGGATAACAGTTGTACATTTCATAGATTTTCCGTTCTTCGCAACCCTCCTAGGGGAGTCTGCCGAAAAAATGCTCAAGTTCCATTGACTTCTTTGATACTCATTACTCGAGCTGAGCCAGTCTGAGCATCAGACCTGCTCAATTCGAGTAATAAACACTCGAACAGTTTAGTGCTCGCTTATGACTAGTAACAATGTGATCACTTGACTGTTCTGCAACATATTCAATTCACTTCTTGGGGAGTGTGATTTAAGGAGAGAACTTCCACAACTCAGGTCCATGCAATGATTACATCATGCAATTGAGCCACCTGGGTTAGGACTGCTCAGCTAAGGTGATATTTCATACGTGGCCTTTTATAGCCAATGGCATATATTAACTTTCCAATATTTCAAGCCCTTTATGTTATTTTGATTGTGTTCCAGCATAAGTAACCCTCATAAATTATACTGGATTAGTACATTCTGAGATAAAATTATCAAGTAGGACTACCATTAGCTCTTGTACTAAAGTAGCCATAGCACATGGTACTTTTTTCATTACATGTAATTAACCACAGCATTCCTACATCTGCTGATTATAGAGCACTCATCCTCCTGAGCTGGAAAATTAAAGGGAAAGTGTCATCAGAAAATGACCTACTTGTTTAAATCAGGTTTTTGTCTTACATTTATTCTGAACACGGTTTTTCATATCATGATCTAAATAATTTTTTTTTTAAAAAGTTCCTAATCCTTCAATTTTCACACTGGCTACTGGGGGCATTTTAGACTTATACTTCCTAGCTTTCTGGAAGAGTTTTTAGCAGTCTCCTTTTCATCGGAATCAGAATTAAAAAGACAGGTAACACCTCTCTGCACAGCTGATAACACAGGAGCCAACAGCCACAATAGACGGTGTCAGAGATGCCCTGCTCCCCCTCACTTTATAATAATCTTTGCACAGGCTCATTAGATAATTCCAGCATGGTATGTGCCTCCAGTGTCTCCAGCCAACATGATATGTGCCTCACAGCATCCCCAGTAATGTGTATGCCCCCCAGTGTCCCCAGTAATGTGTATGCCCTTCAGCATCCCCAGGAATGTGTATGCCCCCATTGTCTCTAGTAACATGTATACCCCCCAGCATCCCCAGTGATGTCTATGCCCTCAGTGTCCTCAGTGATTTGTATGCCTCCCCTGTGATGTATTTGCCCCCAGTCCCTCCTATTATGTATTTGCTCCCATGTCTCCTGTGATGTATATGGGATGTCAGTGTGCACTATGTGGCTATGTCTGCTAGCGGTAACACTGCCTGGCTGGCAAACAAACAGAATTAAACCTGCAGTCTTGGCCCGGCAGAGTCACTGTTAGCAGACATGGCCTCATAGTGTGCAGGCATGTCTGTTAGTGATGGCCATCACGCAGCACGGCATGCAGAAACACATGCCCGGGAAGAGCTGGACGGGAGGCAAGTAGGGGAGGTGAGCCACGCTGCTGCCAACTTCCCCATATGAAAAATCTCTCTAACGTGTCTGTGTATGCATGTATGATGTGTATATCTCTGTATGTCTGTGTATATATTTTTGTCTGTTTATATGTATTTTTGTGAATTTGTCTTCAAATATGTATATGAATGTATCCCTGTATGTGTACATATCTGTGTATGGGCATGTTCGCGTTTGCATGGGGCCCTCAGAGACTCTTTCGCCCTGGCCCACAAAATCTTGGAGACGGCCCTATCTGCAGTACATAGTCTTGTGTAAACAGGGCCTGTGCTGCCAAGAACTATGGTAGTGAAGGGCGCACTGAACAATTATTACTGATTGCTCAGTGTGCATTTGAAGCCAAGTTGGCCTGTGTAAATAGACTATTAAACAACCGCCACCTGGAAAACATGTTGTGATTGTTTAATGTTGTTCATCGAGCAGTGCAAATGGACAATTATTTAGTTCTTACTGAGAATATGTACATGCTTGGCTAGCCTAAGGGTATGTGTATGTGACGTCTTTTTCAGGTGGATTTCCTCGACCCTGCCCAAAAAAGTGATTAGTGAATGTGAAAAATAATGAATATATGCACAGCAATGTCAAAACAACTTACTGTGCATATGTTCCGGCTTTTCTCATATCTTTAACTGTTTGAGGCTTCAAAAGCCATCAAGCTACCATCTTGGTTGCTCTTCTCTGGACTTTCTCCAATATATCGATGTCTTTCTTGAATTGGGGTGCCCAGAACTGTACACAGTATTCCAGGTGGGGTCTGACTAGGACAGAGTATAAGGGAATAATTACCTCTCTTGATCTAAATTCAACGCTTGTCTTGATACATCCCAGAATTTGTTGGCCATTTTAGCTGCAGCACCACACTGTTGGCTCATGTTGAATCTAGTATCCACTATTATGCCCAAGTCCTTTTCCCCAGTGCTATCACTTAGTTCTATTCTTCCCATACTATATGTGCTTTTTACATTTCTTTTACCCAGATGTAGAATTTTGCATTTGTCCCTATTAAACACCATTCTGTTTGCCTCGGCCCATTATTCGAGCGTGTCTAGATCTTTCTGAATACGATCTTTTTCCTATCTAGTGTTGGCTACTCCTCCTATCTTAGTTGCTTCTGCCAATTTTATGAGTTCCCCAGTAATTCCGTTGTCCAGATCATTTATAAATATATTAAACAGCACTGGCCTCAGAAAAGAACCTTGCAGCACCCTGCTTTTATTTTTCCTTCAGTTTGATGTGTAGCAATTTAGTATTACTCTTTCTGCACGATCATTAAGCCAGTTGTGAATCTATCTAACTGATTTTATGTTGATTCCTTACTTGATCATTTTTTTCAATGAGGATGTCATATGATACTTTATCGAATGCCTTACTAAAGTCAAGGTATACTATATCCACGGCATTCCCCTAGTCAAACCATTCAGTAACTTTGTTATAAAAAGAAATCAGCTTGGCCTGACAAGATTCATTGGTCATAAAGCCATGCTGGCTTTGGTTGATTAATGCCTTCCCAAGTAAATGTTCTTTGACAATTTGCTCGAAGATTTTTCCTGCAATGGAGGTCAGGCTTCCTGGCCTGTAGTTCCCTGGATCCTCTTTTTCCCCCATTATACTTTCCAAGTTTCCGTGTGGCTGTTGCACTGCTTCCGGGTCTGCTCATTAAATCTCAAGAATATTGACTGCTTCCCCGCCCACCCTCTTTGACAGCGTCTGTGATTGGTCACAGACTTGCCGATGTATGTGATTGGTTGCCCTCACACTAGCTGTCTCGGTCCCAAAGTGGAGAGTGAAAATAAATAAATAATTGGAAAAAACGGGGTAGGGTCCCAGGGCAAATAAAGTAGACAGCTGGAGGCTGCACCTCCCCACTGTATCCGTTATCTTGGCTGTGTATCAAAATTTGAGGGTTGCCATGTGTTTTTTTAAATTATTTATTAGTCTATGAAACTCTCTCCCATTACAAATTGTGTAAATAAAAAGAAATAAACACAAAACAGGGAAAATCCTTTAAAGAAAACTTTCTTTTTCAATTTCTTAACCCCCAAAACACCCCTGCAGGTCTGTCGTAATTCACAGACATAACGATCCCGGCTCTGCTACATCTGAGGTTGTAGTGCTGGTCACATTAGAAAGCATGATCGATCACTGCAGCATCAGGGACACACTGACAGAGCCACAGCTGTGAGAGCGGTGATGTCAGTGAGTTCACCTTAGGTCACAGCTGGCAGTTCCCACGGAAAACCCATTCATGACTTCAGGAATTTAATGCAATTAATAAACTCAATGAACTCAGTGAACTCACCTTAGGAGAACTCAATGCTGGATTACCAGCTTAGCCTATGTGCACACGTTGAGTATTTGGTTGCACAAAATCTGTATATCCTGGCAGAAAAATACACCAAATACACAATACGGTTTTGATGCATTTTTTGCCATCAGATGCAGATTTGCTGTAGAAATATATTTCAGAAATCTGCACCAAAACTGCATCTCCTGGCGGAAAAACCACGATGCAGTTTTTACTCGTTTATGGTGCATTTTTCTGCCAGGAGATGCAGATTTGCTGCAGAAATGTCTGCAACCAAATACTCAACATGTGCACATAGCCTAATCTGGTAATACAGCATTGAGTTCAATGAGTTCACCTGAGGTCACAGCTGGGGTCCCTACGGTAACCCAGCTGTGACCTCAAGTGAACTCATGTGAGGTGAACTCATTGAACTCAGTGAAGTCATCTCAGATGAACTTAATGCCAGATTACCAGCTTAGACTATGTGCACACGTTGAGTATTTAGTTGCAGACATTTCTGCACCAAATATGAATCTCCTGGCAGAAAAACGCATTTTTCTGCTGGCAAAAAGAATCAAAACTGCATCACTTTTTTTGTGTTTCATTGATGCCATGAGATGCATATTTTCTTCAACCAAACACTCAACATGCGCACATAGCCTAAGCTGGTAATCCAGCATTGAACTAGTAGAGTTCACCTGAGGTGAGTTCACAGAGTTGATTGAGTTCACCTGAAGTGAGTTCACCTGAGGTCACAGCTGGGGTACCATGAGAGCTGATGGCTGTAACCTCAGGTAAACTCACTGATGTCATTGTTCACACAGCTGCATCTCCATCAATGTATCCCTGATGCCGCAGTGCTCAGTCACATTTTATAATGTGACCGCGGAATGCCACCTCAGGATGTAGTAGAGTTGGGATCGTCGTGGAACATCGTGCCTGTGGACTATGTTGGACCCGCAGGGGTGTTTGGTGATAATAAATTGGAGAAAGAGGGTGTTTTTATTTTAATTTTTTTTTTTAATAAAGGATTTTGCTCTGTGTATTCTGTTTATTTTTTTTTACTTACACGATAAGTAATGAGGTGTCTCGTAGACCCCTCCCTATTAAAAACCTCGGGTTTGATGACAGCTGTGACTTTTTGATAAATCACAGCTGTCATTAATCAATTATATTACCCCGATTGCCACTGCTACAGAGCAAACTGGATGAGCCGGGTAAATGTCAAAACTGTTGCATCTGCTGGATGCACCAATTCTGTGGTGACTATGGGCGCTATTTTTAGGCTGGGGAGGGCCCAATAACAATGTGCTTGCCAAGCCTGAGAATAAAAAAAAACACCAAAAAAGGAGCCAAGACAAATGATATGTGCACACACAGAATGTGGTGAGCCTTCCTCATCAAGATGGCTGCAGCCAAGGTGCAAGATGCTGATGTCACAGCCACTCAACCTCCACACTAAAGGGGAGGGGCGTCTGCTTAGCATAAGACATGCACACTAATAAGGCTTGCACTGGGAGCCCATCATATAATGAGTAAAATGCACAGTGTCTGAACTGTGACCTATAAATGACGCCAGAAACCCAGGTCAGGCGGGCTAAACAGCACTATATAGGTGCATCTCGCACGGATACACGAGACGCACAGTGTCTGAATTAAGGCCTATAAATGACGCACAACACCAGGTCCAGGCGGGTCAGTTAGCACTATATGAGTACATAAAACATGTGGTTTTTCTAACTAATTCAGTGTAGGGACTCGCAAGTGTGAGAATCCTTGACGAACGGATTGCGAGCTTACATATTTTGGGCCAAAATATAAACTAATATCTCACTATTTGAGGTATGGCACATTTTATCCATTTTTGCAGGATGTGTGTGGACCTTTTGAATTCAGGTGGTTAAATGGTGAGCCTGTCATGTGTTATGTACTCATATAGTGCTAACTGACCCGCCTGGACCTGGTGTTGTGCGTCATTTATAGGCCTTAATTCAGACACTGTGCGTCTCGTGTATCCGTGCGAGATGCACCTATATAGTGCTGTTTAGCCCGCCTGACCTGGGTTTCTGGCGTCATTTATAGGTCACAGTTCAGACACTGTGCATTTCACTCATTATATGATGGGCTCCCAGTGCAAGCCTTATTAGTGTGCATGTCTTATGCTAAGCAGCCGCCCCTCCCCTCTAGTGAGGAGGTTGAGTGGCTGTGACATCAGCATCTTGCACCTTGGCTGCAGCCATCTTGATGAGGAAGGCTCACCACATTCTGTGTGTGCACATATCATTTGTCTTGGCTCCTTTTTTGGTGTTTTTGTTATATAGTTCTTTGTGGTTTTTCAAGCCTGAGAATACCAGTCCCCAGCTGTCGGCTTTATCATGGCTGGGTATCAAAATTTGAGGGGAACCCACGCCATTTTTTTAAATGATTTATTTAAATAATTTAAAAAAGCTGCATAGGGTCCCTCATATTTTGATAAACAGCCAAGATAATGCACACAGCTGGGGGCTGCAGTCTGTAGCTGTCTGCTTTATCTGCGCTGGGTATCAAAATAGCGGTGACCCTATGCTATTTTGTTCAAATCAAGATTTATTGAAGAAAATGTAGTCAATACAAAACATTCAAAGACATTTTTTAAGTGATTACATAAGACTATTAAAGAGATCCAAGAAAAAGGAAACCGAGAATGACATATCTAGTAGGTAAAACCATACATGGATCTCAATATATGAGTAAAAACAGTGATATTGATCTATTTTCAAATTAAAACATTATCGAAGAGCTAGTAGGAATAGCAAAAAGAAGAAAAAGAAAAAGAATAGAATAGAAACCTTAGGGTATGTGCGCACTAGGCGTTTTTTTCACGCTGCGTTTTTATGTGCGTTTTTGTCTAAAAAACGCACCCGCGGCTAAAAAACGCGGCAAAAACGCATGCGTTTTTGCCGCGATTTGGTGCGTTTTTTGCTGCGTTTTTGCTCACTGCGTTTTTAATCAGTGCACAATGCCATTAAAGATTGTTGATGAAAAAAAAAAAAAGGTCTGATGTCATTTCCTTCTTCAAAATGTTCATTGTATGCAGGAGAGCAGACAGCTGCAGAACTAGTGTATGCAGGAGAGCAGACAGCAGCTGCAGAACTACAAGTCTCAGCATCCTCCATTCACTAGTGTATGCAGGAGAGCAGACAGCAGCTGCAGAACTACAAGTCTCAGCATCCTCCATTCACTAGTGTATGCAGGAGAGCAGACAGCAGCTGCAGAACTACAAGTCTCAGCATCCTCCATTCACTAGTGTATGCAGGAGAGCAGACAGCAGCTGCAGAACTACAAGTCTCAGCATCCTCCATTCACTAGTGTATGCAGGAGAGCAGACAGCAGCTGCAGAACTACAAGTCTCAGCATCCTCCATTCACTAGTGTATGCAGGAGAGCAGACAGCAGCTGCAGAACTACAAGTCTCAGCATCCTCCATTCACTAGTGTATGCAGGAGAGCAGACAGCAGCTTCAGAACTACAAGTCTCAGCATCCTCCATTCACTAGTGTATGCAGGAGAGCAGACAGAAGCTGCAGAACTACAAGGCTCAGCATCCTCCTTCCAGGACTGTATGCAGTTTTTTGCCCAAAAAGAAAAAAAAAATGACATGGGCTTCGCCATATTTTTGTATGCTAGCCGGGTACAGCAGGCAGGTACGGGCTGCCCCCAACCCCCAGCTGCCTATTTGTACCCGGCTGGGAACCAAAAATATAGAGAAGCCCTTTTTTTTAATTATTTCATGAAATAATTAAAAAAAAAAAAATGACGTGGGCTTCGCCTAATTTTTGAGTCCAGCCGGGTACAACTAGGCAGCTGGGGATTGGAATCCACAGTGCAGGGTGCCCATGCTTTCTGGGCACCCCCACTGCGAATTGCAGTCCGCAGCCACCCCAGAAAATGGCGCTTTCATAGAAGCGCCATCTTCTGGCGCTGTATCCAACTCTTCCAGCTGCCCTGAAGCCGGGTGGCTAGCCGGGTAATAATGAAGTTAGGGCTAGCTGTATATTATCAGCTGGCCCTAAGCCCGAAATTCATGGTGTCACGCCAATATTAGACATGGCCACCATGAATTTCTAGTACAGATAAAAAAAACCCACAACACACAGAAAAATATTTTTATTAGAAATAAAACACAACACAATTAGTGACTCCATCTTTATTGAAATAAAGAACCCCCCTCCGCAGTAATCCTGGGTTAGGGTCCCGCGCCGTCCAATCAGGATCCAATATCATCTGATCGGTTTGCTGGAAGGCAAAGCGATCAGATGATCTGTCAGGTTCAAGGATGTGAATCACATAACACATCAGCTGATTGTATAAAAGCCGATTATACAATCAGCTGATGCATCAGTAGAAAAAAAAAAAAAATAATAATACTCACTTATGTGCTGTGCTGATGACCGGCAGCTCCTGGAGCGATCGATTGGACAGGAGTCTGATCCCGTCCGATCGCTGCAAGAGCTGCCGGTAATCAGCTGATGAAGTCCCCTGACGGCAGGATCAGCTGATAGCCGGCCGGGCGCCCGCGTCACCGCGATCAGCTGATGCGTCAGGTGACTGCATCAGGTGATCCACCGCCAGGTCCTGCAAGCAAGGTCCTGCCCCGGGGAGACTGCACACAGCCAGAGCGGCGGGACCGGGAGGAGCTGGGAGCGGGCATGGCACCGGGACCCTGCGGACAGGTGAGTATATATGACATTTTTTTTTTTTCTACTGTTCACTTTGATTTTCGCCGCTGCCTCCACCTCCCGCCCGGACATGGCGCCGCACGGAGCTGACATGCACAGGACGGGAGGTGGAAGCAGCGGTGACGGTACCGGGAGGATTCACGCTTCTGTGTTTACCAACAGAAGGAATCCTCTTCCTGTACACGTCACTGTAGTACCCACCCCTTGCGTTTATAGCTGCGTTTTTAGTCATAGAAACGCGGCTATATGCATTTTTCATTGCGTTTTTAACATCTCATTGAATTCAATGGGTGAAAAACGCAGTGAAAAACGCAGAAATAATTGACATGCTGCGTTTTTGTGGTCACCACAAAAACGCAGCTAAAAAAAAACGCTGTGTGCGGACAGCACTTATGAAAACCCATTGACATTGCTGGGGAAGCAATGTCACTGCGTTTTCAGCACAAAAACGCGGTAAAAAACGCCGCTAAAAACGCGGCAAAAACGCCTAGTGCACACAAGGCCTTAAAGGGGTGGTTCACCCATATTTTTATTGTCTAGATCGATATTATATTGAGAAACAATGTTTCTCTCAAATACCTTATGTTGGCAATAGTGCCTGTGAGAGGCGCTATTGCAGACCGCTGCTCCCCGTCCAGTGACGTACCCGTCCAATGCTGCCACGTCACATCCGTGCAACCGGCTGCATTCTGAGCCCATCTGCTCCCTGCTCCTCCTCCCTCCTCCCTCACAGCACGTCTCTTGCTTGCAGCGTTCTGCGAGGAGGGAGGAAGGAGGGGGGAGCAGGAGACGCGCCGTGCTGTGCTAGGAGGGAGGAGGAGGGGGGAGCAAATGGGCTGTGACAGCAGTGAAACACTGCTCACAGCTCAGAGTCTGGAAGACTGTAGCCGGCTGCACGGATGTGACGTGGCAGCATTGGACGGGTACGTCACTGGACGGGGAGCAGCGGTCTGTAATAGCGCCACTCACAGTCACTATTGACAACATAAGGTATTTGAGAGAAACATTGTTTCTCAATATAATATCGATCTAGACAATAAAAAATATGGGTGAACCACCCCTTTATGTAAGAGGGAAAAGGGAAAAAGAAAACAGAGCCCTGCATTAGAGGTTTAAGCCTCACTTCTCTCTGTCACCCCATACTAGACATGGTTCACTAACTTGCAATCCACAGTCCAAATTCCACAGATTCTCTGTACATATTCCAGGGGGTCCACACCTTACAGCACTCTTTCTGAAGTGTCTGTTGCCTGTCCTATAAGTTCCTCCATCCTAAAAATCTCATTAAGTTCTGAAACCAGATCAGATTTAGAAGTTGTCACTACCTGTTTCCACCATCTGGGGATCAGCCTCCTGGCAGCTGCCAGAAAATGCCTAAGGATCCTCTTCTTGTATTTAGCAATGGAGAGGTCACTTAGAGACAAAAGGGCAAGCTCAGGGGTAGGCCGAATCCCCATTCCAGAAACGTTGTTAAATAGAACGAATACGTCTCTCCAGAATGCCCTAATAGAGGGGCATTGCTACCAGATATGTATGTACGAGCCTCTTTCTCTCAGACATCTCCAACAGGTGTCCGATGAACCAGGGAACATAGCTTTAATTGTCGTCGGGCATCTATCTATCGGTGGTATCAAGATCTTGTAGCTTCTCTCCTGCATCGGAGCACACATAGAAGAGTGCTTAGTGAACAGTAGAATCTTAGCACGATCACCCTCAGAAAGGCGTCTCCCCAGATCCTCCTCCCATTTGGTGAAGCAAAGAAGTTGTGAACCTCTAGTAGTCACCGTGTCCAGAAACAGGTTGTACTGCAATGAGACCGGATGGGCAGGAGGGTACCTATCCAAGCAAAGCTGTTCAAAAGCAGCAGGAGGTCTAAAAATATTGGTGCTTGGGGTTAAAGACCTAATATAGATTTTCACTTGCCCGTATAAAAACCAAGCCTCCGGAGGAACCAGTGCTTCTGGGAAAAGAGATGATAGAGATCTAACCTCTGAGTTGTCTATGTAGTCTTTGACGATGGGATGATCTTGTTTCTTCTTGTGCAATATGGATTGGTCAGATGCACCTGCTGGAAACCCCGGGTTTCTGCAAAGTGGAGTGAGCAGACCAGGGATAGTGGTTAGCTTAATCGCCTCCAAATTTCTCCTGACCCACCTGGACAAATTCTGTACCAGAAACGATGTCTCTCGCACGGAATTAGGAATGCTTTCTGGCAAACAAATCTCAGCCAATGGGCCATTGTCTGTCTTGTTATACTCGATATTCACTCAACACTTATCTCCTCTGTTATGGAAGAGATCCAAAATACAGGTTCCCAAGGCCGCAAAACTGTAGAGCCGGAAGTCAGGTAAACCTGCTCCTCCATTTAGTCTAGTTCTACGCAAAATCTGATAGGAGGTGCGGGATCTTTTGTTGGCCCAGACGAATTTATTTATCAGAGTCTTAAGTCTGGAAAAGAAGGAGGTCGGAAGGCAAATGGGAAGAGCCTGAAAAAAGTATAAAAGACGGGGCAAAAGGTCCATCTTGACCGCATTGATCCTGCCAAACCAGGAAAGGTTCAGCTTGTTCCATTTTGATATATCCTGTTCAATAGAATGGATCGCCTTGTGGAAGTTCAGACGCGGAAGACTATCCAGGTCCTTAGATATTTTAATACCCAGATAGGTAAGAGATTCCGAGGCCCATTTGTATGGTAATGAGCTACGGAGTTGCGACATCAATTGGGGCAGCATAGTTACATTAAGGATTTCAGATTTATGTGAATTCACCTTGAAATTGCTGAGGCGACCAAAGCCAGAAAACTCTAACATCAGATTTGGTATGGTGGTGACCGGGGACGTGATGTAAAGGAGCAGATCATCAGGAAAAAGAGCCAACTTATGCTCCACACCCCTAACAGACAGTCCTCTGATAGACTGGTTAGATCTGATCGCCTTAGCAAGGAACTCCATGGTCAACACACATAT
Source organism: Anomaloglossus baeobatrachus (assembly GCF_048569485.1). Lineage (NCBI taxonomy): Eukaryota > Metazoa > Chordata > Amphibia > Anura > Aromobatidae > Anomaloglossus > Anomaloglossus baeobatrachus. The sequence goes on along the minus strand of NC_134355.1, from coordinate 473,046,471 downwards.
AACAGTGGCGAAAGTGGTCAACCCTGCCTCGTCCCATTACTAATGCAAAAAGGCAGAGACAAGGAACCATTTATTTTAACCTATGCAGTTGGTGTGGCATATAATGCTGTGATTCTATTTAACATGTTCTCCCCTAGTCCAATACTTTTAAGTGCCAGGAACATAAACTCCCAATGCACCCTGTCGAAGGCCTTTTCTACGTCTATCGATAGGGCGCACATAGGAGTCCCCCTCCTCCGGGCCCAATCCATCAGAGAGACAGTATTTATAATATTATCTCTCGCCTCTCTACCCAAGACGAAGCCCACCTGGTCATTGTTGATCAGTGCTGGAGGGATGGGTTTCAACCTATTAGCTGTTAGTTTTGCATAGAACTTAATATCTGTGTTTATGAGGGAAATCGGCTGATAGTTACTGCAGAGAAGAGGGTCTTTCCCAGGTTTATGGATTACAGTAATATGACCTCTGAGAGCCTGTTGTGGGAATCTACCCCCGGAGGACACAAAATTACACATAGTAAGGAATAATGGGCTCAGCAGCTCTGAGAAGTCCTTATAATAACCCACAGTAAAACCATCTGGGCCAGGACTCTTTCCCTTTTTGGTTTCCTTTATAACTGCGGCCACCTCCTCCAAGGTAAATTCCCTTTCCAAGTCAGACCATACTTCTGTCAGCAGTGACGGAAGTCTATGTAGTCGGAGGTAGTCCTCAATTTTCCGTTTTAGCATGTCTGTCGGCAGATCAGCATAATGTCCTTTTATATTGTACAAAGCTTCATAGTAAGAAGTAAAGCTAGATACAATATCTTTTGTACTATGGACCTAGGACCTCCCGCACTGCTGACACAAGGGATGTAGGTGGTCGCTGTTTATAGGTGGAGGGTTCTTGCTAGTAATTTGCTGCTTCTATCTCCCATGTGGTAAAACCTACTTCTCATTCTATCTCGCCATGCTCTTGATTTCTGATCTAAAATGCTCAACAGTTTTTGACGTGCTGTGGAGAGCTGACTGAAAATCAGGGGCGATAGACCTTGTTTGTGTTTTTTTTCTAAATTTTCTATGGACAACAACAAGTCCTTTATCTCTCCAGCTCTCTCCCTTTTGAGTTGTGAGCCATGAGAGATAAAGATTCCCCTCACAACACATTCAATGCCTCCCATTTTATTGATGGTGAAGAAGGGTCTCCCCCATGGTCCAGAATGAAATTTTGTATTGCTTGAGATACCTCTGCCTGACACAAGGGGTCTCGCAACAGGTTTTCATTCAAACACCAGGTGAGGCCCTGCCCACCCTGGGACCCAAAATTCAAGCCCAGGTATACTGGCGCGTGGTCAGACCACAGGATAGATCCAATCTCTGCCTCAACCTGGAAATTTAGCAGAGAATGAGAAAAAAAATAATCTATTCTACTGTAGGTCTGATGTACCTGGGAAAAGAAAGTGAATTCCTTATCCTCAGGGTGGAGTATTCTACACACCTCAACCAATCTCATGCTGTGAGCTAAAGCTTTTAAACCTCTACTTATGGAGAGGGGATACGAGGACCTGCCTGAGGAAACATCTAAGGTTGGATTTAGAGGGACATTAAAGTCACCTCCCATAATTACCGGAGAGGAGTCTGCAAAATCCTCGAGAAGACGCATACAGTTTAGATGGAATTGCTTCTGGCTTTGGTTCGGTCTGTATATATTAGCAATCACAAATCTGGAATTCTTCCAGGACACCTGGAGAAAGACGTACCTACCTGTGGGATCAATAAGAGATTTTAGGGCTTCTGGCACAAAGGATCTGTGGAAAGCTATTGAAACACCCCTGGATTTTGATTCTGGGTTTGTACTATTGAACCATGTCGGATAATTCCTCATGCTTAATTTGGGGATCGAATCTGCCCGAAAATGAGTTTCCTGCAATAGCAGGACCGCTACTTTTTGCTTGTGGCATGAAAAAACTATTTGTCGTCTCTTCTCGGGCACATTCAGACCTTTAACATTGTAAGAACAGAATTTATTCCTATCCATAGTCTATCTGAAACTGGACTGAGCCTAGGAGAATAGGGGCTATCTGCCAGCCACAGAGAAAGGATGGATGAGTGAAAGCAAAGATAAAGAGTAAGATAGAGCAAGAGAAAGAGAAGATTTTGACAGGGCAAAGAAAAGCTAGACAAGCCCTGTGAATCATTTGTGCTGGGTTTAGATGGCGTATCGCCACTTGTTGCACCAAAGAAGGAGGAAGTGGTAGCCAAGGGCCTAGGAGCTCTTCACCTCCCCCCTCCTCCACCGCCTATGTATTATAACTATGCTATGTTTAACGAAAGAACCTATATACAGAGCAGTTCAACCTCAATTTCAGAAACTCGAACTAGACCAGCTGCACAATGCTGGAGGGACAGTTACTGTCTCAGTCTACTAGAGAAACTAGTCAGGAACACATTTCTTGAACAGTTATAGATAACATTAACTTTAGAGTCCCAATCCAGATCTCTCCGGAATCCCAACCAATCACGAACATTACAGCCCCGACGGGCTCCATCATTGACCAGGTGGTGAGCATCAAACATTCAAACTCAGACACTCATTAAGCAACACCCATCTCACGTGATCTGGAGACCTCAGGTGTCTTTTGTCACCTCGGCTTGGGTCCGGGTCTTGTTTTTCTTGTTGCGATAAGCCGTGATCAATCTTGGAGGGAGATAGGAAGCCTATAGTCCCCGCCCTGGACGTGCCCCATTTATCCAAACTACAGTCCCCACCCTGGATGTGCCCCATCCATCCTCACTATGGTCCCTACCCACCATCCCCACAGTCCCAGTCCCTATTGTACACTTGCTTTGGCAAAACTAATTTGTATTTGGTCCTGCCAATAAAGCTCTTTGATTTGATTTGATTTGGAAGCCCGGGAGCCGAGGGCCACTCTGGGAGATCCACCATCGGAATTTCAAAGATTCTTCCCCTCCTTGCTGGCTGTCAGGTTGAATGGAAACCCCCACCTATATGGAATGTCTCTTTCCTTCAGCTGTTGCAGGAGGGGTCTTAAAGCTCTTCTCTGTAATAGAGTGCACCTGGCCAAAAGTGGGAAGAGGGAGATCTGAGTGTCCATAAAGGTGATCGGACTATTGTCACGTGCAGCACGCATGATAGACTCTTTTATTTTGAAAAAATGAACCCGACAGATGACGTCGCGGGGTCTGGAGTCTGAAGCTGATCTAAAACCAAGGGCTCGATGTATTCAGTCCAGCTCCATTGAATGAGGCCCTCTCTCCCAGTAGCTGTTTGAATAAATTCTGCGCAACACAGTCCAGTTCACCATTACTCACTGTCTCAGGTATACCTCTTATCTGGATGTTATTTCGCCTATTGCGGTTTTCAATGTCCTCTAGGCCCCCTGCCAGCTCTTCCAGCTTGTTGGAGTTACTGAGAGTGGCTTCTCTGTGTGCCTACAGTTCACACAGCACCTCATCCTGTGTCTTTTCCACCTCCTCCACTCTCACAGTAAATGCAGCAGTGAAAGACTGCAGCTCCTTCCTGTGTGCAGCTTCTAGCCTGCCAATGCAGCCCTCCAGATCTTCCTTAGTGGGGAGTGATTTTAGATATTTGCTAATCTCTGACAGGGCCATGTCTTCTCCCCCCTCCATGTGCCCCTCGTGAGATTCATCTGGAGTTATACTGTCTGGACTGCTCCGTGCCCTCTGAGAACTCTCCACAGCATGGGAAGCCGGTGCCATCTTTGTCTTCACTGACCTGGGAGTCTTCTGTGAGGTGAGCGGGGATCCATGATTTAAGAAGCGCTCCATACGTGCCGGTGCTCTATTTTTGGTCTGGACGGTTGTGGAGGGCTTCCGAGGTCTGCCCATAAGATCAGAGCAGCAGGGATTCAAGTTTAGACGGCAGTATCAGGGGAGATTGCTGACAGCTCCAGGCTCAAGCCTCTTACCCGGCCATTAGCAAGCCACACCCCCCGACCCTATGCTATTTTGTGAAATTATTTATTTATTTTCACTCCCCACTTCAGGGACCCAGTCAGCTGGTGTGAGGTCAACCAATGATAGACTGTCAAGAAGGAAGGTGGGGGAAGCAGTAAAAATTCATGAGATAGATTTAATGAGCGAAAGTGGAAATAGTGACAGCCACTCAGAAACTCGGTAAGTATAATTGTTCAGCTTTAGTCCTCATTTTGCTTCTTTTTTTATTTTTATCCAGGTGGCTGAACCTAAACAGAAAAAACAGACTTCCCCGAGAAGTTATTCGGGATCCGTGCAGGAATACTAGGCGACCGGTACGAACCCCGAACTTTATAGTTCAGGTTTGCTCATTCACTAGTGGTTATTATTAGGGATGAGGGAATACCCTGTTATTCGAGTATTCGCGAATATTCGACCCCCAATGTAAGTCTATGGGAAACCAGAATAATTTAATTTTGGACCTGTCGGTGAGCTGTTGTGATTAAGGAAGAGGCTGAAATGGATGGGAAAAGGCAGAAACAGCATGGGCACAACCTGTAGAAGGTGTGTGACTGAATTTTTGCCCCCTCCCAATTCATCCAAGATGGAAGGGCACACACCAACACGCCGCCCGCATTCACCCTCTTCCTCTGATTTCTGTCGCATGTGCCATGACACATGCGACAGAAAACTCCTCCCTGGGTCCAGCTAAGTCACCCCCATACCCCCCCGATGTTCCCCCGGTGTCTGTACCTCTTTGAATCGTTGATACCCCGCGATCCCTCCTTCTTCACAATAAACGCTGGGCGCATGCGCAGAAAGCGGCTGTCAGCTCAGCTTCCTGTGTGAGAGCTGTGCTGGCTGCATGGACACTGCTACTGTGGACCTGGAGAGGGTAGGTGCAGATTCTTTGCACCCACACTCCTCACATGGAGGGTCTGCACTCCTAGAAAATGGGGGATACGTTCCCTCAGCATTCCCCCCATATTCTAGAAGGTCCAGAGTCATCGTGGGACTTCCAAAATGGATTACAGGGGATTTTTTTTTCTTTACAATAAATTGCTGAAAGAGGAAATGGTTGGGGAGTGTTTTTTCAAATAATTTTTTTATTTTTTGTCGTCTGTTTTTTTTCTATTTTTATTACTGACAGTTGGTGATGTTGGGTATCTGATAGACGCCATGACATCACAAACTGCTGGCCTTGATGTCAGGAGACATTACACATCTGGTATCAACCCCATTTATTAGCCGGTTGCCACCGCACCAGGGCAACGGGATGAGCTGGGGCGAAGCGCCAGGATTGGCGCATCTAATGGAAGCGCCACTACTGGGGCGGCTGCGGCATTCTATTTTTAGGCTGGGAAGGGCCAATTACTATGGACCTTCCCACCCTGAGAATACCAGACCACAGCTGTCCGCTTTACCTTGGCTGGTGAACCAATTTGGGAGGAACTCCACTTTTTTTTTAATTATTTATTTATAAATAATTATAAAAAACATCCTGGGGCCCTCCAAATTGGATCCCTAACCAAGGTAAAGCTGCCAGCTGTGGTCTACAGGCTGCAGCCAACTGCTTTACCCTATCTGGCCATCAAAAATGGGGAGGACCCCACGTCGCTTTTTTTTAAATTTTTTTTTTGAATATGCAGGGAGGTGGGACATTATACAGTTAGGTCCAGAAATATTTGGACAGTGACACAATTTTCGCGAGTTGGGCTCTGCATGCCACCACATTGGATTTGAAATGAAACCTCTACAACAGAATTCAAGTGCAGATTGTAACGTTTAATTTGAAGGTTTGAACAAAAATATCTGATAGAAATTGTAGGAATTGTACACATTTCTTTACAAACACTCCACATTTTAGGAGGTCAAAAGTAATTGGACAAATAAACCAAACCCAAAAAAAATTTTTTTATTTTCAATATTTTGTTGCGAATCCTTTGGAGGCAATCACTGCCTTAAGTCTGGAACCCATGGACATCACCAAACGCTGGGTTTCCTCCTTCTTAATGCTTTGCCAGGCCTTTACAGCCACAGCCTTCAGGTCTTGCTTGTTTGTGGGTCTTTCCGTCTTAAGTCTGGATTTGAGCAAGTGAAATGCATGCTCAATTGGGTTAAGATCTGGTGATTGACTTGGCCATTGCAGAATGTTCCACTTTTTTGCACTCATGAACTCCTGGGTAGCTTTGGCTGTATGATTGGGGTCATTGTCCATCTGTACTATGAAGCGCCGTCCGATCAACTTTGCGGCATTTGGCTGAATCTGGGCTGAAAGTATATCCCGGTACACTTCAGAATTCATCCGGCTACTCTTGTCTGCTGTTATGTCATCAATAAACACAAGTGACCCAGTGCCATTGAAAGCCATGCATGCCCATGCCATCACGTTGCCTCCACCATGTTTTACAGAGGATGTGGTGTGCCTTGGATCATGTGCCGTTCCCTTTCTTCTCCAAACTTTTTTCTTCCCATCATTCTGGTACAGGTTGATCTTGGTCTCATCTGTCCATAGAATACTTTTCCAGAACTGAGCTGGCTTCATGAGGTGTTTTTCAGCAAATTTAACTCTGGCCTGTCTATTTTTGGAATTGATGAATGGTTTGCATCTAGATGTGAACCCTTTGTATTTACTTTCATGGAGTCTTCTCTTTACTGTTGACTTAGAGACAGATACACCTACTTCACTGAGAGTGTTCTGGACTTCAGTTGATGTTGTGAACGGGTTCTTCTTCACCAAAGAAAGTATGCGGCGATCATCCACCACTTTTGTCATCCGTGGACGCCCAGGCCTTTTTGAGTTCCCAAGCTCACCAGTCAATTCTTTTTTTCTCAGAATGTACCCGACTGTTGATTTTGCATGTCTGCTATCTCTCTGATGGATTTTTTCTTTTTTTTCAGCCTCAGGATGTTCTGCTTCACCTCAATTGAGAGTTCCTTAGACCGCATGTTGTCTGGTCACAGCAACAGCTTCCAAATGCTAAACCACACACCTGTAATCAACCCCAGACCTTTTAACTACTTCATTGATTACAGGTTAACAAGGGAGACGCCTTCAGAGTTAATTGCAGCCCTTAGAGTCCCTTGTCCAATTACTTTTGGTCCCTTGAAAAAGAGGAGGCTATGCATTACAGAGCTATGATTCCTAAACCCTTTCTCCGATTTGGATGTGAAAACTCTCATATTGCAGCTGGGAGTGTGCACTTTCAGCCCATATTATATATATAATTGTATTTCTGAACATGTTTTTCTAAACAGCTAAAATAACAAAACTTGTGTCACTGTCCAAATATTTCAGGACCTAACTGTATATGTGTTTGACATTGGTCTGCCTGTCTATCTATCTAGCTATCCTTTTTTATCTATCCATCTATATATCCCTCTATCTATTATCTATCTATCCATCTATCTATCTTTTTTATCTATCTTTCTATATATCCCTCTATCTATCTATATATCTATTCCTCTATCCCTCTATCTATCCATCTATCTATCCATCTATCAGTTATCTACAGTTAGGTCCAGAAATATTTGGACAGTGACACAATTTTCGCGAGTTGGGCTCTGCATGCCACCACATTGGATTTGAAATGAAATCTCTACAACAGAATTCAAGTGCAGATTGTAACGTTTAATTTGAAGGTTTGAACAAAAATATCTGATAGAAATTGTAGGAATTGTACACATTTCTTTCCAAACACTCCACATTTTAGGAGGTCAAAAGTAATTGGACAAATAAACCAAACCCAAACAAAATATTTTTATTTTCAATATTTTGTTGCGAATCCTTTGGAGGCAATCACTGCCTTAAGTCTGGAACCCATGGACATCACCAAACGCTGGGTTTCCTCCTTCTTATTGCTTTGCCAGGCCTTTACAGCCGCAGCCTTCAGGTCTTGCTTGTTTGTGGGTCTTTCCGTCTTAAGTCTGGATTTGAGCAAGTGAAATGCATGCTCAATTGGGTTAAGATCTGGTGATTGATTTGGCTATTGCAGAATGTTCCACTTTTTTGCACTCATGAACTCCTGGGTAGCTTTGGCTGTATGCTTGGGGTCATTGTCCATCTGTACTATGAAGCGCCGTCCGATCAACTTTGCGGCATTTGGCTGAATCTGGGCTGAAAGTATATCCCGGTACACTTCAGAATTCATCCGGCTACTCTTGTCTGCTGTTATGTCATCAATAAACACAAGTGACCCAGTGCCATTGAAAGCCATGCATGCCCATGCCATCACGTTGCCTCCACCATGTTTTACAGAGGATGTGGTGTGCCTTGGATCATGTGCCGTTCCCTTTCTTCTCCAAACTTTTTTCTTCCCATCATTCTGGTACAGGTTGATCTTTGTCTCATCTGTCCATAGAATACTTTTCCAGAACTGAGCTGGCTTCATGAGGTGTTTTTCAGCAAATTTAACTCTGGCCTGTCTATTTTTGGAATTGATGAATGGTTTGCATCTAGATGTGAACCCTTTGTATTTACTTTCATGGAGTCTTCTCTTTACTGTTGACTTAGAGACTGATACACCTACTTCACTGAGAGCGTTCTGGACTTCAGTTGATGTTGTGAACGGGTTCTTCTTCACCAAAGAAAGTATGCGGTGATCATCCACCACTGTTGTCATCCGTGGACGCCCAGGCCTTTTTGAGTTCCCAAGCTCACCAGTCAATTCCTTTTTTCTCAGAATGTACCCGACTGTTGATTTTGCTACTCCAAGCATGTCTGCTATCTCTCTGATGGATTTTTTATTTTTTTTCAGCCTCAGGATGTTCTGCTTCACCTCAATTGAGAGTTCCTTAGACCGCATGTTGTCTGGTCACAGCAACAGCTTCCAAATGCAAAACCACACACCTGTAATCAACCCCAGACCTTTTAACTACTTCATTGATTACAGGTTAACGAGGGAGATGCCTTCAGAGTTAATTGCAGCCCTTAGAGTCCCTTGTCCAATTACTTTTGGTCCCTTGAAAAAGAGGAGGCTATGCATTACAGAGCTATGATTCCTAAACCCTTTCTCCGATTTGGATGTGAAAACTCTCATATTGCAGCTGGGAGTGTGCACTTTCAGCCCATATTATATATATAATTGTATTTCTGAACATGTTTTTCTAAACAGCTAAAATAACAAAACTTGTGTCACTGTCCAAATATTTCTGGACCTAACTGTATATGTGTTTGACATTGGTCTGCCTGTCTATCTATCTAGCTATCCTTTTTTATCTATCCATCTATATATCCCTCTATCTATTATCTATCTATCCATCTATCTATCCTTTTTTATCTATCTTTCTATATATCCCTCTATCTATCTATATATCTATTCCTGTATCCCTCTATCTATCCATCTATCTATCCATCTATCAGTTATCTACAGTTAGGTCCAGAAATATTTGGACAGTGACACAATTTTCGCGAGTTGGGCTCTGCATGCCACCACATTGGATTTGAAATGAAATCTCTACAACAGAATTCAAGTGCAGATTGTAACGTTTAATTTGAAGGTTTGAACAAAAATATCTGATAGAAATTGTAGGAATTGTACACATTTCTTTACAAACACTCCACATTTTAGGAGGTCAAAAGTAATTGGACAAATAAACCAAACCCAAACAAAATATTTTTATTTTCAATATTTTGTTGCGAATCCTTTGGAGGCAATCACTGCCTTAAGTCTGGAACCCATGGACATCACCAAACGCTGGGTTTCCTCCTTCTTAATGCTTTGCCAGGCCTTTACAGCCGCAGCCTTCAGGTCTTGCTTGTTTGTGGGTCTTTCCGTCTTAAGTCTGGATTTGAGCAAGTGAAATGCATGCTCAATTGGGTTAAGATCTGGTGATTGATTTGGCTATTGCAGAATGTTCCACCTTTTTGCACTCATGAACTCCTGGGTAGCTTTGGCTGTATGCTTGGGGTCATTGTCCATCTGTACTATGAAGCGCCGTCCGATCAACTTTGCGGCATTTGGCTGAATCTGGGCTGAAAGTATATCCCGGTACACTTCAGAATTCATCCGGCTACTCTTGTCTGCTGTTATGTCATCAATAAACACAAGTGACCCAGTGCCATTGAAAGCCATGCATGCCCATGCCATCACGTTGCCTCCACCATGTTTTACAGAGGATGTGGTGTGCCTTGGATCATGTGCCGTTCCCTTTCTTCTCCAAACTTTTTTCTTCCCATCATTCTGGTACAGGTTGATCTTTGTCTCATCTGTCTATAGAATACTTTTCCAGAACTGAGCTGGCTTCATGAGGTGTTTTTCAGCAAATTTAACTCTGGCCTGTCTATTTTTGGAATTGATGAATGGTTTGCATCTAGATGTGAACCCTTTGTATTTACTTTCATGGAGTCTTCTCTTTACTGTTGACTTAGAGACTGATACACCTACTTCACTGAGAGCGTTCTGGACTTCAGTTGATGTTGTGAACGGGTTCTTCTTCACCAAAGAAAGTATGCGGTGATCATCCACCACTGTTGTCATCCGTGGACGCCCAGGCCTTTTTGAGTTCCCAAGCTCACCAGTCAATTCCTTTTTTCTCAGAATGTACCCGACTGTTGATTTTGCTACTCCAAGCATGTCTGCTATCTCTCTGATGGATTTTTTATTTTTTTTCAGCCTCAGGATGTTCTGCTTCACCTCAATTGAGAGTTCCTTAGACCGCATGTTGTCTGGTCACAGCAACAGCTTCCAAATGCAAAACCACACACCTGTAATCAACCCCAGACCTTTTAACTACTTCATTGATTACAGGTTAACGAGGGAGATGCCTTCAGAGTTAATTGCAGCCCTTAGAGTCCCTTGTCCAATTACTTTTGGTCCCTTGAAAAAGAGGAGGCTATGCATTACAGAGCTATGATTCCTAAACCCTTTCTCCGATTTGGATGTGAAAACTCTCATATTGCAGCTGGGAGTGTGCACTTTCAGCCCAT